>NW_017731392.1:1821083-1838688 GCF_001890085.2 Hipposideros armiger | reverse complement strand
TGTTGTTCAGCATCTTAGCTGTGGAGGGCAGTGTCACTGGCCCTCATATGTGGGATCCGAACTGGGGCCCTCTGGCATCCCAAGCCAGTGCTTAACCATCGCACCACTCGGCCAGCCCTTCTCATGATTTTTTATAAAAACTTTGTTACTCATGTATTTAAGCAATATGTTGTATAGTTTTTTAAGTTTTATAAAAGTGGTATTTTATTATGAGTAACCTCTGCCACTTGTGTTTTTTCATTCAATGTTATATTTTTAAAAGTTACCCATATTGGTAAATATGCCTCTAAGTTTTTTATTTTCTCTGGATTTGAAAAATTCATTGAACGCATGTACCACTATTTATGATTTTTATGTTAATGGAACAGTGCTGCCGTGAGGATTCCTTGTACGTGTTTTGCTGTACACAGAGTTCCTTAGGTTACTAGGAATGGAATTACTGTATAGTAGGACATGTACATCTTCAGATTTAACAGATATTACCAAATTGTTTCCTATGGTGGTTGATTCAGTTTGCACTCCCTCATGCAGTGTCTGCGTTCTCCTTTCTCTGCATCCCTAAATAGCACTTGGTGTCATCAGACTTTCCATTCTATTTATTGGATGTTAAATATTAGTCTTAAGCTTTTTTACATGTGTTTTTTTTCTAATTTGGTGTAAGCCTACCAATGTCAGGATAGGAGATTAAGCCTAAGAAAAGTAAAGTAACTTGTTCAAGGTCATGCAAGCAGAAGATGGATGACCCTGGATTAGATGCTAGCTCTGCCAACACCAGAGCCAGTACCTGTTTCTCTGCACCTCCCTGCCTGGGGATCATGGTACTGACGTAACAGAGTCTACTCGGTAATTTAAGGACTAATTATGGAATTGTGCTTTATGTCCTGCTCTTCATTTCCTCATGTAACTGTTTCTTGAGAACCTCCACCAGCTAGCTTTCCTGTTTTTAGAAAATTCTTTTAAAGGACTTGTTATAAAAGGGTTAAACTTAATAGCAAGCCTGGCTCTTTGACCCATTTGTACCTATAGTATCCATGTTTCTCTTTGGCTGTGTATTGAGAGCTGACTATGCTGACTCCAAGAGAGTCACAGTGGAGAACCTGTCCCTCTTTCTAACTCAGGAGCTTCTGAGGATACCAAACTGCCAGTCTGGGCTGTGTTCCCCAACAGACCACCGTTTCCTTTTTTCATCACATATTAGAAAGCCTGAAAACATCCAGGCAGCAAAGAAAGGAAGATTTGTAGAATGGTATTTATTTGTGGCTCAAAGCCACTTTTCAGAACAAATGTGATTGTCTCTGTTTACCAGTTTGGCCAGAGATCCAGCCATTATCATTAGATTTCTGTACCTTAGGTGAGGCAGGTTGCTGTTAACAATGGCACCGTTGGCACATTTTTCATTTAACTTGAAGTATAATAAATACAGAGTATATATGACTTTGCTAAATTGTTGTTGTGTTTACTTTTGCTGCTATTTGAAGAATCAGTTGAATGAATGTACTAGAATCTTAGCTTGGCAATGTAAATAATTAAGGAAGCTCTAAGGACTAGTCCCTCCAACAGAGGCTTTTAGAATCATTTAGTGGAAAAGGAAGCACCATTAATACTCAGGTTTCACTGTAATATGAGAGAACTTCGAGCCATTACCCAGCCAAAAACTTCTTTTCTTCCTGACAAGTTCAGGCTCTGGATACTTTTAAGAGCATCTGAAAACCCCCCAGGTAGAGTGAGGGGATGTCCCAGGACCCCGTGTAGAGCTGATCTGGACTTGAACTGGGTCTTTAGGGAGAAACTGAGACTAGTTAAGAACCTGGAAGCTTGACCAGCAGGCTACTGCTAGTGAATGTGAGTACATTTTATTGCTTTGTGACTAGAAAAAGGCTATAAAGGTTCATGAGGATTTGCTAGGCTGTTACTTGCTAACCCTCTCCACTGGATCAGTGCATTCAAGCTTTCTGGGGCACGAATCTTGGCTCAGCACTATGCAGATCTGTGGATCTAAAGACTGGGCCTGAGATCGCCATCTGGTGGCTCTCTCTAGGTATTCAATTTAGTGAAAAAGAGACTCTCCCAATGTCAGTCAGTTCATCAACCATTAATTACAGTAGCCCAATGGGGGAAATTGCATCAAGAATATGTTCAGCCATAGTTTCATCTCTGCAGATGAAAGACAAGAGCCATTTAGCAGTGAAAGCAGGAGCAATAATAAAAGTTATTATACCAGGATCTGAGGATATTTCTAGTCAAGATGCCATTTTCAGAGAGACACCAGTCATTGAAATTCCATCCCTCAGTCTCTAAATTGCAAGCTCTTTATTAGAAAGGTAGGACTTAGAGAGTTTGGCTATTTGTTTTTGACATGCATATTTTATCCTAATTTGATTCGTTAGATTTCATAAGAGATCTCATAGTGGTACACTAATACACCACTTGAGACTTATAAAAATAGCATTATATCCTATTTTTTACCAGTATAGATCAAATTCATGAGAATTCACATCACAAATTTAATGCTTCAGCCAAGAATAGTACATTTGTTTCCACAAGTAACTTGGCAAGTTCCAAAAGGATCCCTCAGTGACTATGTTCAGTTAATTATGGAGCACATAGGGAATTAAAGTAGGTGTGCATGGAGGCCATGCGGATCTCATTTTGTCTTATAAGTGCTCATAATGCCTACTATCTCATAGGGATTTTAAGAAGTGTAGTTTTTATAAAGCACTTAGAGTTCCTGAGGAAAAAAATCTCTAGTTTAAAATGTTACTAGTTTGTACAAACTGTCTCATTTATCCAACTTACATTCAAACATATTTGACTAATAATTATGTGTGTTAGTTTGAATTCTGTTTCTTAAATTCATCTTATAGCAATGTCAATAATAATTACAGAATTTTAAGTCCACATATCTTGTTTTTTCTAAGCAATGTTTTTCCTCTCTTTCAGGTAACAAATATACTCTAGAGACTAGACCAAACCAAGAAGGCATTGATGTAAGACAAGAGCTACTGAAATTCCATTCTACTTATTATTCATCCAACTTAATGGCTATTTGTGTTTTAGGTCGAGGTAAGAATCCTTAAAATTTTTTCACAGCATTGGGTAATAACAGTTTTTCATTTTGGCTTTTTCAAAGTATTTAGAAGAAGGATATAAGATACTACCCTTTATCTGCTCAGAGGCTCTTGAAAATGATCTGCTTGTCAGGGAATATGTGGAGGGGAATTTTGGTTTTAACTCACTGTGTTCCAAAAAAAGCTTAGGTGATTTTAAATGGAGACCTGAAGAAAATATAAATTAATAGTAGGTGCTCTAAGTATATAGAAGCAAAGAAAGGAAGTATAAAGGAAAAGATTGACAGGTTTGACCTGATAATTCAAAAATTAGAAAAACAGTATTAAAAGACAGATGATGATAAACTGGGAAAACTTTGGAATGTAAATCACAAAGTTTTGATTTTTAAAAAAAAAATGCAAATTAATGATAATGTATTGTTTCCCCCTATTAAATTACCATAATTTTGGTTTTAGTAATACCTATTATGGGGATGATGTATTCTTTTGTGTTGGTGGGCATGTATACAATTCATACACTTGCTCCACACTTTCTGGAGGACAGTTTAACAAGATGCACTATCCTTAAAAAGTACATTTTTACTTCTAGAAATGCGATCTAAGGAAATAATTAGAACTGTTCAAACAGGTGATGTATAAGGATGTTTCTGTCAGTATAGTATCTATTAGTGAAAAGTTAGAAACAATCTAAATGTTCATTAATAAGAGATTGATTAAATATTGATGTTAAAGCAATATAATAGAGCACTTTATAGAAAATAGCATCCCTTCTCCCACTTTCTGTCCTCTACCTGCTTTAGTTTTTTTAATAACATTTATTACCACCTAAAATATTAATTATTTGTTTGTTGTCTACTGTATCAGAATGTAAGTTATTGAGAATAGAAACTGTTTTGTTCTTTGCTTTGTCTCTCATGCCTCCTAGGATGGTACTTAGCACATCATAGGTACTTGGTAAATAAATATTGCAAGAATAAACAATTTTATGACAGCATTTTAATAACATGGGAAAACATAGTGTATTAAATAGAAAACAAAAGCACTCTATAAAAACACTGTGTGCTACATGGTCGCATTTGGGAATGTAAAAAGAATTCTAAGGGCCGGCTGAGTGGCTCAGTTGGTTAAGAGCTCGCTCAAGAGTTTGAGCTCTGAGCAACAGCGGTTCGAGTCAGCCCGAGCTGAGCAGCCGTGAGCTGCCAACAGGTGGCGGGATGGCTCAGCTAAAAAAAAAAAAAAAAAAAAAAAAAGAATTCTAATAGACACAAATGGGAGGCATAGAGAAAGCAGAGAAACACATACTGGAAATTTAATAACGTACTGTAGTAGTTAAGAACTCATGCTCCAGAGTCCCACAGCTTGGGTTTGAGTTCCAGATATACTTCCTACTCAGTTGTGTGTCTGTGAGCTACCAAAGGTACTTCAGTTCTCTGAACTTAAGTTTTGCCTTTGTAAAATGGAGATGGCACTTCATGTCTGTTGTGAGGTTTAATCGAGATAATGCAGAAAAAGTGTTCAGCATAGTGCCCAGTACATAGCGAATGCTCCGTAAATGGTGACTATTAGCATCCCATAATCATGAGATTATGGATGACTTTTCTTCTCTTTGCTTTTGTTTTTCTAAGTTTTCTGCTATTGGCAATTGTTACTTAGGTAGTTAGAAAATAAACAGTTATATGTATTTTAACTTGGTAATAGGAACCAGGGTAAAAAATGGGTCCAAGGAATGAGAGCTAATAAAAAAAAACCTATGTGCTTTCTAAATGTAGGTAGGTCTGGAGTGTTAAATATCACTTGGTATTTAGAGCTCAGTCCTGGGAATAGGTACCCAAGCTGTATTTTTTGTCTATGTCGTATTGAGATAAAACACATGATTTTAATAAGCATTTATTGGGCAGTTAATAATGATAGCAGATGAATCAAATATGAACCCTGTTTGGTTTAGTGGAAGTGACAGAGTAAGTGTCTAAACGAAACAAGATGTTTCCTCTGATCGCATACACATCACTCTCCCAGTATGACTGACCTCCTGTGCTAAGCTCAGTGGACTTGATGAGGGGTCTGGGAGAGGAGTCCTTACAGCACAGAGGTGTTAGGAAGAAGCAGGATCTCTTAGAGGATTAAGATAATCTGTCCTTCTACGACTAGGGTAGAGGAAGAGTTACCATGTGGAAGGATCTCTGTCACAAAGGGACAAAAATGTTTTTCTCTGTTCTCCCATGGGGCCATCCCTCTAGTTGTGGCAGACCTGGACACTTGGCAAATAGGTACCTATCAAGTATGGACATTGTGATTGCCAAGTCCTATCATGTAAAGATGAATGAGACCCAGTTCCCTGATCTCTGGTGGCTCACAGCTGAGTGGTGAAGACACACTGCAGTATTGTACAGCTGCCCTACCTTTAAAAAGCTACCTTTTTTTGCTTTTGGGGTAGAAATACTCAAAAGGCATACCTGGGAGAACCTTGCTCTAAAGGTCATCAGCACTTCAAGTCAACAAACCTTTGTTGACTGCCCACCTTGTTTCAAGTCACATGTCTCATCTGTGTCTCTTTATGTCAGAGATATCTCTGATATCTCACTCCAAATATACATACTTCATTCCTGAGTTTCTTTTTATATAACAAGCAACCATTGGTCTGCCTTGTATTTGGCTCTGGACATTTTGAGGTCCTTCATACATGCCAAAAAAAATGAATTAACATACGTACATTTTATAAATCAAGTGCAAATCCCCACATTCATAGGCCTAGAAAAGAATTTCGTACTATATAAAGGCAATTCTCAAATAGTGATTAAGTGCTCTCTAGAGAGTTCATGGAAAAGTTCAAATTGGGTCATAGATTATCAAGGGAAATTTCTTACTTGATTCACATGCTTCCTGAAAATAACAAGTGATGAATATTTATACCATTTATAAAAAACCTATTGTTGAGACAGAATCAAGGTGAGCAGTTATCTTGTTTATAAAAAGAGAACCTTTTTTTTCCTTTTTCCTTTTTAGAATAATAGTAATGTATACACAGAAAAAATTTCATCCAACAGAAGGGTATAAAATGGAAATCAAGTTCTTCCTCACCCCATCCTAAGACTGCTATGCCCTCTCTTCAAAGATAGTCACCTTAAATCCTTTTTTTTATTACGCACTCAAAAGTAGAATTTTGTTAATATACTTACATATATATGTTTGTTAAAAAAATTAAACAAGATTATATTATATGACATTGTTTTGTACCCTGTAGTTTTCACTTAATAAAGCTTTGAGATATTTCCATATTAGCACATACATATTCCTTCCTCATTAAAAGGCTGCCTAAAATTCTAATGTACAAACATTTCATAACATCTACACATTGATAGATATTTAGGTCATTTCAATTTTTTTTGTTGTTATAAACAGTGCTGCAGTGAACATCCTCTACATGTAACTTTATAAACTTTAGCAAGTATAACTTTATAAAAATATATAGGTAGGTAATAACATAGCAGAACTTCATTTTGGTGGCCATATAATTTTATCAACAATTAAAAGTCTTTGAGTGAGTTTGGCACATTGTGATACAGAATCATTTAATGTTAGACCTTGGGAGAGACTTGTGATCATCCCACCCAACTTCATTGTTTTATAGAACCTGCAGGGGTTAACCACTTTGTCTAAGAAGTCAGTTGACATGGTTGCTTAGTAAAGCTGGGGTTAGACTCCAAGTCCCCTGGTCCCTCACCCAGGGTTCTTTTCACTGTTTTATGTTATTCCCCAACAAAATCAATCACTTTCAAACTCTAACATTTGACTTTAACAATGGGTGGAGATTGTATCTGTTTATAAAGTGAATGTAACGGTCTATCAACTGATGATGGTTTAGTATGTACCTATTGGGAATCGTAGATAAATAGTTTCCAATTGCAATTAATTATTCTATTATTGTTTCTAATATTTGTTTTAAATTTATTGCGAGATAACATTTGTGAAACAGTTTTTTAAACAATAAAGAAGCAGACATATGAGGTATACCGTATTTCCCCATGTATAAGACACACCCTTTTTGTGAAAAATTTGGGGTCTAAAAACTGGGTGCGTCTTATACAGTGGTTGTAGATTTTTTTACTTGCATTTCCCACAAGTGATGAGGAGTTGTATGAATTTTATGATGAATAAACCTTGAGTTCAATAACTTTATGTAATACATTTTTTTCAAATTTTGGGCCCCAAAATTAAGGTGCGTCTTATACATGGGAGCGTCTTATACATGGGGAAATATGGTAATCACTATCAATATTTCTTAGCAGCTTTAGAAGTTATATAGTCACTGGTGGGACTTAACTGGTGGGAGTGCTTCAATTTTATCAAAAGCAGTTTTTTGTTTGTTTGTTTTTTAATTCTAGGTTTTCCTTTTAATAGTCCTGAGATGTTTCAGGAGATCCTTTGGTTTTGTTCCCCCAGCTTTATTGAGATATAACTGACATAACATTGTGTAAGTTTAAGGTGGACAATGTAATGATTTTATATATGTATATAAAAGGTCTTAAATACTACTTGTCATATGTTATGATTAGCTTCAGTTCTGTTTTCATTATCTGTTTTCTTGTAGAATCTTTGGAGGACTTGACTAATCTGGTGGTAAAGTTATTTTCTGAAGTAGAGAACAAAAATGTCCCATTGCCAGAATTCCCTGAACACCCTTTCCAAGAAGAACATCTTAAAGTAAGTGCATGTATTTCTGTTGTTTTTTTTTAAATGGACATAATATATGCCTAGTTTACCAGAGTAGGTGGAAAATTTTGGAGGTTTCATTATTTATTATAATTTTTAATATTTGGATAATCAAATCAATTTCACCTTTATTAGGGACATGTATCACCAAAAAGATACCAATATGATCTGATTTTTGCATGCTAAAGGTAGTTTTGGTGGTGATACCCTTGGCAGACTATAAAAGATATGATCCAGTGCCAGAAGGCAAGCATCCAGAAATATTTAGCTGCATGGGCTAGGGGACCAAACATGGACTGCATACCAACTGTAATGACATTCCACTAAGAAAGAGGCCGGACCTTTTGTTTCTTTATGATCAGTAGGGTTTTCCCTGGCAATTGATTCTCTCTTGACTTTAGGATTCTTCCATGAAAATCAGTATTCCTTTATAGTGTATAAATATTTTATTCAGTAGGAGTTGTATATAGTGAATCTTTTGTGATTTTTTTTTCCCCCCAGCAAATTTACAAAATAGTACCCATTAAGGATATTAGGAATCTTTATGTTACATTTCCTATACCCGACCTTCAGAAATACTACAAATCAAATCCTGGTCATTATCTTGGTCATCTCATTGGGCATGAAGGTCCTGGAAGTCTGTTATCAGAACTTAAATCAAAGGGTAAGTCTGTTGGGCACCAGCTTCTGAGTATAGTACCCCACCATAAATTTTTAGCCTGGTTTTCAATTTCTCCTAAATACTTCCTGTGAAAGAATATTTTTGGGTGAGACCATTTTGGGTTTATGGGAGAATGAAGTGGTAGTTGTTAGTATGCTTTTTTTTTTTTTTGCTTTCATTTTCCTTCTTCATAATTTGTTTTACCCTCCAGGATTGAGCAGTGAAGGTTAGATACTTCATAAGATACTGTGATGCATGTTTTAAATAAAAAAGAGGTTAAAAAGTACAAGCTCACATTGGATATTCTTTACCATCTCTGTGAAATGTCAGTACCCATTTTTTATTCCCCTGCTCTTACCCATGAAACAAGAGAGTGTGATAGGATCTAGTCAATAGATGATTCCCAAGGCCCCTCTCAATTCAGACTCTGCTTTTGCATAACACTTACAGTAATATACTCTTTTTTTTTTTAAGCTGAGCCATCCTGCCACCTGTTGGCAGCTCAGCTCGGCCGGGAATCGAACTGCTGTTGCTCAGAGCTCACACTCTTGAGCAGTCTCTTAACCAACTGAGCCACTCATCTGGCCCTTAACAGTAATCTATTTTTGATTTGGAAACTGACTTGAGGAGTTCTGAAGAAAGCTCCTAACCCAAAAAATCCGTTGAGCCTTCTGCAGTGTCTGTCTGAAACTGCTTTTCTGAACTTTTTTCTGATTTATTTTTAGGGAGGGGGCTTTTCTGCAAGAGGTCTATTCTAATCTTTAGGGAACATACAGTATGAATTTTTACAAAAATTCTTCGTCATAAAAGAAGCTACATATGCAGTCATGTTGATGTCCTTTGAATGTTACAGGCTGGGTTAATACTCTTGTTGGAGGGCAGAAGGAAGGAGCCCGAGGTTTTATGTTTTTTATCATTAATGTGGACTTGACTGAGGAAGGATTATGTAAGTATTGACTTTTTAATTTTTGAATGAACATTGACTTTGTATGATTTATTTTTAACTTCTTTATGTTGAGGATCTCTTTCATGCTGTAAAATGTTAAAACTTTAATTCATCCAATTTATCCATTGTATTTTTCATGTGTACCATGGCCTTCATTTCATGGATGATTTTCCCACCTTAACAACTGATCATTGTGTTGCACTGGTAAAATGTGGACTTGGCTTTTCATTTGTTCATTTACTGCCCCAAAGCCCCTTCTGTCGCATATCCCAGAGCCTGGAGGGCTATGTATGTGGAACCCTAAAAACCAATCTCAGGGAGGTGAGAACTCCATTTCTAAGAGGGACCATCTTCTACTTACCTGACTTTACTTTAGGAGTGAGCTCACTGCTTTACAGGATTTGAGGACTGAATGGTTTTTAAGTGTGCCCCTTTTTTCCAGTACATGTTGAAGATATAATTTTGCACATGTTTCAATACATTCAGAAGTTACGTGCAGAAGGACCTCAAGAATGGGTTTTCCAAGAGTGCAAGGTACTTTTGTTTCACCAAAATTTTTCTTAAAGAAAATTTTCGGGGGGGGGGGATATATATATATATATATATATATATATATATATATATATATATATATATATATATAATTTAAATTTAAGGCCCGCTGAGACTTGAAGGTTTTTTTTTCCTGATCTAAATAAAATTTTATAATGCATAGTAGTTTTAGTTAAGGCTTAGTTGTACTACTCTGATTGGTTGTCTGGGGCACAGTTAAGGGTTAAGACATCGTGTAGCCTTTTTCAGGAGAGAAAAGGGAAGAAATTGAATTATTTTCTATCCCTCAGAAGAAAGCCAGCAGTTTCTTGAGTTTCTATCTATCAGGGCTAACTTGACTGTGCCGGAAGCTGCATGAGCTCCCTCATTTTCAGACCTGGTAATAAAAATCTGTAGCAAACTGTCAAGGAAATAGTGGATTTGTTTTATATATGATTGTGGTCTTAAAAGTGATTTTATTAGTGTATGTGTGGAAAAGCCTGGCTATTTTTTTTTCTTTCTCTCTCTTTTTTGCATAAAACAAAACGTATTTGTCTTTCAAAATTTTAAAGGCTTCTTTTAAAAGGGATTTTTAAAAATATGGACTTTATATTTAAGGCCTATCAAAATTCTGAAATGTATTTTAGGATGAAAGATATCTTCTTTACCTAGGTAAAAGTTTCAAGGTATAATCTCTGAAATTTATGACAGTAAATTCTAATCTGGGTGCAATTCTCTGAATGGGTCAACAAAATCATTATCTGTGCAACTGTGGGATCTCATAAGGTTCTTTTACAGTTTTTCTCATTTTTTCACTAATTTGGCCATAGAATCACATTCTACATGTTACTTTCATAAATCAAGCATAGTCAATTTACAGAAAGTGTAATAAAGTTAACTATGGAGTAGAAAGTCTATAGTGCAAACCAAACACTAAAGAAAATGTATTTTAAAATAATACTTAACTTATGTCTAATTGGATTAACTTTCCATTTTAGGACTTGAATGCTGTTGCTTTTAGGTTTAAAGATAAAGAGAGACCACGGGGCTATACCTCTAAGATCGCAGGAATATTACATGTAAGTTTGCTGTTATTTTACTGTATATATTGGTTTATAGAATATTTCAGTGATCCTGCATATCTTTCAGTACTACATAAATGATAAAAATTGAAGCTGCAGTATAAATTTTAGATTTTATAGCAACCAGGCAAAGCTTGATGTCAAGACATACTTAAAATCTTAATTTTCATCATCCTAAAAATTATCATCTGTAATATTTTTCATTACCTAAGCATTTGTTTATTGGCTTTAAATATTTTTCAGTTCTACAATATATCGGTTGCTAATTATGTGAAAGTTATAGATCATTCACTTTCCTCCATTTCCATTGATACCACTCTAGTCTGAACTATCATTGTTTCCTTGCCTGTACTACCATCATAGTCTGTTACCTGGGTTTTCTGTTTTCCTTCTTGTCCCCGCTATAGTTTATTCTTCCAGCCTCAGTGATCTTTTGAAAACTAAAATCAGATTGTTTCATTCCTCTGTATCAAGTCCTTCAGTGGTTTCCCATCAGAGTTAGAATAAAATCCAAAATTTTACCTTGGCCTTCAAGGTGACCTGGCCCCAGCCTATCTTTCCGATCATATTCTATACCACTCCCCAACCCACCTCTCCCATTTCCATTCCACTCCAGTGATACTGTTTGCCTAATCTTCAAGCATTAAGTTTATTCCTTCTCTCAGGGCTTTTATACTTGTTTTTTTTTTTTAAGATTTTTATTGGGGAATTGTGGGGATGGGAACAGTGCTGGGGAATTGGGGGAAGGGGAACAGACAAGTTGCTGCCCTTTTGTTCTTCAGTCTAGTTGTGGAGGACGTTGCTTCACTGGCCCAAGTTGGCACCATCATTGCGCTCTTCCCGGGCGAGGCAGATCAGTCGCCGGCTTCTGGACGGCCGCTCACTGCGGCTGCTGGCCGCTCACGCTGGCTGCTGGCCACACACGGTAGCCCATGGCAATCCACTGCCACAGGGACTGCAGCCCACGCCGTCGCCGGCGACTCATGGCAGCCCAGCTCCAGGTTGAGCTGTTGTTCAGCATCTTAGCTGTGGAGGGCAGTGTCACTGGCCCTCATATGTGGGATCCGAACCGGGGCCCTCTGGCATCCCAAGCGAGTTCTTAACCATCGCGCCACTCGGCTGGTCCTACTTGTTGTTTTCTCTACCTGGAACACTCTCTGATCTTTGCATGGCTAGGTTCTTCTTATCCTTTAGGTCTCCAATCAGATGTCTCCTCAGAGAGACCTTACCTGGCCTCCCAATCACACCCCTGCCCCTTTTTAATTTTCTTCATAGCACCTATCAACATAATGACAGTATTTGTTTATTGTCTGCCTCCTTCCCAATTAGAATATGAGCTCCTTAAAGAACGGGGACATCATCCGTCTTATTTACCATTGTATCCATATCAGCACCTAAAATAGTGCCTGGTACAGAGTAGGTGTTCATTCAATACCTGTTGAATGAATGAATCAATCTGCCTCAGTATATTAGAAGTTACTCTTAATAAAAAGCATCTTCTACATTAGTCTTCTTCACTAGTTGAAAATATAAGCCATTTCCCCCCCACAACAACTTTCTAAATGCTTGTCTGACTTCATTTATAGAAATTTAAGAAGAAATTCTATTCATAAAAATGTACGTACTTTATATTAAGAATCCTATAGTTATCAGAATTTAACCATCAAACTTTTTTCATTACCAAGTACTCAGTTTTTAGCCAGAAATATTACTCACATTTTTTTCTGGAATAAATTGTGATTTTACTCTATAATATAAGTGTATTTGGGGGTTAACTACAAAAATCATGCCACAATATAAAACTGCTTAAAATATGGTAGGAAAAAGAAAATTTTCTAGTAGAGTAAAAATTTAATTGAAGGAAAGAGGGGGGTATAAAATAATGTATTTAATGTGTTAAAGATCTGTTTGCTTTTTAGTAAGTTAGACTTGCTTATTTATTTATTTATTTATTTATTTATTTATTTATTTATTTATTTATTTATTTATTTCCCTTTTTTAAAGTATTATCCACTAGAAGAAGTGCTCACAGCTGAATGTTTACTGGAAGAATTTAGACCTGATTTAATAGAGATGGTTCTTGATGAACTCAGACCAGAAAATGTCCGGTGAGTCACTCTACATATTTTACTGTTACATACTCAGTTTTCAATAATGATCAGAATCTGAAATTTTAATTGTGAATAAAATGTTTTAAAACTTTTTATCAAGCATGATTATGAAAGTAGAGAGAAGAGTATAATGAACAATACCAAGCTTCAACAATCAGTACATGGCCAGTCTTTTTTATCTTTACCCACCCGTCTTCACTTATCCTTCCTCCACTCTAAACTATTTTGAGGCAATATCTCTAAAATACGAAGACTCTTTTTTGTTTTTAACAAAATTATAATTTCATTATCATGAATAAAAATAAAAGATCATCTTAACCTGGCTTCATCCTAACTCAAATGCCCCAAAATCCCAGCTCACCTATCTGGTTTTATAAGCAAGTGAGGACATACTTTTTTCTTTTTAAGTGGAAGGATTACAGTCTCAATTCTTCTGACCAAGCAGTGGTTAATCAGGAGATCAGAAGTTGTAGGAGTTCTTACAGTAACAGAGGTATTCCTGTTAGAAGAGGGTCAGCCATAAAGAAATTATGAGCTACCATATGATATTTCTGCCTTAAAGTTGAGTTTCATCTATATTTTTCTAAAGTCAAATAATAAAAGGAATATACTTGACAGACACATATTTTGCATTTTGCATTTTTCTCCTCTGTCAAGCTCATATTTCCAAAATTATGGGACTTTAGCAATTGAGTAGATACGTTTTTTGACACAGTCATTTTATGAATAAAATCCATTATCCATATGAAAAAAGATGAAACTTGACCTTTACCTTACACCATTCACAAACATGAATTTGAGATAGATTATAGACCTAAGTATAAAAGCTAAAACTATATAACATCTAGAAGAAAACATAGGAAAATATCTTTTAAACCTTGAGATAGACAAACATTTTTTTAGACCGCAAAAAGCAGTAATTAAAGAAAAAACATTGATACATTAGACTTCATTGAGATAAAAACTTCTGCTCATAAGGTGTTTTATGCATTTGCTTACATAATTAAAATATATTGAAGAAAAATACTCAGAACACATACTAAATCATTTTAGGCAAGTGAAAACAGATTAAATATTTGTATTTTCCTCAGTGTAGTTTATACATTCTTAAAAAAAAAACCACCAAAAACCTAAATCCTGTTGAGTTTTATTACAGGCTTTCTAAAAACAAAACCTCCTATCAGCACAAGGAGAAGGAGCTTTAAACTTAATAATAGAACTCACTAGACAATTTGGTAAGGTTCCTTTCAGTGACCAGTTATGTGTGGTTTTGTTACCTACTTAGTCATGAGATCTTGGATAGATCACTTTTTTCTTCAACCAATGTTTATTGAATAATTAATGTGAAAACTCAAGAGTTCATCATCCTGCAAAGGGGACATGTGAAAAGTTAACTATATGTAATGTCTGTCATAAACACAGACGCTCATTTAATTTCCTTGAAACTTGCCCATCTGCAAAATGACGATAGTAGTTTATCTTCCTATCTGATGCAAACTGATTTAGCAAAGTTGAAAAGTGTTGTACAAGTACAAGGTAATACGATTAAGATTATATTATTTGCTAAGGATGTGCTTTTTTTTTGCAAGAAAAATGATTTAAATTATGTTCATATAATCCTTGCTGCCCTAGAGCCAGTAATTAGACCCAGCAACACTTTGTAGGAGTGAATTTCCAGGAGCATACATTTTACTTTTGTTCAAATTGCCTGTTTCTAAATTTGATATCTTATGCAATTAGAGTTGAGAACCTTTTCTTCTCTCTATCCTCACCTTTGAATAAAAAGCGTTTTCTCTGTAGGATTGGTCTCTGTGGCTGTTATAATTTTAACTGTAGCGGGTCAGTGATACAGTGCAGAACAGCCTGGGATAATAGTGCCAGCTGCCAGGCCAGACTGAGGTTGCTTGAGGGTAAGATTTCTTTCTTTAGTACCTACTGAGACAAATTTAACATTGCAACCAGGTAGGAAAATCCTTCAGAATGAAAGGAACATTAGAGGTCGTTTAATCTAACCTTCGTCAGGTATATCTCCAACAGGTAGTTATTAGCCTCAGCTTAAATTTCTCCAAGGATGGGGAACTCATTAAATATCAGGGTACCCATTTCCATTTTGCCAGTCCTAATTGTTAGAAAGTTCTTTTAATGTTGAGACTTGATTTACCTTTTCAAAGTTGTTTACCTGTTACTACTCCATCATTCTCATCACCCACCTCCTTTGATCCTATCATGTGGTGCCAATTTTACCTTATTAAACCTACAAATACAGTTGTAAGGTCTTTGCCACATACCTTGCTTAAGTCTTAAATAAATCCATTCATTTGGGAGGAGTTATTCTTGGTGAGTCCATGCTGGTCCTAGTGATAACTGTCTTCTTATCCAAATATTTGACAGTCTGACAGTTGACTAGAATTTTGTCACAGGTCAATGAGTAATCCAGTGGTTTATGGTTTTTAGGCTACACACCTTTCCCTTTCTGAAAATTAGAGCATTTGCACATCTCCTGTCTTCTGCCTCTTTTTCTGTCCTTCAGTATTTCTAAAAGGTGATGGACAGATGTTCTCCTGGGATTTATCAGTTGCCTAAGCATCAGAGAATATGACTCATCTGTGAGTTTATTTGAATCACATTTTTTCTGTTGATCAGTCCACTTTTGCAGTGTAATAACCCATGTTTCTTTCTAAGACAATATAAATAGGAGATCAGTAGCCCTGTTGTCTAACATGAGGTCAGCATATCACATATTGCTGTTGGTCATATATCCTATTGGATTATGAGTTCCTTCTAGGTAGAACTGTTTTTTATCTTTCCGAGAATTCAAGCTGGTATGCGCTCAATAAAAGTTGATTAAATATTCTAAGCTTTTAGCCTAACCTTTCTTTTTTCTAACATTAAGAAATCCTTTTTAAAAATGTTTTTTAGCATTTTTCATGGACCTCAATTTCCTTAGTACTTTAGCTTTCATGTCACTGTTCTTTAAGTTTGACTTCGAGTCGCATCAATAGATTTTTTTTTACCTGCTTTCTTCTTCTGTGTGTGTCTTTTAAAAATAAGATTTGATATCATAATACTGTAGAATTTTACTAATGAAGAATAGAGTTCTTGTAGTTTGAATCCTTACTTAAAAAGTAATGAAACTAAAGCCCTGAGACTTGCCTAATTTAGATCTTAACCTTGATTTTGGCAAGATCTCAAAGAAAGTGAGTCACAACTATCTACCAGAATCTAAGTTTTTATGGCCATGTATGTCTGTGCCCTTTCTAGTAATTCTGTTTGAATTCATCAGTTATCTATGAAGCCTCTCCTTATTCTTGCATGTCTTTCCCCTTTTATCTCTCAGGGATTATAAGTCTCATGAGAATTTACTATTTGGGAACCATATTGCCTTTTTGTTTTTTAAGCTATGTCTTTCTTAAAAATTAATTAATTAATTTAATTGGGGAATTGGAGGGGAACATTGTTGGGGAATTGGGGAAGGGGAACAGACAAGTTGCTGTCCTTTTGTTCTTCAGTCTAGTTGTGGAGGATGTCACTTCACTGGCCCATGTTGGTATTATCATTGCGTCTTCCCAGCTGAGGCAGATAGGTCGCTGGCCACTGGATAGTCGGTCATGGTGGCTCTTGGAAGCTCATGCCAGCTGCCGGCTGCTCACGCTGGGTGCCAGCCACTCTTGGTAGCTTGTTATGGCAGCCCACTGCAGCTCCATGGTAGCCTACACAGTCGCCGGTGACTCATGGCAGCCCAATTCCAGGTCGAGCTGTTGTTCACCATCTTAGCTGTAGAGGGTGCAGCGTCACTGGCCCGCATATGGATCCGAACCAGGGCTCTGCTGCTCAGAGCTGGTGTCCCAAGCCAACTCTTAACCAACGTGGCACTCGGCCGGCCCTGTTGTTCTTCAATCTTAGTTGTGGAGGGCTCCAGTCGCCATCTGGCTGCCCGTTGGCAGCTTGTGGCTTCTAAGCTCAAGGTGCCAAGTTAAGTCTTAGTTGTGGGTGGGCATAGCCACCATCCCATGCGGGAGTTGAACCAGCAGCCTTGTTAAGAGCACATGCTGTATCCACTGAGCTATCCGGGTGGCAGCTCAGCTCAAGGTGCTGAGTTCAGTCTTAGTTGCGAGCGGGCGTAGCCCACCATCCAACAGGCAGTCTTGTTGTTAGGAGAACGTGCTCTCACCAGCTGAGCCATCCTGCCACCTGTTGGCAGCTCAGCTCAGGCGCAGCATTACTGGCCCATGTGGAAATCAAACCGGTGGCCCTGTTGCTCAGAGCTCGTGCTCTTAAGCTAGCGCTTAACCAACTGAGCCACTTGGCTGGCCCCCATATTGCCCTTTATTGTCTGTAGTCAGGATATTTCTTGTTTTTGTTTTTGTTTTTTTTAAGATTTTTTTTATTGGGGAATTGGGAGGATGGGAACAGTGCTGGGGAATTGGGGGAGGGGGAACAGACAAGTTGCTGTCCTTTTGTTCTTCAGTCTAGTTGTGGAGGACGTTGCTTCACTG
>NW_017731392.1:1742233-1820158 GCF_001890085.2 Hipposideros armiger | reverse complement strand
TTTAGCTGAGCCATCCCGCCACCTGTTGGCAGCTCACGGCTACTCAGCTCGGGCTGACTCGAACCGCTGTTGCTCAGAGCTCAAACTCTTGAGCGAGCTAACCAACTGAGCCACTCAGCCGGCCCTCCTTCCTTACTTTTTATAATTTATGTTTTGTTTGTTTTGTTTTGTTTTAAGCTGAGCCATCCTGCCACCTGTTGGCAGCTCAGCGGCAGCTCAGCTTGGGCCGGGACTCAAATCGCTGTTGCTCAGAGCTCACACTCTTGAGCGAGCTCTTAACCAACTGAGCCACTCAGCCAGCCCTTATAATTTATTTTTTAATACATACTCTTCCATTGTATATTTCAGTTTTGAATTCCTCAGTGGTACACTAACTCTTGGTCTGCAAAGTTATCTCTTTTTGATAGGTCCATATTCGATATTTGCCTAGTTTGAGGAAGTATGTTTATGTAATTCATATTTACTTCCTTATAATAACATTTCAAATGTTGCCCATACACTTGACTGTGGTATGCAGTATCTGAATCCCTTCGGATTGTACCTGAGAAATCTCTTTTCTCTCTCTGCTTTTTTAACCTGAATATTACTGGACAGCCTCCAGTGTCTGCTTCTTTCTGTGTCATAGAGTCATCCTCCCAGAGTATTTGGCAGCTTTCCCTGAGCTTTTTCACCTTCTCCCTCAGAACTGAGTTTAAAGTTTTCTTGTTTGAGTGGGCAAGTCCACTGATACATGAATGCTTCAGGCTTCACAAGTTATAATCAGTCCCTTGCCCATTATTCTGATGCATCGGCTCTCCCTTCAGGGAATCCAGAGCCATATAATGTAACAAACTTCCAAAATCAAGTGTCTCGTGGAAGAGAAGATGGGAATATCACCTCTCTACCAGGTTATTCCACTTCTTAACACATTTTTCAGAGGTCTCCTTGAGAGCAATCCATTCATTTTTTGAGAAATCAACAGGAGTGGAAGCAGTTCTAGGTCTGGCTCTGTCATATATTGAATGAATGCCCTTAAGAAACATCATGTACCCTTCATGTGCCCATGTGAGTTCTGTACACACTCTACACATACCCCCCAAAAGGGATTCTCAGACTGTCAACGTGCATCACTTCTGGACATGATGACAGAGCTCTTTCATCCATTAAACCCTATGCTTCCTGTCTATGTTTCTGTGGAACATATCCTTATTTAGCATGTTTTCTAGAACTGGTAGTGGTCAGTGGCAGCAAGGCCAGATTAGGAACACCTTGAACTGCAAGTTAGTCAGTCATACTAGGATAGAGATCAGATTATGATAGCTACCCTAAAGCAGGTGATTACGGTCAAGTCTAGTTAGCCAGGTAGAGTATTTTGTATAGAATAAATAAGAAATAGGTGGTTGTTCAGTCAGGCTTTGAAGTCGGCAAGGTCCAATGAGGGGCAGGGATTTGGAACACAGATTAGGATTCCAGAAATGGATGTGTATTCAGCAGAGGGGAGTTTTGATTACAAATACTTGGCCTTCAGCTGTGAGGCCAACATTCACAGGTTACAGCCAAACCTCTGGGAGGACAGGTTAGAACAACCAGGAACAAATATGGACCTACTTGAATTGGGACATAAGGGAGAAGTGGAACCAATAGCAGACTGCCTTCATGGCTAGCCATCCAAGCTATTGGCCTAGAACTCCTCTGTCCACAAGATTCAAAATAAGATTGGTTCCAGCCTGGGGTTGAGTCTGCTGGTGAGAGTGTAGTGATTCCGACTTTGATAGTTAAAAGGTCGCCGGAGCAGAAGTGTCCTTGATAACCCTACACAGGGACAGGAGCTCCGCTGGTACAGAGCTACTTTTGCTCCTCTACTCTTCTTCCCTTACCTCTTGACATTTTACCTCCACCTTCCCTCCCTGAACTTTTTTTGTCCTTCTGACTTCTGGGCTATTTCTACTATCTTATCAAAGGAAATTTTTAATAAACCAGAAGATAGAAAGGTGCTTCCTGGTCTTGCCCCTTTCTCCTCTAGCAGCAGGAAGGCTAGTGTGCGTATAGTAGCTATATTTGATGGTAGTCTCTGGCAAAAAATAAATAAAGAGCACAAACTTCGCAAGTAATAGAAGTGTGTTTTTGGTTTTTTTGGATCTCTGGATGAGCCAACAGATTCTCTTAGCCACTCTTGTTAACCCTGGGGCTGCACCGCTCCTGGGAAGAAGTACTTTGTTTTGCATTTTTAAGTACCATTTTTTAACTGACCTTGTTCCATTTTTCCCTAGCTACTACTCTTTTAAAAGTTTAGTCAATAGCATACCCACAAGAATCTTTCCTGCAAATACTTTTCACACTTAAAACGATGGGCTATAACCAAAGGATAACAGAGACTGTGATCAGAAACCTTTATACATACCTTGACAATATTTCAGTTATGCCTTATAGAATTTACTGGGTCTTAAAGGCCCAACACGTTCTTGGATGTCATTTATATTTTCATGAGTCAGGGTCTATAAATTTATATATACAACATGAGTTTATATATACATCATGAGTTTGTCTGTTTGCTTTTTCCATCTATCTTTACTCTAGGGTTGCAGTAGTTTCCAAATCTTTTGAAGGAAAAACTGATCGCACAGAAGAGTGGTACGGAACCCACTATAAACAAGAAGCTATACCTGATGAAGTCATTAAGGTAGGGTTAACTCCCCTGTGAAGAAGCCTAGTGTGTGAGGGGCACACAAGAACATGAGCTCCCTCGGTCAGCTGACTCATGGCCTAGGGTGTGGTGAGTGATGGCCTAGCACTGTATATACTGTTCTGAGAAAAGTGAACAAGGAGCTGGAGAGCTGGAACTTAGGTTTTGCATAAGGAAATGGCCACCTCCTCATGTATCTGTCACATCAGCAGGGCTGTCAGGCAGACACCCAGCCCCATGCAGTCAAAGATCATTGAAGCCCAAAGTGCACAGAGAAGCAAAGATACCAAGACAGGCAGGAAGAGATGGAAGTTGGGAGCCTGAAAGACAGATACATGGGCTACAGGGAGCTGACAACCTTGTTGGGAACACAGGCAGGGAGCAGTCTCTAGGATTCCTACTGCCTTCGCTTTAGGAGAAACTATATTTTATGTGTCATACTGTATCATTGCTCATTTTGTCAGCATAAGGGAATTAGGATTAATTTCAAAACAGGTATGTTTAGATAGTATATTACCCCATTCAGCAGTAGTTAAGATTCTGTTTGCGAATCTTATCTACTTATCCAGTACTTTTCTTTTTCAGCTCTTATTGGCTGTGCAGCTGTAGCTTTGAGATCGTGACCTTTACTCACAGCAAGACACAGAAAGCCTTGCTCTGATTAGATTCTAGTTAGATTCAAGTAACGGACATTTCTTAAATGTACCCGTTTAATGACAATACAGGAAAAAGGAGTTTAAGAAAGAAAATCGCTACCGGTACTTCTGACCTAGTCACATCACTGAAGCTCTTTAATGTATGAAAATACCCATCTTACTAAACTGTGAGGAAATTTCATCTCCCGTGAATTAGTGCTGAGTCTGAACTAATCCTAAAACAAGAGAGAACCCCCATTCACCAAATCCTGACCATGACAACCTTACCCCGAATAGGAATTTTTTCAAAACAAAATTTATTTGGGAGTTCAGCAGTAAAATTATTTGCTAAGTGTTTACCAGTTCTGTTATTCAGCCATTCAGGAGACTTAAGCTGCTACTTAAAAATAATATGGCGAACATCCCCACTATCCCAGTGCCAGAAGACACAGATGCAGGGACCAAAATAGAACTGCAGAAGCTACAAGGCTCTGGCACATCATCTGGAGACCAAATTGTTGAACCCAGAATTATTGGCGGTCGATTGCTTTTTCTTTTTCTTTCTTTCTTTTTTTTAAATAATGAAAAGTCGTGTAAATTAGAGTTCAATAATCAGTGGCCCGTGACCTGTCCTACTTAGCTTTTGGCACCACTAGCCCATGGAACAGATCCAACCTGCAGATTGTCAGCCAGTCTCACAATCCAGATTTAAGTCGCAACTTTGTCCTTAACCTTTTGTTTGAATTATTGCTTCACTTGAAAGTTCACATGATCATCTGGGAGAGGAGTGGGCCGTGCTTTAAGAAGATTTACTGAAATGAAAAAAGCTTCCTTTAGCCTAGCTTTCAGGCTAGTAATTTAGTGTAGCTGAAATTTTAATGCTCCCTATTGCTTAGCAGTTGTGGGAAATATCGCTGTGCAGATTATTCTCCATTCTTTAAAGAGCTAAAGCTGACATGATCTTTATATGGACCAATTAGCCTCCCAGTGTTCCACAGTCGCAGATTGTTCCTTAACCTCAGCTGTTCATTCTAGAAACGTGTAAAAGAAGAAAGATAGATAAACATAAAACTTTGATAATACCAGAGACTCCAGCTCAAGTTTCACAAAAAGTTATCAACAGATTTTGGGAATAGCCTCTTTACATCTGATGGAAAAGAATGCTGTGTGATGTTTATCCCCTTAATATTTGCCTGGATAGTAAGCAAAGTGACTATTTTAATCACTTGTGTTTTTCATTATTCATCCAGAAATGGCAAAATGCTGAGCTGAATGGGAAATTTAAACTTCCAATGAAGAATGAATTTATTCCTACGAATTTTGAGATTTTATCATTAGAAAAAGAAGCGACACCATATCCTTCTCTTATTAAGGTAACATGTTAGACTCAGTGATTTTAAATCCAGGGGACAGATCTATTACATGGAAGGGACTAGAGAGATGATTTCTTGCATTTGGTACTATGCTGATTTGGGGGAGAGGGGACTCACCTCTAAAGAGGAGACAGAAAGGTTACAGAGAGAATAATAAAAGAAATAGTAAAAGGCTAGAAATGTTAAAGCAAACAAACAAAACTACTAAACAACATAGAATGTAGGGAGTCGTTTTCTTTGCAGAAAAAAAAAAAAAAAAGACTGTAACCACAAGTCTATAGAAAGATAGTGGCCTCCTTTTCATGTTCTCTGAAGACCCAATAAGAAAGTCGATTTTATGCTACTTCATGAAAGTTAGAGATAAGAAAGAATCTCTAAAGCCTGGAAGAGAGCCTACCCAACAGGAGCTGTTGGATTTCCTGCTCTTAAAAACAATTCTCATTTTGACAGAGTAGCCATATGAAGTTAATGGAGTTATAAGCCAAGTGGGAAGGGTGATTGAGAAGTGGGTTTTATCTTTCTTTTTCAGAATGTTCTTTTCATGTTATTATTTTACACCTAGAGTAAATTGTGTAGAAAAATGAATCAGATTATTGCAGCACATCCTCTGTTCTAAACTCGAAAACTTCCTCTTTCTAAACTCACCGCCATAGACACACATCTTTCCTTCTTTTTATTTTTTTCAAATGACCTAACATTCAATTAACTCAGTGAGACAAGAATTAGTGTTTAGGAATATGAAATTTAACTTATTTCAAGCAACTACATTATTATTAATAAGACAACCATTTTTCTTTAAAAATGCCATTTTAATGAGTTAGGTTAGGTTACTCAAAGAGAAAGATTGTTTACCTCTTCTGAATTTTATTTGTTGTTTGTTTTAGTTTGTTTTACTTCTCACAGTAAGCTAAGAACATTGAACAATTTTTGTCTCTTGTCAGAGTTTCAAGTGACCATCTAAGGCTATTTTTCATATTGTATGAGTAAAGTGGAAAGTCAGAGTACTAGCTTATTTGTTCATCCCTGACTGTGTTAGTTATCCATTGCTGCATAACAAATTACTCCAAAATTTAGCAGCTTACAACCACAAATATTTTATCTCACGCAGTTTCTGAGGGTCAGGAATTGGGAAGTGGCTTAGTTGGGTGGTTCTGGCTCAGAGTCTCTCATGAGGTTATAGTCAAACCATTGGCTGGGGCGTCAGCCATCTGCAGGTTCAAGTAGAGCTAGAGGATTCTCTTCCAAGTTCAGTTGTGTGGTTTTGGGCAGGCCTTACTTCTTCACCACTTGGGCCTCTCCATAGAGTTGCCTGATACGGCAGCTGGCTTCCCTCAAAGTGAGTGATCTAAGAGGGACAGTGAGTGATCGAGATGGAAGCCACAGTGTCTTTTATAACCTAATCCGAGAGGTATCGTACCATCACTTTTATCATATTCTGTTGGGCAGACAGACCACCCCTGGTTCAATGTGGGAGAGAGGATAACACAAGGGTATGGATTCCAGCAGGCAGGGATCCTAACAGCCTACCTTGGAGGCTGGCAGCCATACCGCTCTAAGGACTCGCCTGCATCTGCCTCCCAGGGTCCAGAAAGACAGGGAGAGGGTAGTTGGTATTGGCTTCTCAGTCTGACCCTTCCCTCACTGTGTTCCCATCTCTTTGACCCAGGGGAGATAAGAGGGTGACTTCTCTCTGCTACTGGAATCCTAGTCTTCTCTCTTCACTTCCCACCTGCTGACCCTCTCTGTATACGTCAAGGCCATGAGGCAACAGCCTCTCCAGAACAAAACTCTCCGCTATTACCTTTGTTCTCCTCCTCTTGAAGGGTGATTTGATTTTCCCATATGCCCATATTTTCATAACCAAGTTGTTTTCTCCATCACAGGATACAGCTATGAGCAAACTCTGGTTCAAACAAGATGATAAGTTTTTCTTGCCGAAGGCTTGTCTCAACTTTGAATTTTTCAGGTATGTAAGATGACTCTAGCTACAAAGCTTCTTATAAAAATCAGCAATTACATTTCTAAAAGTTTTCTTTGCTTCCTTGAGGACCTATGTCTAGAAGTAAAAGGTTATGTAGCCTAGACAAAGGAAGGCAGCTGCTGTTAATGGATAGTGTGCAAACAGGTTGTCGCTTCTCCCTTTCTATTGATGAGTACGCCCTTTAACTGAAATGGTTGAGTTAGCTGTTAGGAGGACCTTCCGGATTTTGGAATCTGAGTAGGTTGTAGACTCCCTCAGAAGTTTCACTGAAGAAAGATTAGATAATGTGGTGTGTTTTTTGTTGTGGTTGTGGTTTTGTATTCCTAGAACTTACCCAGAAGAAGAGGTAGCAGTTACTAAATGGTCTTGAGTCTTTTCCAGCCCATGGATTGTCTGGAATCCCTTAGATGTTGCTCTCTCTATTTCTGGCTTGCTTACAGGCAAGATACTGGGGGTTGGGTTCCAGACCACCGCAGTAAAGTGAGTATCTCAATAAAACGAGTCACCATCCTTTTGCTGGTGGAAGGTCTTGCCTTCACTTCGTAAAAAATGAAATATCTGTGAAGCACAATAAATCGAAGTGCAATAAGGTGAGGGTAAGCTTGTACTTTCCCATGTGGCTTTTATGATTCGGCTTCAGAATACCTTTTGAGAGACCGTTTGACATTTTTGCATTCTCTAAACTGCCCAGAATAATCCTTAGAATTAAAAATGTTTGCTTCTAAGTGTTCTGGTCTCCCTAGAGTTAAACACTGTTCCGTTTCTTACATTCTGCTAGAAATTTTCTGTGGGTGTAATCCTTTTAATCTTTTCAGAAACAGGATTATATTATTCATACTTAGTTACAGTGTTTAAAACTCTGTGATCTATATTTAAGCATATAGCATCAAATTACAAAATGCTTTTTAAATTAACAAATGAGCCAGAATTTAAGCATTGTAGTTGAATCATGTTCTCTTTTAAAAGTTAGCTTAGGACCCTCTCCAATTCACCAGCACCACTGCTGTGGGCGCAGCATTTTAGGACACTTCCTAGAATTGCTTTCTGAGTTTGACCATACGCTTTGAGCTCCCAGACTTGGCTTTCTCTGCTTTTTACATCCACCTAAGAAAGGGGCATGGATGCCTGTGGGGCTGAGCCCTTTCATGGGCTGTCTTTTGTTTTGACGATTTTGCTTTTATGAGTTATGCCCTAAGTTTCTGAGCTGCTTTTTGCCTGTAAAAGGAAGTCTGTCGTCATGTATAATACTTTAAAAACTTCAATGACAGAGCATTCATTTAGATTTCCCAGAAGGAGAAATGTTTGTATAGTTGTAGAGTTTTCACTTTGATTTTAATTCTCTGAGCGGCTAATCATTTTACCCCTATTTTTTGCTTCATTATCAGTTTTTGATAAACATGTTGGCTTTGCTATCAGTACATTAGTTATATTTACTGTGCTATAGATAGAGTGAAACTGAATATGCTGCCCATAGGCCAAGTGGGCACCTGCCTCAGGTCCTTTGCACAGGCTGTTTTGTCTGCCTGGAACGTTCTTCGCCCTACCCAGATATCCCCAGGGCTTGCTCCTTTGCTTCCTTTAGGTCTGGGCCCAGATGTCACTTCATTAGAGAGGCCTCGATTAACCATCTTAGCAACCTTCCTGTCCCACCACCACCACCACTCATCACTCCTACTTCCCTTATCCTGCTTAATTTTTCTCCATAGCACTATCACCCCCTGATCTATCATATTTAAATGTATAATTTGTCTCCTCCAACTGGATTATAAATTCTGAGGTCAGGAACTTTGCCTGATTTATTCCTTCTTTATTCCCAGTACCTAGAGAGGAGCCTAGCATTGTAGTAAGCATGTAATACATATTTGTTGAGTAAATAAGTCTTTTCCTTTCTTCTCATAAAGGTAAGTAGTGTCATATAGTCAAATGAGTAGGTCATTTGACTTAAATCCAAATCCTAACTATTGCCAGTACCAGCCCAGTTGACATGAGGAAAGTTAGATTTCTTAATTGGGAAATGAAGATTTAAATTAGGTGACTCTGTGGTCCTATTTATCTTTTGTACTCTATAATTGCTTTTTGTCTTCTGTTTGTTTCTCTCACTTAAATATTTTCCTATTTTAATATTTTTTTCCTAGTTCTGGCTGCAGTTATATGGTGGAAATTATCAGTTATTTTATTGACAGAGGTCTATCTTGATTGGTTTGGGGAAACTCAGAGATAAGCTAACATTTTCACAGGTCTCACTCAGTTTTTCCCTTTCAAATTCACATAATCATAGCACACAATCTCATCCTCTTGTCCACCAAGGGTATGGCTTGCTTAGAAGGAGAAAGAGGACATGCCAGTGCTGCATCAGATCTCTGAGCCATATTTCGTCCTATTAGCCTAAATGCAGGCATGCATTTGGCTGATTCCACTCAGCCCTGCGTTTCTAACTTGTCAGTTCTGCCATACCATCTGGGGTAAGCAGTTTTCTCCCTCTTCACCACCACCAGCACACATGACATATTTCAGACTTCTTTTTTAGACACCTTGTTTTTTTCCTCATGGGAAGAAGAGACAGACTCAAGAATTGAAACCATACCTCCAGGAAATTATATTAATCAGTGTTCAGTTTCTTGATCCATCTCAAAAGGCCACACATCACATTGGGAAGTAATAAATCAGCTATTTTACTGTCAACATTTTCTTCCAGCCCATTTGCTTATGTGGACCCCTTGCACTGTAACATGGCCCATTTGTACCTTGAGCTCCTCAAAGACTCACTCAACGAGTATGCATATGCAGCAGAGCTAGCAGGCTTGAGCTATGACCTCCAAAATACCATCTATGGGATGTATGTAAGTACCCACGTCTTAGAGCCTTCCACTCATCAACATTTTTTACATTGATTTGATGGAAGCATTTTCAATTGAGGGTATGAGTTTAATTTCTTTTTTTTTTTTAATCTTTATGGCTAATCATATTTTCTCATCATTTAATTTTTAAGTTAGCTCTTATTTTAAGTATTCAGCAATATACCATTCATACTAAGCAAATTTTCCTTGATTTCTTCTTTTTCTTTTTAGCATCATTCATCAGATTGTCATATTTTTCTCTTCAAACAAAATTGAACCCTGATATAGGTTTAGATCTTACCCATTCTCTATCTGAAATCTTGGTCTTTGACAACAGAGAATGACATCTTGCTGCCATTGTAAAACCTAAGGTTGGCCTATACTATTTCCCTAGCAATTCAGATCACGAGGCTGCATATCCATACTCTTCAGTCATGTTTCTTCATTACCATACCACTGCTTGAAGTATCAAAGCATTTCTTTTGTTTTTCTTTTTGTTAGTCGCTACATTTATGCTGATCCTCTCCATTGCAACATGACATACCTGTTTATCAGGTTATTGAAGGATGATTTAAAAGAGTATACATATGCAGCACGCCTCTCAGGTTTGATCTATGGCATTGCATCAGGAATGAATGCAATACTTGTAAGTAAAATGAAAACCAAAAAAAAGGCACCACACCGTCTAAGCATTATGTTGAGCTTGGGAAAACTATTAACTTCTGCATTTTTAAACAAGAAGATTGATGGTTTTTTCCTTGCAACTTTTTAATGATTGAAGAACTCAAATTAGCATTAGCTACACTAAAGAATGATTTAGCAGAGTTTAGTGCATCTTGTGAACATGTATGTGTGCTACACTTATTTGCATGTCCCTCTGCTTGAAATGCTTAACATATAATCCTGAAAGCATGTTGGTCTTTCCATATATGTGACTATATTAACATCTGTAAGCGAAAGATGTTCATAGTTATTGTTGTGGTGCTTGAATTTTATTTATATACAAGGGTCTGACAATTAAGTTCGCGAACTCATCCTAGAAAAAGTGCTACATACCTCACTGCTGAATATCACTATGGTCACCTTCGAAGTACTCCCCTTGGGAAGCTATCCACTGATGCCAACGCCTAGTCCAACCTTCAGAGCAATTTTGAAACTCTTTTTCTGGAATGACTATCAGAGCTGTCATTGTATTACACTTGATGTCCTGAATGTCACCAAAATGTCTTCCTTTCAATATTTCCTTTATCTTCGGGTAAAGAAAGAAGTCATTGGGGGCCAGATCAGGTGAGTAGGAAGGGTGTCCCAATACAGTTATTTGTTTGCTGGCTAAAAACTCCCTCACAGACAGTGCCGTGTGAGCTGGTGCATTGTCATGATGCAAGAGCCATGAATTGTTGGCGAACAGTTCAGGTCATCTAACTTTTTCATGCAGCCTCTTCAGCTTCCAAATTGTAAACTTGGTTAACTGTCCAGTTGGTACAAATTCATAATGAATAATCTCTCTGATATCAAAAAAGGTTAGCAACATCGTTGCAACAAGTTCACGAACTTAATTGTCAGACCTCATATAAACTTCCTTTCTTTTGGCTGACAGTAGTAGAAAGTTCCTGAGTTCAAATACATGTGACACTCTCATTTAATTTTTTTGTAGCATGCCTCATTAACCACTTTTAAGTGTGTTTTAAAATAAGCATTATTAAATGCACTCTAAGAAATCTAGGTCCTTTTTCTTGATACTGTTTGTGACATGTTTCTAAACTTATATCTCATTTCCAAATTAACATCTCTTTTATGGCACACATTCATCTTCACTTTTCTCAAAAATGTACTGTATGTTTTAGAAATAAGAACACATGCTGTGTACTCCTTTATAAATTCTTATACAAAAGGTTTTAGGGTTTTTAAATTTTGTTTATTTTGCAGTAACTTTTTTTCTTCACACAAGTTAATTTTCTGGTAGCTTTTGTTTAATGTTTAAGAATGTATATAACTTAACCTTATTCTCAAAGTCCAAGGAAATTTTGAAGTTCAGAGATCAAAATAAACTCCAAATAGAAAAGTGATAATCTATTGTAAGTTTTCACTATTGAGTTTTAGGAGCATATTACCGTTAATATAAATAATTTTTTGTTTGTGACAAAAAGGGCCTTCTGCTAATTGTCAATCTAGTTCCCACGGTACGTGATGTGCTTTCCATGGCCAAGGACATTCACTCCTGTTGAGGTTCTTGCCTATCATTTTTCATAAGGTAGAGGCTTTCATAGGTATTCTAGTTGCAAGGCATCCTCTATTTCTGTGAACCATTTGGAAATATAATAATAGGAAATATGATAATAGGCACCCCCCACTTTTCAAAATGTTATGTTTTCAGGGACTGTTAAAGTAAATTGTCCTAAGGCAGAATCCTGATGGTCCATACAGTGTGTTCTCACTATACCCCCTTTTTGCCATGGGCTTTTGGAACGTCAGCAGAACCCATCAAACAAGCAAGTGGTGAGATGCATGGGTCCTTATTGGGCAACATTGAATGAGCAATGTGGCAAAATGCCATATAATGTAAAATGGGGCTGCCTGATTTCTCCAAATATGTTTTAAAAATATTTAAATGTAAACAATTTGGGGACATATCCAATAAATTGCAGATAACACTCCCCTGTGATTTTTTTTTTTTTTTAAGAAATTTTATTGGGAAACTGTGTTTTTCCAGGACCCATCAGCTCCAAGTCAAATAGTTGTCTTCAGTCTAGTTGTGGAGGGCGCAGCTCCTTGGCCCATGGGGAATCCAACTGGCAATCTTGGTGTTATGAGCCTGCGCTCTAACCACCTGAGCTAACCGGCCACCCCTCCCCTGTGATTTTTACCTTCTATTACACCTATATAAACTTTAATCTTGCCATTCCTAAGAAATTCTTTTTGAAGATTAAACTTAAAATATATTCTATAATTAATTTTGATTTAATGCAAACTTGAATTTTCATGATGTAGTGTGTGCTGCCATAATTTGGCATCAGGTGAGCTTCCTTTTTTGTTTAGGAAAAGCAAAATTATGCTTTTGGGTATTAGTAAATAGAGATAGTTAATATTATCTTCCTAAGTGTTAAACTATACTTATGAGAAATTAAATTAATTAAATTTCTTGTTTCATTTTTATTTTAATACATCTGGTTTTGGGATTTTCTAAATGTTTAATAATCAAGCTTAAGTTGTTTCATGATATTTTTGACTTTTAATACCCTGAACTCTTTCTGTAGCTCTCAGTAAAAGGTTACAATGACAAGCAGCCAGTTTTGCTAAAGAAGATTATTGAGAAAATGGCTACCTTTGAGATTGATGAAAAAAGATTTGAAATTATCAAAGAGGCAGTAAGTTTTCCGACCTTATTTTTATAGTCTATTGTTTTTGTGTTCATAAGGTAATATGAAATGATTTTTAAGGACTTCTAAAGTTAATGAGCCGTGTCTCCCTTCACTAGTACATGCGATCTCTTAACAATTTCCGAGCTGAGCAGCCACATCAGCATGCCATGTACTACCTCCGCCTGCTGATGACTGAGGTGGCCTGGACTAAAGATGAATTAAAAGAAGCCCTGGATGGTGAGACTCCTTTTCCACTTATACCCTAATGCTTTATTTTTTTCTAAAATCATTTGAATTTTTAATGATCTTTTATGACAAGCCCTTACTTATACTTATTATGTAACACTATGCTTTTGATGTCTTCAGTGACAAATCAATAGCAAAGTCTTGAAAATCATTATTTTATTGGTTGCCTCAGGTATTGGATTGGTGTATAAATGATAAAATTTGCTACCTAGAACAGATACATTTTTAATCTGGACAGTTAACATACCTTTTAACATACCTTTCTTTGCAAAATGATTGCGTTACATCCAGGTAAAAGCAAGAATTTTACCTTTTAAAAAAATACTACATAATTGACTTTAAATATATTTTTCAAGAAACTGAACCTGTATTCAGCATGATCAAAAAGCAGAGATTTTGGAGGTCCTCCCCTTTGTTAGATTCTGGGCCAAATGTTATATGAATTTTAATCAGAATATGCTCTAATGTGTCTCATAGGCATGTGAAATCTTCCTAAAATGTATTTTATAAAGTCAGCACTTTCTTACTTGAAATTCACCATTCTAATAAATAATCATTCTATTTTGATACGCATAAACATTCAGTAATCCAGTAATACCAACATGGCTTAATCTGGAGACAATTCAATGTGAGAAGCTGGCTTTCTCATGACTCTAAGTCAGTCAGCTATCCAGGTGCCTTGGTAGCAAGAACCTTAGACTTCAGTGTGATCCATCAGCCTTTACCAATTGCCCGCTGTGCACCTGGCCCTAGACTCCAGGTGCTTGAGATTAAAAAAACAAACGATCATTTAGATGGGGTTTCTTTGGCCAGGGAGCTCCAGTCTAGTGGCAAAGCGTAAGTGTGAACAGATCATTTTACTGAAGGCAAAGAGAGTAAGTGTTGTGATAGAGTAAGTGACCCGGTACCGGGGCTCCTAAGGCAGTGCAGTAGAGAGGAACCAGTAGGCCCTTTGGAATTAGTCCAACCAAGGATCAAATGCAAGCTCTGGAATTTACTGGCTTGATGATTTTGGACAAGAAACTTAAACTTTGTAAACATTAATTTTCTCACCTTTAAAATGCGAATAATAGCACATGCTTTACAGTTTTATAAAATCTGTAAGGTGCCTGACCCATAGTGAGCACTTGTTAATTCCCTTCCCATGTCTCTCTTCAAATTTCAGCCACTAATTTTAGCATCTATTGTAGCAACTACTAGGATGGCATCCTATGGGGAAGGGACAATTCTTCCTTATTGAAGAATTAAATCACTACATGGAAAAGGAAAGTGGGGAACAGAAAACTCACTATTAGGATGCCATAACAATAATTGATACAGGCAGCATACACCAATAGATGCTAAAATTAGTGGGTAAAAGTTAAGGAAAAACAGGATATTTGTATAGTTTCAAAATATTTCTCCCAAAATAAGTGCCATATTTCCCCATGTATAAAACGCAACCTTTTTTGAAAAATTTGGGGTCTAAAAACTGGATACGTCTTATATAGTGGTTGTATGAGCACAAAAACAAGTGTGAAAAAAGCAGGAAATGCAAGTAAAAAAAAAATCTACAACCACTGTATAAGAAGCACCCAGTTTTTAGACCCCAAGTTTTTCAAAAAAAGGTGCGTCTTATACATGGGGAAATACAGTATTTATTAATTACAATGGGAAAAGTATTGATGAGCAACTGGCTCTTCCTAATTGCTTGTAGAGCATACGTGAGTTACTCAGTAACAACCAGAAGAATAAAATAGCACACTTACTGTAAAGACATCTGGCTGAAACCACCTTAACCAAGGGATCAGTGTTAACATCGCCGGTACTACAACATATCCACATCACGTACCCCTGATGTGATGTTCTGAGAAGGGCACATTACCTCTGTGGTGTTCTTCCTAGTAATACATAAGCTCAGCTTACTCATGAGAAAACATTAGACAAACCCAAATAAAGGCATTCTATACAATAACTGAAAGTATTCTTAAAAAATCTTAAGGTCATGAAAGTCAAGGAATTACCAAAGATCTGTCACAGGTTGGAGGAAACTAAGGACACATGACAACTAAATGCAAGGTGGGATCATGGATTGGCTCCTGGAACAGAAAAGAAATGTTAGGGCCAGCTGAGTGGCTTAGCTGGTTGAGAGCTCGCTTGGGAACGCCAGCTCTGAGCAGCAGGGCTGCGGCTCGGATCCCACATTGAGGGCCGGTGACGCTCGCCCTCTATAGCTAAGATGATGAACAATGGCTCGACCTGGAGCTGGGCTGCTCTTTGTCGCTGGTGATGGTGTAGGCTGCAGTGGGGCTGCAGTGAGCTGCTGTGGGCTGTGTGAGTGGCTGGCAGCCGGTGTGAGCTGCCGGGAGCCGCTGTGAGTGATCGTCCAGAGGCCGGCGACCAATTGTCTCACCTGGGAAGAGCACAATGATAATACCAACATGGGCCAGTGAGGCGACATCCTCCATAGCTAGACCGAAGAACAAAAACAGCAATTTGTCTACCTGTCTGTTCACCTTCCCCGATTCCCCAACGCTGTTCCCCTCCCCCAATTCCCCAATAAAATCTTAAAAAAAAAAAAAGAAAAGAGATGTTAGTGGAAAAACTGAAATCCAAAAAAAGTCTGTATTTTAGTTAATAGTATTATACTAGTGTTAATTTCTTATTTTTGATCACTGCACTATGGTTATGAAAGATGTCAACATTAGGGAAAACTGGGTGAAGGGTTTACAGGAACTCTCTGTACTATTTTTGAACTCCAAACTCTTCTGTAAATCTCAAATTATCTCAAAGTTTTTTTAGAAAAGCTCATAGGTAGAGCTCACTATTTCTTACACCTTTACAGATGTCACCCTTCCTCGCCTTAAGGCCTTCATACCTCAGCTCCTGTCGCGGCTGCATATTGAAGCCCTTCTCCATGGAAACATAACAAAGCAGGTGGGTGGTTGAAGTCTTAACCGTGTTTTATGGACAAATGCAAGAGATTTTTTACCCTAGTCTGTGTAACGCAGTGTGGTTATAAGCACATTAGTGTTCACTCAACCCTCTCTGCTCTGTGCAGGAAGGTGGGGGGAGGCATAGGGGAAGTGGAATGATCGTGGTGAACTGTGGACCCACTTTCGTGGCTACCGCCTCTGTTGTTGCCTGCTTCGTGCAATCGTAGGAGGAAGTGGGATAACTTTCCCGACTCTTTTTGGATAGCAGGACTGTTTAGTGAATAAGAAAGAACATATGGTGTGGGATCAGACAGCCAGGGTTCAAATCCTGACTGCCACATACTAGATACATAATCCTCTGAAAAGGTCTTAACCTTTCTGTGCTCAGTTCCCCTATTTGTAAAATTAGAGTTATTAGGAGTAAATGAAATAGTAAAAGCCAAATGTTTAGCACATACATAGCACCCCAGAATTCCCATGGCAGTCTGTCTTAAGAGCCCACACGCTCTACCACTCTGCTGTGCTGCCTCCAAAACAATATGCCCAAGGTCAGATGCTAATCAGTGTGGCAGAGACAGGATTCTTAGCAAGGTCAGTTTTACTCAAAATAAAGCCTGATGCTCACTTCCTTTGTAACCCCCGGTGTCACTCACTTGGGACCAACTTTCCATTACCAGTACACCTCCATCATTAGCGGTGCCTTTTTTCCAGCATCAAGATTGCCTGGATCTCTGTTTCTCTTCACTGCCATATTGACTGTACTGTAAATCCACAAATTCAATTTTTATCCATTTTTATGATTAACTGGGCTGGTTTATTTCACAGGCATGTTTTCATATTGTATGGCGTTTCATTCATTATACTGTTTTTATTTTCACAGACAAGATACATTTGTGTTTTTGTAATATACTGTGACCTGTGTTTTTCCACAGGCTGCATTAGGAATTATGCAGATGGTTGAAGACACTCTTGTTGAACATGCTCATACAAAACCTCTCCTCCCAAGTCAGCTGGTTCGGTATAGAGAAGTTCAGCTCCCTGACAGTAAGTTGAAATGTTATAACTGTGGTAATGGGGTACTTTGACATAATATTGTTGGTGATTACAGGTAGGTTGAATTCACTTGGATGATAATATATAGTTGTATGGTAAAGATCTACTGGGATACTCTACTATTTATAGAAGTATGGTTAAAGACATTTCTGTCAAACAGTTTTCTGTAGGAGGGCCATAAAGGTGAAATTGGAGGTAGGCAATTATTTTGAAGAGAATGATACTGGAATTGACTGGTAATTGAGTATAGAGAAGTTAGGAAATAAAAATATCACAAAGCTAAAGAAATGCTGATTGTGAATCATGAAATAAAATTTATTTATAAAAAATGAAAACTAGAATTATAATATCTAATTGGAAGCCCATAGGAGTCTTTGGCAGAAATAGTTTTAGGAAAGCCACAGGTACAAATAACAACATATATTCATTACATGCATATTTTATGAGGAATTAACATAAAGTAGATAAATATATTAGAGTTTGCAATGTTGGATTACTTTTGCATTAACAGTGGTTTCTGTTGATATAAAAACTCATTAAGCATTATTTTCAATACTGTTTAAAATTATCTAGTGGAAAGTATATTAGACTAGGGATGAGAAGCATTGGTTTTATTTTTTTTAGCCAAACTTGACTGTTGGCTGTTCTCCATGCATGCATGGTTTGTGCTTTTTTCCCCAGCGGTTTTATCCTCTGACCCCCCATTTCTTCATGGACCTGTGCCTACACCTTATTCATCTTTCCAGGCCCATCTCATAAGCCACCTATTCCACTAAACTTTTTCTGAAACTCCCAGCTATCACTTTCTCTTCTGACCTCCCAGCACAGGTTTTCTGAACTTTTCCTTATTTAAGCCACTCAGCACTTGAGTTGGGATTGAAGTGCATCTCCGTATCGCTTATTAGCTTATACATTTCTTAGCACCAAGGTGTGGTTCTAGCTCATTTGAGTAGCTACTAAAGCAACTTGAACATAGTATTATCTCAGGATGTCATTGCTGAATGCACAAAGATACCTGTGAGCTCTGCTCACAGATCTGTTAATGGTTCATTTCAGACGTCTGCTGGTTTGTTCTTAAGTCACTGCAACGTGGCTGAGGAAGAATAGGATCTTCCATTCAAAAGCCATAGTACTTGATCATGAGGCTGTGAGGCCTGTGTAGAAACAAAAGCGAAATCTATCTTTTTCACCTCTTTTTACTACACTTCCTGCCTTCTCTCCTCTCCTAGTACCCTATCTCTTCTGTCTTTCAAGTGCCCTTGCAAATTGCCCTATGCTCAAAAATAACTCAGTTCTCATCCCATTCTCAAAATGCTAGTTGTTAGGAAGTCATTCTAATTTCATCAACCGAGCAGGCATGAATGTCTTAAATAGTACTTCACTTAACTCTCCATGAAACAGTATTTACAGTTTAAAAAGAAAAGCTTCGGGCAGTATGAAGGAGGAGACATTTGGAGATATGTATGTTGGACTTGCAGCCCGAGTTCCCTGACCTCTTCTGATAAGAGGGAACTTAGTGCTGCCAGTATACAATCGGAAAGTTTGGCTTTTAGTCAGACTTGGACCTGGTCAGAAAAGTGAAATAGATGAAATATAATTGCAGGCTCCCCTGCCTGCCTTTTCTGTTGATGCCTAAATTAGCATCTATAAGAGTGAGCAGACATATCATTACTACTATGTCTGAGAAATCTTCAATCTATGAGTCTTCTACAATACTAAAACTAAACACTATATATTTGCTTAGTCAAATGTGTTGCTCATGAAATAGTTATCAGATCATAAAGCATGATCATGATATTCATAACTTTGATGAAATATTTGATCCGCATATCTGAGTTTTAGTCTTAGCTGTCCACCACGTGACTTTGTGTCCTTGGGACAGGTCGCCTCTCAGGGTCTTAGTTTCCTCGTCTTTAAAGTGAGATGTTAGGCTGAGTTATCTCTAAGCACTGTGCACATTTGTGTAAATTTGTAAAATAACCTTTAGTGTAAGTAAGTGTTAGCAAACAGTCATGCTGATAGACTGATAAATAGAAATGCAAAGTAATAAAGGCACAGCTAGTAATTTTTAAAGATTGTTTTGTATGGTTATTCAAACATAGGTGGTATTTCTACTGGGGTTCTCATATGTATTAGCTAGTTCTAATCTACATACACTACATTGTACATGTTATTAACTATGGGTCTCATTTAGCATTAATACTTAGTCATAAAATGGGTCTTTTATAAGTTTCTTGCCCTTTAAATTCAATGCGTGGTTATTGAGGGCCTACCAGTTTTAAAGCACACAAGGGCCTACCAAGTGCAAATCGCTGTAATAGGAACCTCTTAGGGAAGGTGAGTTTCACATTGTTAGTAAATGAATTGCAGTTTGGAATTACCAAAAACCACCAACCACATTGAACAACTTGAAAAGGCCAAACAAAACATTAACTTTATTAAATCCTAAATAAGTTTTTGAATGTGTCGTTCTCTTTTTGAAATTCCCTAGGAGGATGGTTCGTTTATCAGCAGCGGAATGAAGTTCACAATAACTGTGGCATCGAGATATACTACCAAACAGACATGCAGAGCACCTCGGAGAACATGTTTCTGGAGCTCTTCTGTCAGATCATCTCTGAGCCTTGCTTCAACACGCTGCGCACCAAGGAGCAGCTGGGTGAGAGGATCAGGGCATAGCAGGGTACCACTGACCGTTAGGAACCACCATTGTTCTCAGAGGACCTCCACACGTAATGGTCTCCTGGCATGTGGCTTCAGGCGTGCTCTATTCAGAAAGACTTGTGGAAAACTTGTTTGTGAGGAATCCACTTCTAAAAGATAAGCAGTTAGGGCCGGCCGAGTGGCTCAGTTGGTTAAGAGCTCGCTCAAGAGTTTGAGCTCTGAGCAACAGCGGTTCAAGTCCTGGCCTGAGCTGAGCAGTCGCTGAGCTGCCAACAGGTGGCAGGATGGCTCAGCTAAAAGAAATAAAAATAAAAAATAAAAGATAAGCAGTTAATGGGCCGGCCGAGTGGCGCGATGGTTAAGAACTCGCTTGGGATGCCAGAGGGCCCCGGTTCGGATCCCACATATGAGGGCCAGTGACACTGCCCTCTACAGCTAAGATGCTGAACAACAGCTCAACCTGGAGCTGGGCTGCCGTGAGTCGCTGGCGACGGCGTAGGCTGCAGTCCCTGTGGCAGTGGGTTGCCATGGGCTACCGTGTGTAGCCAGCAGCCAGCGTGAGCGGCCAGCAGCCGCAGTGAGCGGCCAGCAGCCGCAGTGAGTGGCCAGCAGCCGCAGTGAGCGGCCGTCCAGAAGCCGGCGACTGATCTGCCTCGCCAGGGAAGAGCGCAATGATGGTGCCAACTTGGGCCAGTGAAGCAGTGTCCTCCACAACTAGATTGAAGAACAAAACGACAGCAACTTGTCTGTTCCCCTTCCCCTAATTCCCCAGTACTGTTCCCATCCCCCCAATTACCCAATAAAAAAAAAAATATTTAAAAAAAAAAAAGATAAGCAGTTAATATTTTATGGACAGTAAAATAATTCTTAAGGAGATGACACTGTTTACATTAAATACATGTCAATAAAGAGGACATTTTGGGGTAGAAGGGAGAGGATGTTAAGGGCAGGATGTTAACGAGTGGCAAGGTGGGAAGCAAGCCATCAGAGGAGTTTATATTCACTAAACTTTGGGTTCCCTGAGGGGGCACATATTTTCTCTCATTCACCTTTGTATCCTGAGCCTAAGGCATGTCGAAGGTACTCAGTAGGTATTGAGGAAATGTTTCAGGCAGCATTTTGGGCACTGTTAAAAGTCTTGGAGATCCTAGCAGGTTTGATCAATGAGAAAAGAAAGAAGCCCCAGTATGACTGGGAAGAGCCAGTGAAAAAGGATTTGGGTGTCTCTAAGTACCAGTCTTTTGTTAAACGACCACTATGGTAGATGCTGGACAGTGAAAATAGATAAGTTATGGATGGCCCTCCCCTTCAAGGAGCTCATAGTCTAATCAGGAAGGCAAACCTGTAAAGGAACAACTGTAATTATAGTACAGTGTGATAAATGCTACTCAGAGTGTTTAAACTCTTAAATGCTATGTTGAAGAGAGTTTCTTCCTCAGAAGTGGAACGCAGAGACACCACCTCTGTCAGAGGTGTGGTTCAGGGCAGGGCAGCTGAAGGAGGTAGTGCATGAGCTCACAAGATGACAATGGAAGTACGACCTTCAATTACTTGGTCTCTAAAGATTTACAGTCTGAGCAGAGTTGGTCCAGGAATGGATTACCTAACAGGAAATGCAATAGTAGAGGCAAGTTCACATAAGGAACCTGGACGTGAAAGGAAACAGTGTGAGGACAATGGTTAGGGGATGAAAATGAGTCCAGCATTTCATAGGAATAACTAACATAGATAGAAGGGTATTAACTGGCAGAGAATGTATGTGATGTTGAGTTTGAATGGTGAATAGGATTGTTTTTTTTTTCCACTTTTTTAAGAAGAGGCATTATCTCCAACGTCCTAACTATTCTTTAGAGAGCTCTTCTGCTCTGTCCTTAGGAACTGAGGATATCTTAATTGCTCATATTTCTTCAAAGGGTAATAATGTAAAACCCTAAAGTAGATTGTATTTGCTCTGACAGAATACTTTTTGAAAGATTTAAAGTGACCCGAGTCTCAAATGCCAAGGTCCTGACTGGCTGGTGTTTGTGTTCCAGGCTACATCGTCTTCAGCGGGCCACGTCGAGCTAATGGCATACAGGGCTTACGATTCATCATCCAGTCAGAAAAGCCTCCTCACTACCTAGAAAGCAGAGTGGAAGCTTTCTTAATCACCATGGAGAAGTCCATAGAGGACATGACAGAAGAGGCCTTCCAAAAACACATCCAAGCATTAGCGATTCGTCGGCTAGACAAACCAAAGAAACTATCTGCAGAGTGTGCTAAATATTGGGGGGAAATCATCTCCCAGCAATACAATTTTGACAGAGGTAAGGCCAAATGAGAGCCCCAACATTCATGGCATATTAGTGTAACATTTGAGGACACTGAGGCCGTTCTACAAAATGGTTTTCGTTTCATAGATGGCATTCTAGTATTGCTTTGGGAGTGGAGGTGAAGATACAGCATTTCCAAAGAACCATTATTTAACATAACAATTTCCTATTAGAAACTTCATCTTTTTTTTCTTCTCTAAAGCTAAAGCTGGATCTACCTGTATCTCATAATAATGCACTAACAATAAATCTAATTTCACTTTTTGTGTTCAATCACTGTATCTCTGAGGCTCTGAGCATGGATATGTAGGTATCAATTTCCCATAACACTAAAAAAAAAAAAAGAAAAGAAAAATTACAGTTTGAACTCAGTTGAGGCAGGTTTTGCTCTGGAGGCACAGGGGTTCAAACATTTGCCTATAGGGATCTCCAGAAATTCGTCCATACATTTGGATTTGGGCTGATCCCCAAAGTCCCTTGCCTGTCAGCGTCCTTTCACCTTTCTTTTAGAGTAGAGATTAACAGTGGGGTGTGCTGAGCTATATTAAAAGTCAGGAGAGTTGGGTTGTGTTCTCATTCCAACACCAAGAAGCTGACGATCTTGGCCAACTCACCTTTTCTGGGTCTCTGTTTCCTTACCTGTAATTTTTCTAGTAGCTGTATTCACTATAAATATAACACCTACCACTTACTGAGTATTTCTCATGTGCCCTAATAATGTGCTATTGTCATTTATCATTTTTTCTTAGTTCTCACTAAAGCCCCATTAAGTAGTTTTTATCCCCAATTTCTGGAGTGGAAGCTGAGGCTCAGAAAAGTGGGAGTGACTAGCCCAAGATCCAACAGCTCATAAGTAGAGAGCCAGAATAGCCTCTTAACTTTTTACTTGAAATTTATTCCCTTACTACTTGCAGGAGCAGATGATCACTTAAAAATATGGATATTTAGGAGTGCTGAGGTGTATTGTCATTTAGGGTAGTATTCTGGGCTACTTAAGATGGGATTCTTAGTAAATTACTGTTTGATTACTTTTTCAGATAATACAGAAGTTGCATATTTAAAGACACTTACCAAGGAAGATATCATAAAATTCTACAAGGTAAATTCAATTCATGTATTTAGATTTTGACTGATAAGGAAATATGGTATGTGGTATGTTATGTGTTGCTGCTTTGAACCCATTGAGGCAGGATTTCTGAAGGCTTTTTTATGGATTTAAGTATTTTTGACACATATTACTGTTAGAAAAAAGAGACAATTCATATTGAACCCAGTACTGTTTCCTTCTCCCTCTGGACCAGGGACTGTGATGGCCCTTCCTGGCTTCCAGATCCACCTCTTTAGCTACCCTTTTGTCTGTTCTCTCTGTTCCCATCCCAGCCCACAAAGAACATTGCTGAGCTTGTTTGGTGGGAAAGAGGAGCAAAGAAAACAAATAGAACTTGAGAATTAGATCACTTTCCAACCTCTGACAGCTATAAATTATCTTCAACCATTTAGGTACTGTGGCTGCTTCTTTACCTTAATGATTACTCACCTTTGAACTTTGTTCAGGGATCTTATGAGTTTTCAATGCCTGTGCCCGCTGAGAAAGTTTATCAGGAGAAGAAAGAGACACCACCATTAAAATTTTCCCAGTACAGCTTTAAGAGGCTTGCGCCATCTAAATTTTCCCCAACTGTAACAAAATTCTTAGAAGGGTAGTGAAAATTTTGTTAAGTGGGTATATAATGTGTAATAAGGATGCTAAGTGCAGAAATTGAAGTTTAAGCTGCAATAAAATTGTGCTTACAGTGTTCCATATATTCTTTGGAATATTTGGGGCCTCTAATTTGCATAAAATACTTTAATGTCTGTTTTGCAGGATAAAGAGCAAAATTATATCCTGTAGTTAACATAGTGCCTTAGAATTATATCTTAGCTAGTGTTCTAGCCGCTTCCCCTGATTCATGTGCCAATTGTTTGATCAGGAACTCAGTCCCGCCTTTGCTAACAGAACTTTGGGAGAGAAATCAACTACTTTACAATGGCGTTTTTCAGGGATGTAGTGTAACCGACAATACAAGAGTCAGTACTTGCAGTTCTCATTAGAATGGTTTTGTGAACTTACTTGCACAGTGAAGGCTAACCTCATTTTTCTCCTATATTGGAGTTTCTAATACCCACTGAATTCACCACTGTGGGTGCTCTGGGGAGAGTGAGAAAAAGGAAATGTTCTGACCTGAAGGTGCTGACAATTTCCTAGAGGAAAATGGTGATCTTGCACTGTCTACAAGTCACTTACACTTCTTCCTCCCAAATCCTCTGAAAAACTACAAGGCTGTTCTCTGTATGTGCAAACAAGTATAAAATAGCCAGTAACACCTTAGCAATAAGAAAAGGAAGACAACAACTATTCAAAATTTGACAGTAAAAGCCAGTATTTGGAATGTATCCTTTTTTAGCAGTGAGATTTGAGCATTTTGGCTGTAGAAATGGCTGGGCAAGTTATTTTCTTTACTACACTCTTTGTAGTGTATAAAGGAAGATAAGTGTCTCATCTAAACTACTCTTGCTCTTTTACAATAATAGTCTTTAAAATATATATATATTTTGGTAAGGGGGGCTATGCCCCTACACATTGCCCATGTACCTTTCACTCATTTTTGTTGTGAACCCAAAACTATAAAAAATTACACACACACACACACACACACACACACACACACACACACACACACGGGCCAAAAAAATGAATACACTTTTTTATTTTATTTTTTTTATTATTAGTTTCAGGTGTACAGAACAATGCAATAGTTATCCTTTTCACCCATCAAAAGAAACAACCCCCCTCCCCCGTCTACTGCCCTCCCACCCCCAGCAGCGGTCAGGTCTCTACACCATCTATGAAGTGGTCTCCCTAACAAGACATGAGTCCATCTGGCCCCCTAAAAAATATTTACATTATTGATTATATTCCCCAGACTGTTTTTTCTATCCCTGAGGCCATATTGTAGTTACCGATTTGTATTGCCTCATCCCTTCCCCTTCTCCTTCATCCCCACCCCCTCCCAACTAGCAACCCTGTTTTTCCTCTGTCAGAAAAAGACATATACCATATGATCTCACTTATATGTGCAATCTAAAAAACTGAATAAATGAGAAATGAATATACATTTTAAGAAAGGAAAAAACTGTATTAAAATTGTAATACTTGGGGTAGCCGGTTAACTCAGGTGATTAGAGTGCAGGCTCATAACACCAAGGTTGCTGGTTGGATTCCCACATGGGCCAAGGAGCTGCACCCTCCACAACTAGATTGAAGACAACTACTTGACTTGGAGCTGATGGGAAACACACTGTTCCCCAATAAAATTTAAAAAAAAAACAAACACACAAAAATTTTAAAAGAAAAAAAATTATAATACTTGTTGGAAGTAAAATTGATCATTCCCAAAAACATCTTTTGAGCGAACGTCATACTACACATTGCTGCTGTAATTCGATTCAACTTTGAAAAGTAATACATAAAGAACATCTCTTAAAATGCATATACATTTTTTTGGCACCCCTGGTATATATGTAGGTATAAAAATACATACAAAAAATATTTTGTTAAAATACATATGAAACAAAATTTTGATCTGAAGTATAACCCCAGGTAGTCTTTGTGTAAATGAGGAGCTACAGTAGGACTCTGAGTGACAGAGTTAGGTGAAGGAGCAATGCCGAGGACACATGTCCACTGCCAGTTGTCTAGAGTGCCCTGCTTAGAGCTGCGAACCTCACTCAGTGATCTCAACTTCTCCAAAGGTTCTTTTACCCGTGGGGGCACCAGCAGGACCATATATAGCTTCTGAATACAGACCTGGGGGCTCGGCCCCATCATCAACTAGCTAGCTCTGTGACCTTGGCCAAGTTACTTAAGCTTCTAAGCCTCAGTTTCCTTATTTACAAAATAGAGAATAGAATAATTGGAGAATTAATTGAAATGAGGTATGTAAAGTGATTGGCACTTAGTACGTAGTATTTAATAGTCTCTATTGTTGTTATCTCTTTATTAGTAATACTCAATCCTAGGATTTTTAAATGTTTTAATCAGAATGCTTTAAATCAGAATACATTTTCCTCCTTGATGTTATAAAATAAGTTTTAATTGTTTTTATTTACTACTTAAGACTGTCAAACTCGTGAGATTAAACTGTTCTCAAGTGCCTACAAAAGAGGGTGATCATGTTCAGCTCCTTTTGGTTTCTACACATTCATCTTAAGGCATTATTAGTTAAGTGTGTTCAAAAAGAATGATGTCCTGATATAATGTACTGTAATGTTTCCAGAAGAAATGAAGATTTTCCTTCCACAAATTCAGTTATTCATTTGAAATTATAAGGAGTACCTGATTATTGAATTTGTAAAAATCGCAGTTATAAGACTGAATTTTTCTTGTCTTCAAAACTGAGAGTGTTTATTACCAAGCTTAAGCTAAATCTCAAACAACATTTTTCTAGCTGTGTTCCATAGTACACTAGTGTTCTATAAGATAATGATAGGGGTACTTAGAAAAAAGAGTTTTGTGATCACATAAGTTTAAAAATGTCTACATTCTTTATTTCCATTCTGGAGAATCACAGAGTGTGTTTTAGCATTTTAAAAGTTCTAAGAAGCCACACAGTAAAGACTTCTTTCACCCAGCATTTGTTTAATTTTGATCAACAAAACATTTCCTAAACTCATTTCAACATAGACCCTTTTTTTTTGCACTGAATACCTATCAATATCTTTTAGGACTCTAGTTTTCTTAGAATACATTTTGCAAGAAAATGCGGTTGATTGGTTGGTTGGTTGGTTCGTTGTTTGGTTGGTTTTTAGGAAAATGGGGATTCTCCAAAGTTGGTCAGGAAGTTGAGAACAATCTGAAACTGAAGAGGGTGCTCTACTGTCTACTAATAGAGGCTGATAAGAGATCAGTGAAGGTTTGGGTGAAAAGTGATGAAGAACCATAAGGTTAGCAAGAATCAAAAAGTTTACTTGAGTAAGTTAGATGCTATCAGATGAGCCTGAGCTGTTCTGCCGGTTGGAGGGAGCCATGGTCGTTTGCTGTGGAGCATCAGCAGGGCTTCCATTGCAGCTGCACAGGACCAGGCTTATAATAACGCTCCATAAATAACTGTTGAGTGGATTTGGCTTTGCTGATGATCTCCTCTTCTGAGGATACAAAACATTGCTTTTGGCTGAGGCATCAGGGGAAGCTTCTTTACAACTTGTGTTTTCCCTTCAGAAAAGACAGGTAAAGATCCAGCATTAAGGAAAAGGTGAAGACACTTCCCCACAGGATCTGTCTGCTAACCCGCCACTCCTGGTATTCATGGTATAGCAACTAAGGGGAGTCCCTCAAAGCAACGTAGTGGAATGGAGAAAACAAGTGGGACCTCACTTCTGACACTGTCCCTTACGAGCTGACTCTAGCAAGTCATTTTACCTCTCTGTGTTTTAGATTTTGTGTCTCTAAAATAATAATCATCATGATGCTTAGCTTACAGAGCGTCAAATGAGCTAACATAAGAGAGTGTCTGATACAAGGCAGAACTCAATAAGTGTTAGTTCCCTTCTGTTCTAGTAGATGAGGAACCACAGCAGTGCCCTGGTGCAGAACCCAGGAAGGTTCTTAGAGGAGCAGGCTTTGGCCATGGGCTCTCCAGACACAAAAGATCACTAGTTGGGGCTCTGCATCGCACCCCGGTGAGGATCAGGATAGGTTTTTAATCCCAACCCAGGTACTTATTAGCCGTAGGAGTTTTAGCATGCATCACTTAATCTCCTTGGACGCAGTTTTCTCATCTGTGAAATGGGGTTAAGGATAATTCTTGCCTAATATGTGTAGAGTAAATGAAATACTGTGAGGAAAAGAAAAGGAAGCATCTTTTCTGTTTGTGGATATTGCAGGAGCTGATTCTTCATAGTTATAGGAGAACGCCTCAGTTTAAGTTCCTTAGCGGGACAAAAGGTTGATTTTGCTATTCTTTCTGCCTAGGAAATGTTGGCAGTAGATGCCCCGAGAAGACATAAGGTATCCGTCCATGTTCTTGCCAGAGAAATGGATTCTTGTAAGTATTTAATGACTTTTTAAAAAAAGTGTGTTTTTAGGCATATAATAGCTCTTTCTTGCCATAGCCACATCCCTTTTCAAGCACCAGAAAGTAAAGGGGAACTAACTGAAGACGGGTCTGCTTTAGCAAAGTAAAAATAAGGGGGGAAAAAAGAGAATGAGGCAGTGAAGGAGAGCGCCAACACCAGATGGCACAGTGTGCAGCTGGCCGCTGTTCTGTAAGAAAACACAGCTAGTTGCTGGCAGGACATCTCCAAAGAAGCTGTGTGGAGCCAGTGCCTGTAGGGAGGAAGGATGATCATTGATCTGTTCAGTCCTTCTCTTCTGCCTCGGACTGGCCAAGGTTGACCCACAAGCATTACCTCCTTCGGCCTTCTGGGTGGTTTTGGTGGCCAGAGCTTCAGGGGCCAATGAGGTTAGACCTGCTGCCAGTGCTTAATAACCATGGTAACGTTATGAACCATCATTGGTGACACTCCATTGGGATAGGAGGCAGGACAAGCACTCAAGGCCTTGGGGGAGCAGGTAGCCCGGGAGGATCTGAGAAGTACATGAGTCAGGCCTGGCACAGTTTTTTAATGAGCTGAGTCTAGTGTCAATTATTTTTTGAAAGTGGCTCTTGTGTGCTAGTATCAACAAGTGCAAAGCACTAAACCTTTTATTTTCTTATAGGTCCTGTGGTTGGAGTTTTCCCATGTCAAAATGATATAAATTTGTCACAAGCACCAGCCTTGCCACAAGTAAGACATGTAAATATTATGTTAGATTGCACTGTTAGAGGACTTACTACTTAGATGTTCATCTAAGATGAACTACTTGTTCATCAGGACACATAAGACCTAGAGGTTTCAGGTCACCTGGTGTTAGAGCCTCTACTTTAGGTCTCCCCTAAAGGCCAGGTCTCTATTCTTTCCAACAGTTCCCAGGGGTCATACTTTTCCCTTTCAGCTGCACAGAAACCCAGCCTCTGCCCTTGTCTGCCTTTGCCTGTAGTTTGAACAATTGTGTTACTCTGAGACAAGCTGTCTGCAGCCACATTTGTCCCCAGCCCCTTCCACAGGGCCTGCATATGTTAGTCATCTGGAAAGGTGGACATTTTACATGCAGGAGGAGGAAACTGGCCGTGTAACCAGGCCCTCCTGGGTGGGCGCACCAGCCTCTGCCTCTGCTGAAGCCTTGGGGCTGAGCCCTTAGGTGCCAGCCCTGTGTACCCGGAGGAAAGCGGTGTCTTCCTTCTGGCCCAGAGTCCCACTATGGACATTCACCATAGGTTTGCATAGACCCTCTGGCCCTGATGATCCAGAAAGAAAGGTCAGCAGATCATAATGTATGGGGCAGAAGCTAGTGTGTATGAAAAAAAGAAAAAGAAAAATGTCGATGTCCTATTCAGTCTGCTTTTTAGGCTAAATACACTAAGAGAAAACTCTTTTTCTTTGCAGCCTGAAGTGATTCAGAACATGACCGAGTTCAAGCGTGGTTTGCCACTGTTTCCCCTTGTGAAGCCACATATCAACTTCATGGCTGCAAAACTCTGAAGATTCCCGTGGGTGGGAAATGCAAGTGGATGCATCCTGAGTCTTCCAGGGGCCAGGAAAACAACCTTGGCCACTTTAGTAGTTTCTGGTTCACTATTAGAGAGAGAAACAGAAAAAGAGAAGTTGTCAAATGTCATTATGTAGAAATATAAAAAATCCAAAGTAATTAAATTACAAAATCTTATAGATGTAGAGTATTTTTAAAATACATGCCTCTTAAATATTTAAAAGTTTTTTCATTACTAAGAGAAATTACCCTTATATAACAATACTTAAAATGGTGGGTGGTATTCCTATAGACTCTTCCTTCCCTGTCTTGTAAAATAGTCACTTGTCAGAAGAAAATATGTTATCTTTTATCTAAAAGCCTCCTAGCTTGACCAAAAAAGAGGCTTTAAAACATTTAGAAAGGTAATACCTTTTTAAAAAATTGGTCCTCGATTTTGCTTTCTACTGAATAGTTTCATGTAAATCAACGGAGAACATTACATTTGGCAGATAATGAACAAAGCAATGTACGAGCAATGTAATTTTCTTTTATTAGTGAAATTGCTGATGATTAGGCATGGTTTTAATCTTTTTATAAAATTTGAACATGTTTTTTATTCAAGGTAGTCAAATGCTGGGAAACCCTAGAACACCCTACTTATTTATAGTGCTAGAAATACAGAGTTACTTTACATCGATTTTGTCCCAAATTGAATTTCTCAGGATTACTGTGATTTGTTTCTTTCTGATTGAATTCTTATTCATAGCTGGTTTGCAGTGTTCTATCAGTTTTACTTTTTCCCATCAACATGTTACTGTATTTATTTAACAAGTACAAATAGGGTGAACTTCAGATACCACTGAGTGTGTGACATGCTTTTCCAACATTAGCTATTGTAGACACCTGTAATTTTTTCCTGTTGTGAAATTACAGCGAGTATATGAACCAAAATATTTGCCCCATTATGAATTTAAAAGGCAATGAATACAAAGCTACCTTTTTGGAGGTTTAAAAAAAATAAAGCCTTGGATTCTTAAATAGCCTGATCTCCATAAGACTCTGAAATCCACTTTTGCCACCAGCCTAATATTGCCTTAAGTGTTGTTATTTTTCAATTATATAAATATAAACATACAAACACATAAATGATGACTGGAGTGAATTTAAAAAAAATTTTTTTTTATGAGACACTACTTTAGATGAAATTGTCACTATAGATTGAACAGCTGTTTTGAAATATTTACTGCTACTAAAACGTCAAGAGAAACTGTGAATATACTTTCACATACAGGCGCTAGTAACAGCAGTGAGGGGCTGATGTCCATTAACTCAGGCAAAGTAAAGAACGGCATTTTCAAGTGACATTTTACCTCCATATGAGTTGATTTGCCAGGACTTATTTCTGTAGCGTCGTATCTTTTCACATTCTTAAGTTTTCACATTTACCATTTTCCAGATAATCTAAATTTGGAGCAAGAATGATATAATCACAGCTGTGGAGTCTGCTTTTGAAAGCAGGGCTCCATTTCTGTCACATAACTGTGGTGCTGTAACTGTCTTTTTATCCCTACCTTCAAGAGCTTCCTTGTACGAAGCCTGTCTGTCCATCAGGGATGCGTGAGTCATCACGTCCCTCTGGTTTTATGCATTTGTAGACTATGCAGCTTTTCATCCAACTGCAAATAGATAGGAGAGGGATCTAAAATTAGTCCTGAGCGTTTAAATCCACCACTGTAAGAGTAAATGATTCACCTACCTTTTCAGTGGAAAGTTATGTGCTCTTGAGTAACTTTTAGCTCTTAAAAAAAATAATAATAATTGGATGGAATTTAACAGTGTCATTTTTATGAGCGAGTCACATGAAGAAATCTGAAAGGAATCGCATGTGGTCTTCCTGGAACCTGCGATTGTGGTTCAGTGTGCTCCAGCATCGGCTGGTTTCTAGACTGGATCTAGAGCTACTGTTGGATCACTCAGGCATCCCAATGGATTCATTTAAATGGATCCAAGCTGCAGTCCATGAGCAATAACAGACAACCCCGGATACTGCTATTTACTCAATGCTTATTTAGTAAAGGAGATGACTGAAACAAACTAAATTGTTACCTGTGACTTTTTAATAAAGTCTTCTTTTTGACTAGTTGATTTGGAAGAGAGAGCATGTGACACAGCCAGTATGGTGGAGTGCTAGGATAATCCTGTTTACAATAAATCGCCTGAATTTAACCCCTGGAGTCTGCGTATTATTTTTGCAATTTCAGCAGCCAATCCTCAACTTACTTCTCAACATCCTGATTTGACAATGTGTCTTGCTTTCATTGTATGTAATTCAGAAAGCAGTGAATTATTTTTAAGTATATCTGGATAGCAATGACTTAGTCAAATAAATGGATCGATTTCACACTCTTAAGAATAGCTCATGGGCCAGCAAAGGCACATTGAGTGGGAGCGCCAGCTCTGAGCAGCAGGGCCCCAGTTTGGATCCCACATGAGGGCCAGTGACACTGCGCCCTCTATAGCTAAGATGGTAAACAACAGCTCGACCTGGAGCTGGGCTGCTGTGAGTTGCCGGCGACGGCGTAGGCTGCAGTGGGACTGCAGTGGGCTGCTGTGAGCTACCGTGAGTGGCTGGCAGCCAGCGTGAGCGGCCGGCAGCCGGTGTGAGCTGCTGGGAGCCGCTGTGAGCGGCCGACCAATGACCAGCAAGTGACTGCCTTACCCAGGAAGAGCGCAATGATCATACCAACATGGGCCAGTGAAGCAACATCCTCCACAACTAGGCTGAAGAACAAAAGGACAGCAACTTGTCTGTTCCCCTTCCCCGATTTCCCAACGCTATTTCCCTCCCCCAATTCCCCAATAAAATCTTAAAAAAAAAAAAGATACCCAAAATCATTAGTCATCATGGAAATGCAAATTAAAGTCAACAGGACAGGCGGAACAACAGGGAGAAGGAAGATCAGTGATTGCCTGGAGGTCGTGGTTAGGAGATAGGAACAAAGGACATGAGAAAACATTTAAAAAATGGAAATGTTTTGCATCAATAAAAAGCTGGAAAAAATATTTTTAATACTACCAAAATGAGATGAGATACCATTCCATGCAGACTAGAATAGCTAAAATTAGAAATACAATACCAAGTGAAAGCTTCTAGCCTCTGGTATATATATATGAAACATCTTTATTGTAGTAGCAAAACATAGTTTGGGGACTATTCTGGAGGCAGCTTTTGACGATTGTGAGGTATGGTGAGTTAGAAATACAATTAATAGAAGTATTTTATTGAAGTTCACTTTAGAATACACGGGTTAATAGTTCCACTTGATAAAGTGGTTGATGGCAGATTTGGGGGACAGTTTGAAATTCTGTAAATAGTACTCAAAATGGTTTGTAAGTTGCATTAATTCTAAATGCCCTAAGGGAGCTGATCAGCCAAAGAAATCCTGTTATGAAGCCTTTTGTAAAGGGTATAAATACGTTTTACTACTTAAAATAATCACTTTCTAATCTGTTTTGCAAGTTTAAGATTTTATTTTGTCACAGAGAGCTACCCCTGTATGTGATAGAAGGCACTGAGCAAGTGCTTATGAAAACTTGTTGATGATAAATACTATTTAAAATCACAAGAGAGGAAAGCCAAGTACAGTAAATCTAAAAATGGGAAGCATTATGCTACTGAGTTCCCTTTTGATTATAATGATCTTCGATAGCATTCAAGAGAAATTAAGAATGTTAAAAGAACAACTTCAAAGAAATTCGGAATATTATTGATGGGCATGTTGAGCCTATTATGTGTGGTCTCTATGGCTTTCAGGAGGTTTGTTCGTCATTTGGTCCAACTGTATCAGTTTTGTGAAGTCATAATCCAATATACTAACCTGAGTCTCCTTTAATCTCCATATTAAATTCCGCCAGAAAAAGGAGTTGATGAACGTAGTGTTCTGGTTACCCTAACCTATCAAATTGTGCTTCACCTCCCAGCTGCCTGGCTTCCCTAACCTTGTTCTTCCACCCATCACCACTTTGGGGCAAGATAAAAGCACGTTAGCTATTTGAACTCTGCTTTGCTTACATCCACCACTGCAGCTGTTGTTGCTATGATGGCAATTTGATCAAAATGGGTATTTTCCTTCCTCTCTGCATATAATCTTTTGTAAAGCATAGAGGCTGTCAATATATCTGCTTTGGTCGAATCCCAAAGAGTGAGCAGTGTGGGCACTAGACTGGAGTTTTACTGGCTAATTAGATTCTTCAAAGCCCTTAATTTATTAGAGACGACTAGCACCTTTCAACCAATATCTGAACTCTGTGTCAGAGTTTCACACACACAGTAAAGTCCCTAGTGTCCCAAAATGTGGAGCTCATTAAGCAACTTTAGGCTTTGCTTAGACCTGTTTCATGGCCAGGTCAGCTGAACTTCACAAATGTCAGTCTTCATTTTGGCTTTCTGAACCTAAGGCTTGAGCTAGCTGAGCCTAGTCTAATTATAATAGTTAAAGTTTGGTCAGTTTTGTCTTTTGATACTAAAACACTTTTTCCCCTTCTGGTTATACCTTTGAAGTATACCAAGAACATAAAACAATGTACAGTAACAAATGGGCCTTGAGAATGGCAAAAACTCTCAGCGCAAACACTGTTCAAACCTTTACAGTAAGAGACTTGCCCAAGCTTGAACATGGCTTCTAGCAGCCTAAGGTGGGGGCCCTGGGACAACCCAGCCCCCTTTGGAATTCTTGTCTGGAAATCTCAAGGCTGTCAAAGAATTTATGGTTTGTTCTTGCAGGTCTAGTACCTGACCACAGGCCCCTGCTTAGAACGTTCACTAAAAAGGGTTTACACCTGTGAATCCTTTCGCTGTCCCTTTGAGATGTGCATGTACCTCCTACAACCCAGGAGTGTCTTTCTCAAGGACCTCAAAGCCATTCCTTGGAAATGTAAATCATGAGGAAGGAGAGGGCCTCTGTCTCCCAGTCTCTTTGGGAAGATAAAATCTTAACTTGGATTATTGCCAGCTAGCAGACACAGTTGGCCTGGTCGCATTTATACAGACCAACTCTTTGCAATTTTTCACTTGAGTCCTAGGCTCTCATTTTCCCTTTTGAAATGCCCAGTCACCACTTCACAAATTGAAATGGAGCCTCAGTTCCTTCCCTTACTGTCAGTAGTTACCGTAAAAAAAAAAAAAATCTGTGATCGCTTTAATTATGAATGCTTGGCTTTGTTTATCTTCGACAGCTTCATGGTATGGACTCAGCCTGATTAAGTTCTATGCGGAATCTAAATTCAGGTATGTTATTTCTGTGCTGTTTATACACCAGCTTAGAAATCTAATGATTGGTGGTTGCTAGTCCTGGGAAACTGTAGTGCTGTTAAACCCAGAGGCTTAGCAATTGTGTGGTTCAAGAATGCAAATTTTTTTTTAAGCTGAGCCATCCTGCCACCTGTTGGCAGCTCAGCAGCAGCTCAGCTCGGGCTGGACTCAAACCGCTGTTGCTCAGAGCTCACACTCTTGAGCGAGCTCTTAACCAACTGAGCCACTCGGAAGAATGCAATTTTATACTGAGACTTAGCCCCTCTGTGTTATCACTCCACATATCATTTAATCTGAGGACTTTCATCCTTAGATGACCATTTATTAACTTATATGACCCAGCGTGACCATTCACGATACCAAAAATTTCTTCTTAAGATATCATATACACATGGAATATTTGTTTTTAAAAAGTTAAAAAGTTTGAAATTTTAATAGAAAACAGTTTTTATTAGAGATTTTAAAATATTTTCTAAGATAAACTGTGTGGAAATTTCAAGACAGGACACATATCATTGACTAAAGATTTAATAGACCAGAGGTTACAAACTGTGGCTGTTTGATCAATAAAGTGTTTGGACCACAGTCATGCCCATTCATTTACATATTGTTTATGGTTGTTTTCACATTATTTATGATGGTGAAGTTGAGTAGTTGTGACAGAGACCCTATGGTATAAAAAAGCCTAAATATTTACCACCTGGCTTTTTACAGAAAATATTTGCCAGCTCCTGCGATAGACAATCCAACATAAAGATGCCAGTTGCTAAGTGCCACTTATTCAGCAAGATGCCAAACGTGTGTGTTCAGATTCAGGCGGTGTTTCCTGTCACTTTCTGGCATATTCTTCCAGATCCAATAAGGTAGTGTTACAGTGCCTGGCACAGAGCTATGTTTTTGAGCTTTATGTTTATTGAGTTTTATTCTCAAGTATGGCACACTTATTTTTAAAGAAAAATTATCATAAAATAAGAGGAATGGCCTAAAAGTACTCAGTACTATATTTTAAAAGTAAATTTTGATTAGATTTTAGCAATCTTAATAACATCTATTAACAATTGAAAATATTACTATTTGTGGAATATGGTTTGGGAAGCCTTAGGTCATTGCTACTCAAAATATGGGCATCCCCTGGGAGCTTGCTAGAAGTGCAAGAATCGTAGGCCCTACACCAGAATACTGGATCAACAAGATCCCCAGATGAGTCATGTGTACAGTAAAGTCTGAGGAACACTGCTGGTTACATCCCATCAATTAAAACTCCCCTACTTTAGATGCAAAAACACGAGAAAGACTTGATTTTTACAAAACTCTTTTTGAATATCCTGTTTTTTTAAAATTCAAGTGCACAAAATAGTTTACAGCTCAATTAATTATCACAAAGTGAACACATCTATGTAATGACAACTCTGGGCAAGAAATATATCATTATCTCTTTCCCCTTCAGTTACCACCTCCTCCTGTTACCTAAAGGTAACTACTATCGTGTCTTCTAACAGCATAGATTAGTTTTGCCTGCTTTAAATTTTATATAAAAGAAATTTTAAAATGCTTTGTTTGTGTCTGACTTTATTTGTACACAATTGCCTTTGTCAGATTTACCCATTTATTGTGTATGTAGCTATTGTTTTTTCTGCTTTTCCATTGTATACATAGATCACAATTTGTCCATTCTACTATTGAAAAACATCTAGGTTTCCAGTTTTGGGGTTATTTATAAATAATGCTGCTATAAAGATTCTTAAACATGCCTTTGGGTACACACATACATGCTAAGCCTTTTCAATGTTTGGCCATTCTGATTGGTGTGGTTTTAATTTGTATTTCTTTGTATACTAATGAGATTCAGAGCCTTTTCATATGCTTATTGGCTATTTCAATATTCCCTTTCCTTCTCTTGCCCTTTTAAAAAATTGTGTTCTCATTCTTTTTCTTAGTGAGTTGTAGGAGTTGTATGTATTCCAGATTAAGCTCATTTTCAGTGAGAGTTCAGAACCATCAGGTCAACCATTGCCAGGAGCAGAACTTGGCCCCCTTTTTAATAACTCCATTTGATACCAGTAATGCATGTATTATGATGAAGACTGAGCCATCATCAGTGGGAATTAGTTTGAGAAGCTCTTTGAAAAGATAACAAGCTGAGAAGAAAGCTGATTCCAGCAGTGTAAGATTTAATGAGCAAAAAGATGAAGGAACATGCAGGGTCTGAGCGGGCACCTAAGCACTCTAGGGCTCAGTGTTCTTAAGTGAGTATTAGCACTCATGGGAAGAAGGGATGCTCATTTTATCCAGTTCTTGGGAGAATTAAATGACAAGACATGTAAGAAAGTTATTGGTAAATACATAAGATATCAAAATAAGATTGAAACTACTTGATAGTTTTGCCCAGGGACCAGTCTGATTGATACTCTGTGTGTGTGTGTGTGTGTGTGTGTGTGTGTGTGTCTTAGCAGATTCTATGTCATCATAGGGAGACTCACATAGGAACTAATTTAGATTTAGAATTCTTATATTCTTATATAAGAAAGTTGATGATTTCCCTTCTGAAAGTTGTAAAAGGGCCACTGGAAGAGAATAAAATTTTCCCACTTAGCTCTTTTTCCTTTATGGCAATCTTATAGGAGGGATGATTGCCCAGTATTCATTACCAATTTAGAGCTTCTTCTAACTCAGTGGTCCTTAACCCGAATTTCACATTAAAATTAGCTACAGATCTTTTTAAAAAAACTATTGATACCTGGTCCTATTCCAGACCTGATTGAATTAGTAAGGGGCGGGGGGNGGGGGAGTGGGAGGGGGGTGGCTGGGTATTGGGGTTGTTTACAAGAACCACTGGTGATCTTAAAGGGCATCCACGCCTGAGAATGCTGGATGACAGTGCAAAGATAAAGTTGTCCACCAGATGGCGACAAAGCACTTCTCCATGAAAAAGGCTCCACAAAAAACCCATTCTCTGACTTCACAAGCTGCAGCAATTCCAATTTATGTAAGGTACCAAGCAGGGCAAACATATGGGAAGATAGGCAAAATTATCTTTGTTATTGTTGCTTGCCAACCAACCGAATATATTCTTCCCACTACTGGGGAAAATTCTAGGAACTAACTTAAAAAATAACATGGATAAACATATCTTATTCACCCAATTACCTGAACTAGGTAATCTAGAAATATTTTCAATCCTTTTCCTAGCTCACTTTGATAAAACAGATCATATAAATTGACAAAAGACTGATAAATAAAAGAGGGCAGTAATATTGTCCATATATTATAGAGTAGAAAATTTTGAGTAAGATCACTCCAAGAATTATGCAAATAGAGATCAACATCATGATGAATAAATTAGCATAAGATATGCTCACAGGGTTTTAAGAAATATACACATGTAATAATGCAACTTACATTTATTCCTAAATCTAAAATAGTTCATTAGCAGTCTCAGCTTTCATTTCTCCCATCTCTTGCCTGGCTCTATCATAGAAGCTGTAAAAGTTACCAGCTTGATCTCTGTCCCCTTGTACCTGCCGATTGGCAGTGAGGTGTAGGGAAAAACCACTGGAGAGGGCTTCTCTTCCAGAATAAAATGACGAAGACTTTAGTACAAGAAATTTCTTTTCCCCCTTGTTTCCCCCTTTTCCTGTCCCCATCTTCCTGGGGACACAAAACTTGGAAGTAGAACAACCATCCCTGTCCATGAGGTGACAAGTGTGAGGACAAAGCCAGTATAACTAAGGATGGCAGAGAGCCCAGGCAGGAGGAGCCTGGATCCTTCCTTGATGAACATTGTCTGAGCCAAAATGCATAGTTTGACGTATCACCTGGTTATAGGGTGACTATTTTCAACTGAACGGTGCTAGAAGAAGCCAGGATGTCCCGTCACCCCGCCCGACACAGCCTGTGATTCCTCCAGGGTCCACACCAGGTCAAAGCACACAGACCCTGCCAGGGCCGAGCACAGACACTGAATAGAAGCAATAAACCAAGTAGCAGTAGACAGCAGTGTTTATAGCAACACAGGCCTGATTGGCTCTTAAGGGTAGATGACACACAAAGGGATCTCATTGGAAAAAGAACTGGGAAAGAGTAAGATTTCTATGTTTTGATTAAGCAGAGCAGCACTTTGCAATGTAATAGCTAGGATGTTCAGGATAATTGCTATTCTGTGGGCTCCCGAGGACTTCATGGAAGAGGATTTCACAGAATTCCAGGGCTGTTTAAAGGGCTTGAGAGAACTGAGTTGACAAAATGGGGGGAGGATATGATGGGTGTATGATGCCTCCTGGAAAGGTCATAAATGCATAGCTGGGCCCTTTCTTGAGCACAGCATAGAAATGTGTCGCCTGGAGTCGTGTCATATGCCAGCTCTGTGAGCAGCCCAGCGGACAGTGACAGTGGACCTCTAGAAGGCAAAGGTAATTGACTAGGAAGTAGGAGGAAGTCTAAGTCCGTTTAGGTGTTGAGCTCCATTAGGGCTGTTCCTGATGCTCTCCTCACTTTCATGATTGTATCACATGCTGGTAACTCTCAAATCTTTATCTCCAAATTTAACCTCTCCCCGGGTTTCAGACTCATTTCCAGCTGCCTCCAGGTTATCTACACCTGGGTATTTGCACAGTCATTTCAAAACTCACTATGTCCAAAAAGGAACTCATTAAAGTGTCATTTCTTCCTGTATATTCCTTTCTCATTCCATATATTTTTTTGATAACTTTTATTCAGTGCTGACTCTGTGCCACTCACTGTGCTGCTGCTGGTGATACAAGGATGCATTAAACCAGACATGGTTCTCCCCACTGCATTTTTAGTCTGTAGGGGCAGACGGCCCTTAAACAGTAAACACGCAAATAATTACATATTTCAATCCGTGATGATGAAGAACGGACACAGATGCTATCCAAGAATCAATAGGGGAACTTCATGTCTAATTAGGCAGACTATTACCCACCTGATCACTCAAGTTAGAAAAATGGACGTCATCCTTTCTTTTCCCTCTCTTATCATTTATATACAACCAATGACCACATCTTCCCTATTTGACCTCCTAAATGTTTTTCAAGCCCATCTTCTCTTTCCCTTCTCTAGCTGAGACTGTCTCTATCTTCTGTAAGGACCACGCATTACTACTCTTCGATGCCAGGCTTTGTGCATTTTCCCCTTCCTCTTCACTCTACCCCTCATCTCTTTCCCTACTGCCTCCCGACACCATTATCCAAAACCTATATCTGACCATATTGGTGTCCTGACTAAAGTCTTTCTAGTGCTTTCCCATTTTATGTAAAAACAAACCTACTCTTTTTTTTAATTGATTTTATTGGGGGGGGAGCAGTTTTATTTTTATAGGAAAATTGGGCAGAAAGTACAAATTCCAAAATACCCCAGTCTCCACCATTCCACCCCCCATCATAATTTCCTTTATTATTAATTTCTTACATTAGAGTGGTACATTTGTTAGAATTGATGAATCAATATTGATTATTATTAACTAAAGTCTGTAGTTTGCATCAGAGTTCATGCTTTGTGTTGTACATTCTATTATATGTACAAAGAGTTTTGACAAACACATAATGTCATGTATCCATCTTTACAGTACCAGACAGAATATTTTCACTGCCCTAAAAATCCCGTGTTCCACCTATTCATCTACCCTTCCCCCCATAACTTCTGCCAACTACTGAGCATCTTATTGTCTCTATAGTTCTTTCTTTTCCAGAATGTCATATAGTTGGAATAATATAGTGTGTAGCCTTTTCAGAATAGCTACTTTTACTGAACAACATGCATTTAAGTTTCTTCCAAGTCTTTTTTTTGTTTGTCTTGATAGCTCATTTCTTTTTATCACTGAATAATATTCCATTGTATAGATATACCGGTTTGTTTATCCACTCACCTATTGAAGGACGTCTTGGCTGCTGCTAAATTTGGGGAATTATGAATAAAACTGCTATAAACACCCATGTGCATATTTTTGTGTGAACATAAGTTTTCAACTCATTTAAGTAAATACCAAATAGCATGATTGCTGGATTGGTTGTTAAAACTGTTTAGTTTTGCAAGAAACTACCAAACTATCTTCTAAAATGACTATTATTTTGCATTCCCACCAGAGTTCCTGTGGCTCCATTCCTAGGCTAGAGATTGCTGCTGTCAGTGTTTTGGATTTTAGCCATCCTAATAGATATATAGTGGCATAGTCATTGTTTTCATTTGCAATTTCCTAATGACATTTGATGTTGAGCATCTTTTCATCTGCCATTTGTCCTCTTTAGTAGGTGTCTGTTGAAATGTTTTGTCCACTCTGTAATGGGGTTGTGTTCTTATTATTGAGTTTTAAGGGTTTCTTGTTTATTTTGGATACAGACCTTTACCAGAAATGTGCTTTGCAAATATTTTCTCCCAGTCTGTGGCTTGTCATTTCATTCTTTTAATGATGTCTTTCACAGAGCAGAAGCTTTTCATTTTAATGAAGTTTAACATCGTTTATTTCATTCATGTGCTTTTGGTGTTGTATCTAAAAACTTATTGCCAAAGGTCACCTCAATTTTCTTCTACACTATTATCTAGAAATTTTATAGTTCCATATTTTACAGTTAGGTCTGTGATTCATGTTGAGTCAATTTTTGTGAAGGATATAAGGTCATTGTCTAGATTCATTTTTTTGCATGTGGATGTTCAGCTGTTCCAGAACCATTTGTTAAAAAGACTGCTTTCTCCTGAGCCGGCCAAGTGGCGCGTTAGTTAAGAGCTGGCTTGGGATGCCAGAGGGCCCCGGTTCGGATCCCCCATATGAGGGCCAATGACACTGCCCTCTACAGCTAAGATGCTGAACAACAGCTCAACCTGTAGCTGGGCAGCCGTGAGTCACCGGCGACTGCGTAGGCTGCAGCCCCTGCTGCAGTGGGTTGCCATGGGCTACCGTATGTAGCCAGCAGCCAGCTTGAGCGGCCAGCAGCTGCAGTGAGCGGCCATCCAGAAGCCGGCAACCGATCTGCCTCGCCCGAGAAGCGTGCAATGATGGTGCCAACTTGGGCCAGTGAAGCAACGTCCTCCACAACTAGACTGAAGAACAAAAGGACAGCAATTTGTTTGTTCCCCTTCCCCCAATTCTCCAGCACTGTTCCCATCCCCCAATTCCCCAATAAAAAAAATCTTTATAAAAAAAAAAAAGACTGTGCTTTCTCCATTGAATTGCCTTTGTTCTTTTGTCAGTCGACTATATTTGTGGGGGTCTATTTCTGGGCTCTCTCTTCTGTTGTATTGATCTATTTGTCTATTCTTTCATCAATATACACTGTTGTCATTACTGTATCTCTATAGTAGCTCTTGAAGTCCGTAGTGTCAGCTCTCGAACTTTGTTCTTCTTCAGTATTGTTTTGGTTATTCTGGGTATTTTGCTTTTTTTTTTTAAAGATTTTATTGGGGAATTGGGAGAGGGGAACAGCGTTTGGAGAATCGGGGAAGGGGAACAGACAAGTTGCTGTCCTTTTGTTCTTCAGTCTAGTTGTGGAGGATGTCGCTTCACTGGCCCATGTTGGTATTATCATTGCGCTCTTCCCGGATGAGGCAGATTGATCGCCAGCCTCTGGACAGCCGCTCACTGTGGCTCTTGGCAGCTCATGCCGGCTGCCAGCTGCTCACACTGGCTGCCGGCCACTCATGGTAGCTTATGACAGCCTACTGCAGCAGGGGCTGCAGCCTACGCCGTCGCTAGCGACTCACAGCAGCCCAGCTCCAGGTTGAGCTGTTGTTCACCATCTTAGCTGTAGAGGACGGTGTCACTGGCCCTGATGTGGGATCCAAACTGGGGCCCTGCTGCTCAGAGCTGGCATCCCAAGCCAGCTCTTAACCAACACGCCACTTGGCTGCCCCTGGGTATTTTGCTTTTTGATATAAGCGTTAGAATCAGTTTTTTGATATTTATAAAGTAACTTGCGAGGATTTTGATTGGGATTGTGTGGGATCTATAGAACAAGTTGAGAAGAACTGATATCTTAGTAATGTGAGTCTTCTTATCCATTAATAGGGAATATCTCTCCACTTATTTAGATCTTGTTTTCTTTCATCAGAGTTTTGTGGTTTTTGTCATGTAGGTCTTGTACATACTTTGTATAATCTGTATAATTTAACCATATTTTGTCTACAAAAGTCATTTTGGATAGAAATCACAAAAAGGATGAAAGTAAAATGATGGAAAGGTATTAGTATCATACAAATTATCTTTTCTGATCACAATGGAATGAGACTAGAAAGAGGGCATAGAAAGCTCACAAATATGTGGAAATTAAACCACATACACTTAAACAACCAATGGGTCAAGGAAGAAATCACAAGAGAAATTAGAGAATGTCATGAGATAAATTAAAACATACCAAAAATTATGAGATATAGCAAAAGAAATGCTAAGAGGGAAATGTATAGCTGCATATGCATATGTTAACAAAGAACAAAGATCTCAAATCAATCACCTAACTATACACCTTAAATAACCAGGAAAAGAAGAGCAAACTAAACCTAAAGGTAACAGAAGGAAGGAAATAATAAAGATTACAGAGGAGGTAAATGAAATAGGGAATAGAAAAACAACAGAGAACCAAAATTTGGTTCTTTAAAAAGATCAGCAAAATTAATGAGCATAGAGCTGTTCATAATATTCCTTTGTTATCCTTTTAATGTCTCTGGGATCAGTAGTGATGGCCTCTTTTTCATTCCTTTTTTTTTTTTTATAAGATTTTATTGGGGAATTGGGGGAGTGGAGCAGCACTGGGAAATCAGGCAAGGGGAACAGACAAGTTGCTGTCCTTTTGTTCTTCAGTCTAGTTGTGGAGGACATGGCTTCACTGGCCCATGTTGGTATTGTCATTGTGCTCTTCCGGGGTGAGGCAGTCGCTGCCGGCCAGCCCCACTGCAGCCTAAGCCGTTGTCAGCAACTCGCGGCAGCCCAGCTCCAGGTCGAGTTGTTGTTCACCATCTTAGCTGTAAAGGGTGCAGCATCACTGGCCCTCATGTGGGATCCCAACCGGGGCCCTGCTGCTCAGAGCTGGTGTCCCAAGCCAACTCCTAACCAATGCGGCCACTCAGCCAGCCCCCTCTTTTTCATTTCTGATGTTAGTATTTTGTGTCTTCTCTCTTATTTGGTTAGCCTGGCTGGAGGCTTATCAATTTTACTGATAGTTTCAAAGAATCAGCTTCTGATTTCCGTGATTTCTCTATTGATTTCCTGCCTTCAAATTTCATTGATTTGTGCTTTAATTTTATTATTTTCTTCTATTTCTTTGGATTTAATTTGATTTCTAGTTTACTAAGGTGGAAGCTTATAGATTTTATATCTTTCTTCTTTACTAAAATATGCATTCAATGCTATAAATTTCCCTCTAGTATTGCTTTTCCTGCATCCCACTAATTTTGGTAAGTTGTATTTTCATTTTCATTTAGTTCAAAAAAATTTTTTTAAATTTTTTGAGACTTCTTCTTTGGCCCATGTGTTATTTGAAAGCATGTAGATTAATCTTCTACTATTTGGGGGATTTTCCAGCCATTTTCTATTGAATTCTAGTTTAATTCCACTGTGGTCTGAGAACATGCTCTGTATGATTTCTATTCTTTTAAATTTGTTAAAATGTGTTTTATGCTCCAAAATGTGGTCTGTCATGTAGCTTGGGGAAAAAAATGTGTATTCTGCGCTGGTTGGATAAAATATTCTCTAAATGTCAATAGATCCAAGTGATTAATGGTGCTGTTCAGTTCGAATCTATCCTTACTGATTTTCTACCTGTTGGAGCTGTCCATTTCTTTTTTTTTTTTTAAGATTTTTATTGGGTAATTGGGGGAAGGGGAACAGACAAGTTGCTGTCCTTTTGTTCTTCAGTCTAGTTGTGGAGGACGTTGCTTCACTGGCCCAAGTTGGCACCATCATTGCGCTCTTCCTGGCCGAGGCAGATCAGTCGCCGGCTTCTGGAAGGCCGTGGAGCTGTCCATTTCTGATAGAGGGGTGCTGGAGTCTCCAACTATAATAAGGGATTGGCTTATTTTTCCATGCCGTTCTATCAACTCTTGCCTCATATTTTGGTGCTTTGTTGTTAGGTTTATCCACATTAAAGATTGTTATGTCTTCCTGGGGGAATGGACCCCTTTTTCACTATGTAATGCCCCTCTGTATCTCAGATAATGTTCCTTGCGCTGGCTCTGTGAGAAGCCATGCACTTGCACACTGCGGACTTCGCCTCTGAAATCTCTCCATCTCTTTGTGAAGGATATGGACAGACAGTCCCTGTGAGTGTGGGGTTGTTTTAGATGACCTGCAGTTATCTACAGCTGAACAGTCAGGAACTAGTATTAAACGTCAAGTATCGGCGTCAGAATTCTAGGTCTTATCTGTGTCCACATCCGTTCCCGCAGTGGCTTTTCACCTTAGTTTACAGTCTAATCTAACAGGATGAAACTTCGCTTTTTCCTCCAAAGCCCTTCATGTTCTGCAGTGGCTGCCTGTGCTTTGGCCACAGAGTCTAAGATCTTCTACACTTTCTGAGCAACTGTCAAATGAATTTTTTGTTGTGCTAAGTCTCACTTGGCACTTCAGTGCCTCCAGCAGCTGCGCCAAGCACTGCTGCCTGAGTCCCTGGAGCTGGGACTCGAAACCACTGCCGCCCGCGAGGACATTTCCGTGCGGCCGGAGGGCGGCGGGCACTGGGCCCCTTGGCAACTTCACCGCTCGTGCGCATCGTGGCCGTTAAGGACACTGATAACGTTACCAAACCGCCATCGAGAAAGCCAGTCGCGATTTGGATCTTCATCAAAAACCTTTGAGATATTGCAGGGAAAGGATTGGATATTATTTTGGGTAACTACCTTGCCATCTATTTAATATTTGGGATAAGGTGAACATTTTTTTTATTCATTTTATTTTTTTAATTTATTTTATTTATTTTTTGGGGAGGGTGGTGAAATATTTAAAATATATTTTTTACTAAAAAGTGAGACTAATTCCTAGTAGTGAATATGCCTTGTGGGTGGCAACTTGACAGTGATTACCAAGACACTGATGTTCTGTGGTGTGGGGACATGGCCTTAGAGTTTGGAGCCAGCCAGACATGTTTGAATTCTAGTCAGACTTTTATTAATTGTGTGACCATAACCCCAATTTCTTCCTTTTTAAAGGCTTGCTCAGTTATGTCTATGCAAAGGGCAGGTGGATGGATTTTGGTGAATAACGGATTATTATTAACTTAGTCAGATGCTCACTCCAATTTAGCTGCCATTCCAGATGTCATTTCGTTGTTGGAGCAAATCAACACATTCTTTGATGTCTGGCATATCTAACTTGGAAGTAATTTATCTCCTGAATTATTATATGTTTATATACTTAAGTAATACATGTCATTGTAAAGAATTCAAAACATACAAACAGAAGTAAAGGCAGCCAAAAAGCTGCGCCCTAAATTAACCACCAATATTTGGGGAGCCTAGTAGACAAGGGGGACAGAGGGTCTCACTGGTGTGTAGATTCTCACTTGTTCCCCTGTTTTCAGCACAGCCTTACTGCTTACAGGGGAGACTGGGGCCCCAAAGCTTGTGTTTTGTTTTGTTTTGTTTTAAGATTTTATTGGGGAATTGGGGAAAGGAACAGTGTTGGGGAATTGGGGAAGGAGAATGTTTTTTTTTCCAGGACCCATCAGCTTCAAGTGAAGTCATCTTTCAATCTTAGTTGTAGAGGGTGCAAGTTCAGCTCCAAGTCCAGTCACCGCTTTTAATCTAGTTGCAAGGGAGTGCAGCCCACCATCCCATGCAGGAGTCAAATTGGCAGCTTTGTTGTTAAGAGCACGTGCTCTCACCAGCTGAGCCATCCTGCCACCTGTGGGCAACTCAGCTTGGGGGCAGCTCACTGGCACATGTGGGAATCGAACCGGCAACCCTGCGCTTAACCAACTGTGCCACCTGGTCGGCCCCCCCAGAGCTTTGTTGAATTAACATCTCCAGAGAGTAAACCTCCAGCAGTCTCCTGCCAGTGGGGAAGGGATATGGGCTTCCAGCCATTCTGTCTTTAGACTTTTAGGGCCTCCTCCAATTTTAACACACTGGTTCCACCATAGAATAGAGCCCCTGACAATACACCTTAAATAGCGTTTTTGCATCAGTCAACCTTTAATGTCCAAAAGAAGTATGGATGCAGAGCATAGGCGATGTGGTGGGGTCTTAGACCCTGCTCTAGAAATGAGGGAGAGATGAACCCAAACCAGACATTTCCAACTGGCCATACACATGTGGGGGAGGGCAGGGGAAAACACAGATTTGGACATTCCTAAAAGGGTTTGATACAGCTCAAGTTCAGAGCTTTTGAGGAACCTGCAGCAGGAATGAATCTGCTTAGGCTTCTACCGCTGCTGGGCTTATTTTGGCTTTCTCATGTTTGCTAAAAAGCTACTGCTTATATACTTGAATTCTTGCTTCCAGAATTTTGCTATTGTCTCCTTGCCACTTCTATTTATTCTTTCACACACTGACATTAAATCTATGTCAAATTTTGTTTCTTTTCAGGAACAAATAGAACCTGTCTTGCCTGGAAGTTAAAACTTTTTCTAAATACAGTGGGACTGCTTTCTTCTTTTTTGTTATATGTGCTTTTGTCCTACTTACATTGAGAAAAACTAAACCTTATAAACTAAAAAGAAATTGTGAAGAAAATAAAATTTGTCAAGTTCTCACAAATGGCAAGTTATAAAAATAAATCTGTAATCATTTCCATTTTTATTCTCCCTTTCCTTCTGATGTAACTTAAAAATACTCTCATATAAGTCCATTTATATCTGTAGTCCAAATAAATAGAATCAACAAATGTTAAGGGCAAATTTTATTCAAATATTTGTTTATTCCAGATTCTCTTGGGTACAAGTGACAGAAACTCATCTCAAACTAACTGGAATTGAGAAGGTGATTTGTTTGAATACCTGGGAATTCTAAGGGTTTATTTCACTGTAATTGCACCTGGATCAAGGGAGGGGTATCAAATGATATTGTCAGGATGAGCATGTTTGTTCCATCTAACACGTTGTTTTATAAAAATGTTATCATGCTCTTGACAATAATATTTAAACGAATATCCAAACAAGTGTTTTCATTTAAGGAAAAGGTGTTTCCCTCAGGAGAGTAATTTTTCTCTTGGAATTTCCTCCTGGTGGTGTGGATTAGAGCCACAGGAGGGTGTCAGTGGTAATCATAGCACATTCACTGATCATCATCTGATGTACTCTGTCTTATGGATGCGTGTGACTACTTTTGGTCGCTTAGCATCTGTAACCCCTCCTCTGTTTGGTATTTCTCCAACCTTATTAGCCATAATGGAATGCAGACCCAGTCTCCACTGTCCCCATGGAGCAGGGAGGAAAGGTAGCCGCTGGTCAACAGCCTCCAACAGCGCTATTGGAGCCTTCCCTTTTCATTGGCCTGGAGTCTGCCAGTCCCAGGCGATGGTGGCCAACTCTGCCCAGCAAGCTCTGAGTAGATGGCCTCTGCCTGTTCTCACTGGAATGCTGTGTGTTTCTCTTTCAGAGCCATCTCCCCTCCCCACGAGGCAGAGGAGAATGCAGGGCAGCAGAGGGCTCCGGGGGAGACACCAGCGGGGCTGGAGTCTGGCCTAGGTGGCGGCAGCAAGGTCTGATGCTTGATCCTCTGGGTGGCCTCTCCCCGTGTCCCCCCAGCAGGGGTTGTCTCGATGCTTCTGAAGGCCTTGGAGGTACAGAATTCACTTGTAAATTGACCGGGTTGGGAGACCTCCCTACACTGTGCACTTACTTGCCCGTCCGAGTCCGCGAGTCCTGCCCACACGCCGCACAGCAGCTGATGGGGTGTTTGGGGGGCCCCCGACATCTCCCCTGACTCTGTGAAGCCCGTGACTTTCATCCTTCACCCAAAGTGTAGAAAGCACAGCTTAACCGCTGGAAACCGCCCCCCCCTTTTTTTTTTAATCACTGCCTCTACTGCCCACCTCGAGGGTGGAGTGACTGCCCTTTTCTCTTTTCTTTCAGGTTCATTCAGGTTCCTGTGGCAAACCTCGAACAAACGTTTCTTCCTGTGGATTTGAACTTGAACCTCCTGAAGAAGCTCCTAGTGGCCCCTGCCGGTGCGGTGGTTGCCATAGGGAGAGGTGGGGGGGTCTCACGTCAGGGCAAAATCTCTGGGTCTGGCACCTATAGGTCTGCCCAGCATGGGCGGGGTTTCCTTTGGACATCCTTGGAGGCTTCACCACCACTGCCAACATTTTGGGTGGACGGAGGCCACAGGGAAACGCTGGGGGCTGTGCTGGGCCACCGTTCCTCACAGGTCCTCTCCGTGGGGTACAGCCATAGGCCTGGTTGGGGTGCCTGAGGCCCACTTGGATTCCAGGAGGCTGTGGCGGTAGCAGAAGTCATGGGGCCCGGGCCCTGGCTCAGTTAGGCTGTCTTTGCCATTCAGCACGGAAGCCTGGCCCAGGCTGGCTCTCTTCCAAAGTGGGGAATTCCTTCTCTGATTTGTGCTGCTGGAGAGGTTATTGTTGGCAGCCGGGACAGGGCAGGGTTGGGGGCTGGCAGGCATGTTGGCTGTGTTCTGGCCCCCTGCCCTGTCCCCTGTTCCCCCTCAGGGTCTGCATTGCTCCTCTGAGTGGTCCTAGAGCAGCAATCAAAGGTGGAATTAAATGGCGGGCTGTGGAAACTGTGCTGCTTGCGGTTGGCAGAGACCCTATGCTGTGCCTTGCGGGCTGGGGAAAAAGTGCTGCTGTTGGTTGGATCAGCTGAAGGCTGAGGCTTCAGGGTGATGGGATAAGCTATCCGGCTGGGCTCTCTTATAACCCAGCAGCAGAGATGTGGCCATTGTCTCACTGCTCTTGTAGCCTGTCAGTGAGTCCTGGATCTCTTTCCAGGTGTAACCCATGGACACTATGCACTCAGTCGGCCCTGGGTCCTTGAAGTCAGGGAGTTGCTCCATGTAGGGCTTCATTTCCTCATATTTATGACCCACACTACTCCCTGGGTCCTTCATGATTTGCTCTTCTCATTGAGAATCAGAAATGTCTTAAAAAGATTCTCACATTCCATGAACATATAGAAGGGAATCTATTCTGTTCCAGTACCGCTCTGGCAGCTCCTAGAATTTCTGTCCATTAAAAGGCAGGAATCTGTAGACCAGCGTGTATACGCGTAGAGTAACGTCCAGGCTCCATATACCCCCTTGGTCATGCTTTCATCCTGAAAGAGTTCAAGGGCAGCCTAAGAGTGACCGCCACAGAAGGGATCCAGCCTGTTGTAAATTTGCTGCTGAAGCCAAAGTATGAACTTCATGCCGGCATCCAAGAGCAGGTTTTCTGTCTTTAAGTCTCTACGGACAATACATTTCTGGTGACAGTTTGCGCAGCAGACTCTAAGTGGAGAAATTTGCCTTCAGCCTCTTTTCTTTCCTGCTGCCATGAGCCACTAGGCACGCAAACACCCCTCCTCCACTAGCATCCTTCCTAACGAGGCAATGTCCTCAGCCTCCGTCACGTCAGTATTGCACGATGTTTGGGTTATTCGAGTCTTTATGATTCCCACTTTGTGAGGTAGTCTCAGGAGGCTGGAGGAGTTCTGCTGTCTCAGCGATAATCTTCACAGCCATCGCTTTCCCAGACAGGATGTGCTGAGCCAGCTTCACCGTAGCCGAGTCACCCATGTCAGTGCTCCTGAGGGGACAGCTGCCAATGTGAGCCTCTGCTCAGCACAGATGACTGAGAGGCCCTGCGGCCCGCTGGGCTTCCTACCCTGCTTGGGGTCATAGTGTCCTAAGGTCAGCTTACATTTGGGAAAAGCTGGTGAGAAGCTCCATTCAAATCACCTCAAAAGAAAATCACTTCAAAGTTCAGCTGATAAACTGGTCTTTAGAATGGAATCAAAACACAATGGCAGATGAAACTAAAAACAAAAGCAAATATCACAAAACTAAATTTTTTAAAAAGGAGTAAAAGAAAAGAAAACGATAAAAGTAGAAAGAAAAGAGATGAGAAAAAAAATAAAGGAAAAAAAAAAAAGACCCCCAACAGCCAAAATAAACCAAAATGCAAGGCCGAAACAAGCTAACTTTGGTTCAAGTCCCTCAGGTCACTGAAAAGCAGCTTCCTGAGCTAGAAGGACCAATAACGTAGGCCCAACCAGGGAGTTATTTGATTCTTAGAATTTCAAAACAATAGTTTCTTTATGAGGTCATAGGAAGACACAGAACTATCAGCAAGGTTGAAGATAATCCACAGTGATTTTCTCACTTTTTGGTCTCAAGTAAGACTCTTAATTCTTTTTTTAAAAAAAAATATTGAGGACTCCAAAGATCTTTTTGTTTATATGGGTTACGGCTATCACCTTTATCCCATTAGAAATTAAAATCTGTAGAGTGCCTCAGTGCCTGTTCATTTCTAGTTTGAAAAGCTGTAATAATTTTCGGCTTTTAAAGGGCTCATACTGTCTGCACTTAAAATATTCAATTTCTTTAAATTCTGAATAATTGCTCTCAAAATGCTACAACTTAACTGGCATCATGATACTATACAAAAATGTTCTGTTGCATAAGACACAATAAGGAACATTAACATCTATAACACTGAGAGGAAGATAGCTGTTATATTTTCATTTCTGATTTACAGTTGCACTCCATTTCTTTGGAAGAAGTTCTTTCACAAGCCAGAGAACTCACTATGTGATTTTCAGGGACCTCAAATGTAGAGCTTGCTGCTGTCAATTGAGGAAGCACATTTTTACTCTTTCTTAAGCCAACAATCTGTGCTCTGTGTCCCCCTTATTCAGCATGGGATGGGGGAATGGGGGTGTCTGGGTGTCAGACATATCACCAGTACCTCAGAGGAGGGGACCAAGATGCCCCTACATGGCTTTTTAGAAACGCTTTATTGAAGTGTAATATAGATACAGAAAGGCGCCGAAATCATCAGTGTGCAGCTTGGCAGCTGTTCACAAACTGAACTCAGGTACATAACGGGTATCCAGATCAGGAACCAGGAAATTACCAGCTCCCCAAATCTCCCAGCCCCCCTTTCCAGTCACTTTCTCCACAATGGTAACCACGGTTCTGTCTTCTAGCAGCATAGGTTAGTTTTGCTTCTTTTTGAATTTTACATAAATGGGACCACAGTCTGAAATCCTTGGTGTCCACTTGCTTTGCTCAGGTTTTGTGAGATTCATCTCATTCACTTTGTTACTCTAAATGCTGTATAGTAGCCCATTGTTTATCCATTTTGCTGTTACTGGGCATTTGGGTTTTTGCATGTTAGGAATCGCATTGCTTTGAACGAACGTTCCAGTCTTTGGTGGACATTTACATGGTTTTCTGTTGGATATATAACTAGAAACAAAATTGATTACTTAAAAGGCATGCATGTTTTTAGGTTTAGTAGACACATACCCACCAGCAGCGCGGGACAGTTCTGCTTCCTCCCTAATAACGAGTATTGCCTGCCTTTTAATTTTAGCCTTTCTGTGGGTGCGTTGTGTAGCACTGAGGTTTTAATTCTCCTTTCCTTGATGCCTAAAGAAGTAGAGCACCTTTTCCTTGGCCATTTCCTTTTTGGTGAAGTGCCTGTTCAAGTCTTTTGCCCATTTTTCTATTGGGTTGCCTGCATTTTTCTTACCAAGCATTCTTTATATATTTTGGGTATGAATTCTGTGTTGGATTCGACCCTGTATACATTTCCTCTCCTCTCCACCCATCTCTGTAATCTCTCTTATGTCGCCTCCTAGTATTTTATCAATTACTCATTCCTTTCCAGCAATTGGACTTCTTCCTTGAACAGCCCTACCAGGCTCACTCCTACCTCGGGGCTCCACATGAGTCCCCATTTCTGTCTGAAATGTAATTTCCCAGAGATCCACATAGCCCCCTCCCTCACATCCTTCAAGTGTTTGCTTCCAATGTCGCCTTCTTGGCAAGGCCTTCCTTAATTTACCTATTTGTCTTGCAGCACCCCCTACACATCCTATCTGCCACCCCTGCACATCACTTAAAAACAAAACTTTGTACTGACAAAATTTTCAAGCACACACAAAATTATAACAGTATAAAGGGTTTTCTTCATATAGCTATTACCCAGTATTAATGATTAGCAACATTTTGCAATCTTATTTTATCTATAAATATTTCAGTCTAAATCTTTAATAGATAAGGACTGTTTTTGGAAACACACTCACCATGCCATCATCGAATCTAACAAAATTAATAGTTTCTTATACTAATCCACATTCAAATTTCCCAGTTATCACAAAGATGTCTTATTACTATAAATATGTTTGAATAAAGGTCCAAACAAGATATACACATTGCTTTATTTCCATAGCAATATCACCATTCAAAATATATTTTATATATTTATTGGCTTATTATCCCTCCCATTTGAATACCAACTCTGTGCAAGTGGGGTTTTTGTGCTGTTGTTTGCTGTATCTTCAGCACCTAGAATGGTTACTGGCACATAGTAGGCTTGAATAAATGTTTGTAGAATGAATGAATGAATGAAGTTGGCAACATGAATGTAATAGCCCAAGGAGTTATGCCAACATGGTCAAATCTGTTACTTTCCAGCTCTAAAGCTTTGGGCAAATATTTGAGTTTCAATTTTCTTATCTGTAAAATGGGATGAAATGACACCAACTTTGCAGGGTTGTTGTGAGAATTAGACAAAATATGTGTATAGTGTCTGGCATCTGGTATAATCCCAGTATAACTATTTTTATTTTTCACTGTAACTGCCTTCATAAGGCATAAGCAGATGAAAGGTGGATAGTAAAGAATTTGGCCTTGCCCAAAGGGGTCTGGCCTTTGTCCCTGCCTCCTGGGGCAGGTAACCTTTAAACACATGGAATTTCTCAAGTGATAGGAGTATCTTTGTTACTCATGGTGGGCTCCTTAGCTCACACCTGATAGGCCATGCTAAGAACGTGACTCATGGTAGGCTGTTCAGGCCAGGGATACCAGCCTGACCTCCAGGGAGTGGGGTGGGGTGGGGCTGGACACTGAGTTCAATCCCATGGACAATAATCACTTATACTTATGTAATGAAGCCCCAATACAGACTGTACATACAGAAGCTTAGATGAGCACCCTTGGTTGGCCACACTTCCTGCGTATGGTCACACGTGGATATCAATACTGAGAGGGTATTGCATTCTGTAGACAGTGGAAGCTTTGCATTTGGAACCCTCCCAGACTCTACCTTATGTGTCTCTTCTTTAGGCTAATTTGTATCTGTATCCTTTCCCAGAAATAAACTGTAAATGTGAGTAGAATAGCTTTAGTGAGTTCTGTGATTCCTTTGACTAAATTATTCAACCTGAGGGTGGTTTTGGAAACCTGGGCTTGGCAGTTGGTGTCAAGGGAAGCTCCCGGAAGCACGCCTGGGTTCTAGTCCAGGCGCACTAACTGGCTGTGTGGACTGGGACGAGCCGTTTGGCCTCACTGGCCTCAGTTTGCTCATCTGTGAAACAAGGAAGATCAATAAATGGTCTCTTGGTTCCTTTTAGCCTTGTTGTTAAATGAAGTTCTTTTTTCCTCAGGGAGTATAGTAGCACTCCCCCCCCCCCGCATCTGCTGGTTTGCTCTCTCTCTGGTTTGGTTTCAATTATCCACAGTCAGCTGTGGTTGACAATATTAAATGGAAAAGTCCGGAAATAAACAACTCATACATTTTAAATTGCACCTTGTACTGAGTAGTGTGATGAAATCTTGTGCCATCCCACTTCATCCCACCCGGGACGTGAATCATCGCTTTGTCCAATGTATCTACTCTTTATACACTACCTGCCCATCAGTCCCTTAGTAGTCGTCCTGATGAGCAGATTGACTGTTGCGGTACCACAGTGCTTGTGTTCAAGTCACCCTTATTTTACTTAACAATGGACCCAAGGCACAAGAGCAGTGGTGCTGGCCAAAGAGAAGCTGTAAGGTGCTTCCTTTAAGTGAAAAGGTGAAAGTGTTCGACTTAATAACGAAAGAAAAAAATCGAATGCTGAGGTTGCTTAGATCTACAGTAAGAACGAATCTTCTATCTGTGAAATTGTGAAGGAGAAAAATAATTTATGCTGTCTTGCCGAGAAAGACCACATTCACATAACTTTTATTATTACAGTATATTGTTATAATTGTTCTATATTATTGTTAATCTCTCACTGTGCAAATGTATACATTAAACTTTATCACAGGTATGTATGTATAGGGAAAAGCATAGCGTATATAGGGTTTGGTATTATCTGAAGTTTTATCATCTGCCGGGAGTATTGGAATGTATGCGCCGCAGATATGTGTCCTATTTCTCTCTCTCACACACAAACACACAAAAAGATGTGTGCAGAAGCCAGTCAAGTGAGAGGCCACAACCCCTTCCCTGTTGGGTGAGGATGATTTAAGGCTGCCTTCCTGGAGTAGTTGAGCTGACGTGAATGAATGAATCTCTCATTCTTTCTTCCCTGTTCCCTAGAGAGAGTCAGCCATTTGCTTCCTGTGTTGACAAATGCCTACAGGGCCACTGTGACCAGTGGACGTGCGCTCTTCAAGTCCCTCCCAAGACCCTGCACAGCGGCTTCCTCACACCACACCCCCGTCTCATCCTCCCCTATCTCATCCTGCCCATCCTTCGCATCCCACCTAAAGACTGGAGGATAGAGGAGCCTAGGGTTTCCCTGCGATTCCCACACTATTCACAGCCCAGCTTTAAGCCTCGCATGTTAAAATACCTGCTACCCTCCTTGGGCACTTGTTTGGGGCTGGGCAGAACTGTTCCACAACTCCTGTCATTTCATCCTCACTGTCCTGAGGGAGAGAGATTTTACAGATGAGGAACGTGAGGCCTGAATGCTTAAGTAACTTGCCCAAGCACTCTCAGACAAGGAAGTAGAATTGAATCCAAGTCTGACAGGTCCCCATCTGAATCATTCTGCTGTTCTCTGGGCCTTGCTGACAGTGGGGTGGCAGATTTGAAATTGGGGTTGGTATGGTATTGTATGGGAGGTTGACTATGGTCCCAAGTTTTTACCTCTCCCCTGCATCCACGTCTTTCTTAGTATCCTCTCATACTGACTCTTGAGTTTGGCCTCACAACTTGCTTTAGCCAAAGGAATATGCCAGAAATGACAGGGACATCAGTTGCAAGACTAGGCCTCCAGAGGTCTTGCGTTCTTATGTTCTCTCTCTCTGGGGCCTCTCCTGCCACCTACCAGAGGATACTAGAGCATATGGGAGGCAGCCCAGTGGTCTCAGTCTAGGCCATCCTAGACTAGCCTGCAGACCTGCCCAAACATGAGAGAGCTCAGCCACGATAAGCAGATCCCACAGCTGATAACTGTTGCATAAATGAGCCCAGTCAAGATCAAAAGGACCACCTGACTGACTTGAGGACTTGTGGGCAATAATAAATTCTTATTGCTTAAGGCCATTGAGTCTTGGGGGGATTTGGTATGCTGCAATCACTAACTGAAACATGAGGAAAACCTAGGCACAAGGTTCGTCAATTCCTTAGAGCAATTAGAACTTCTAAAGTCCTTAGAAATTATCTCTGATTTCTTCTCTGGGCCCTTAATACTCTCCTTTGCTGTTATTCCATCTTTCCCCCAACTCTAAAGTAACCCAGCCAGCCTGCTGGCCATTGAGGTGAATGTTCTCGTCCGTCTGTGCACTACTTCTCAACCTGCACGTCCTTCCAGATCCATAGGCAGCTTGCCCTCCTCTTAGAAGCCCATGGTGTTTGCTTCTTTTTACAGCTGAATACTATTCCATGTGTGTCTATACCAGATTTTCTTTATTCATCTATTGATGGACACCTTGGTTGTTTCCCTAAGTTGGCTATAATGAATAGTGCTTCAATAAACGTGGGAAAGCAGATAACTCTTTGAGATTCCACAGAAGAACCTGTGGACAGTGTACGAAGTGAAATAAACCAGTCACAGGAGAACAAATACTACCGTATTATGCAACATTGGTTAAGAGAGTAGATCTCAAGTGTTCTCACCACAAAAAACAAAAGGACATAGGACATTTTAAAGGTGATGGCTATGTCCATTACCTTGATTGTGGTGATGGTTTTGCAGGTGTATGCATACATGCCAACTCATCAAATTATATACATTAAATATGTGCAAATTTTTGTCTATATCAAATATACCTCAATAAATCTGTTGTTAAAAAGCAGCAGCAGCAGCCCATGGTGCAGGTGAAAGGAACCAGTCCTTTCAGCACAAGTGTATGCCGCGGTCTTTGATTAAATTGGCCTGTTGGTTAGTAGGAAACTGGTGCAGTCAGTTCCCTCTCCCTCTTCTTTTTTTTTTTTAGCTGAGCCATCCTGCCACCTGTTGGCAGCTCAGCGGCAGCTCAGCTCAGGCCGGACTCAAACCGCTGTTGCTCAGAGCTCAAACCCTTGAGCGAGCGCTTAACCAACTGAGCCACTCAGCCGGCCCACCTCTCCCTCTTCTTTAGTGCTGGGGGGACAGGGGCAGCTGCAGAATACTGGAATTCGGGGAGCAGAAGCTTAGGAAGAAAGGTAAGCCCTGCTCTAGCTCTCGGCCTTCCAGCCTGCTGCCTCAGGATGCCTGCTGGAGGTAAGTGTTGCCCCGAGGCTTGGGATGCTTGGGTTGCTCGGGTCCCAAATCCAACTTCCTTGTACTTTCAGTCTCCTCTGTCATTTCTGGCCCAGGAAGTCCCCTGGCCACAGATTCAGGAACTGCCAAACAGTTTTCTGAAAGCTTTGGACAGAAGCAGAACACGATTTCACATTTTAATAGGATCCCTCTGGTTGCTGGTCTGCACAGGAGCAAAGGCAGAAGCAGCACAACCAGTCTGGAGGTGAAAGTTGCTGGGGGCTTCCACTGTGGGTCGGGCCAGCGGGGAGCCAGCCATGCAGGGAGATGTGGTTGGATTCTGGATGTACTTTGAGGGAAGTGCCAGCAGGCTTGGCTGGTGGTTTTGATGTGGGGAGTTAAAGAAAAAGGCCTCAAGATTTGGGGCCTGAGCAACTGGAAGGGCGGTGATTAGCAGGGGTCGGGGGGATGGGAGGAGCAGGTTGAGATGAGTGGGGGGAGGTGAGGAGCTCAGAACGCTGCAGTGGGAACCCAGGGGCCAAAGCCCCAACACCAGCTCTGCCACGCACTAATCGTAGCACTTTTTCACTTCTGTACACTAGGCCCCCTCCGAAGCACTTCACACCGGTCATCTCTTTCATCTCACTTCAGCCCTGAAAGGTAGATTTCATCATCCTCATTTTGTAGGTTGAGAGGAAATGGGCTCAGAGAGGTGATTTGCTGCCTGGAGACACGAGTAGCAGACAAGCCAGGACTCACACCCAGTGTGTCTAACTGAAGCCCCAACTCCTGAAACGGCCTCAAGCCCTCTATCCACTTAGATTTGCTGGGCCTAACCAAGGGCTTTGGGGAAAGATCATACATCCTGACTCTGCAAACGTGCCTAATGTGGGCCTCTGTCTCCCTCTCTGACTGAGGACATTTCGTGCCGACCCTTGGTGCACTGGTTTGAGAAATAGCTGCAGTGAAAAGCAGGATGGAAAAAAAAATGCCAAGATGACCCACATTCGGAGTGTGAGACTATTGTGATGTATTATGAATGGGTCCTTCGGAAGTATGGTTTGAACAACCAATTAAATAATTCATTCTATGATATGAGACATTGTGAATGATAGGCGCTAATGGAATAATATTATTACTTGTGAATTGGAACAGTCCATTAAATACATTACATTCTTTTCTGTCATCTCCAGCTTTCTTCTTGGAGAAAAAAAAATCTAGAATTCTTATGGAAAGCAGAGGTTTCTGAGCTCCTCACATGGGTTTTTTGTGTCATTAAGAAGCCAATTTTATTGGGAATAGGAGGAGAAAAAGAATCTTATTGCAGGATTTTCACTCACATATTAAGGCCTGACCCTCAGGATGGACATTTGTGTTCAAGGCTCTGGGCTGAGACCTCTTTGTGAATCCGGAATAAACTGCTTATTAACCAGGGGGCCCTTGACAGATACAGTGACGCTCTAGAAAATGTCTCCCTTGCAATTTCCACTCTGACCCATGAGTTATTTAAAAGCATGTTGTTTAATTTCCAAATATTTATGGAATTCCTAACTTTCCTGGTTTTTTGTTTTGTTTTGTTTTTTTGTTTTTAAGATTTTATTGGGGAATTGGGGAAGGGGAACAGCCAAGTTGTTGTTCTTCAATCTTAGTTGTAGTGGGCGCAACTAGCTCAGCTCCAAGTTCAGTTGCCATCTGGCCGCCCAATGGCAGCTTGCAGCTGCTAGGCTTAAGGTGCCGTGTTCAATCTTAGTTGCGGGTGGGCGTAGTTTGCCATCCCATGTGTAGGTCAACCAGCAACCTTGTTGTTAGGAGCACATGCTCTCACCAGCTGAGCCATCCTGCCATCTGTTGGCAGCCCACTGGCAGCTCAGCTCAGCCGCAGCTCATTGGCCCATGTGGGAATCGAACCGGCAACCCTGTTGCTCAGAGCTCACACTCTTAACCAACTGAACCACTCGGCCGACCCTCCTACTGTTTTTGATATCTAATTCTGTCGTGGTCAGAAAACATCATAGGATTTCAATCCTATCATCTTTATTGAGAGTTGCTTTTTCTTTTTTATCCTGGAGCATGTTCTAAGTGTGCTTGAAAAGAATGTATATTTTTCTGTCATTAGGTGGAGTCTTCTATCAATGTCAGATCAAATTGGAAGGTGTTGTATAGCCTTACCAATGTCCTTTCTATTATAGTTGTTCTATTTCTCATTTCAATTCTATCAGCTTTTTCTTCACATATTTTAAGTCTATTTTTAGGTGTATATATAATTATAATCATATCTTGTTGATGATATGTAGTGACCCTTTTATTGACACGTCCCTCTTTGTTTCTAGTATTATTTTTTGTCTTAAGGTCTATTTTGTCTGATATAAATATAGCCACTCCATTTCTCTTTGGGATATGAGTTGCATGGTATATCTTTCCCCATTCTTTTACTTTCAAGTTAATTGTGTCTTTGAATTTAAAGTGTGTCTCTTATATACAGCACATATTTGGATCTTCCTTTTTTATTCAATCTGACAGTTCCTGTATTTTGATTGAAGTATTTAGTGATTCATATTTAATGTAATTATTAATATGGTTGGATTTACAATCAGCCATTTTACTATTTATTTTCTGTATGTATTATCTTTTTTGTTCCTCTGTTACTCATGTACTGCCTTCTTTTGTATTAAATGTTTTTAGTGTATCATTGAAATTCTTCTGTTGATTTTTCACTATATTTCTTTGGATTATTTTCTCAGTGGTTGCTCTCAGACAATGGTTCTTAGCTAGGGGTGGTTACTGCACCTCTCTCAGTGAACATTTAGAACTGTCCAGAGACATTTTTGCTTGCCACAACTGGGGATAAGGGTGTGCTACTAGTGGGAAAAGGCGGGGATGCTGCTAAATATCTGACAATACAAAGGACAGTTCACCACAACAAAGCATTATCTGGCCCTAAATGTCAGTAGTACCAAGGATTACAATGCACACCACAATGTATCACAGTCTACTTCAGATTAATACTGTGACACAGTACTGTGATTTACAACAAGAAATATATATTTGCTCTCCGTCTCCATTTCTAGCACTAAAAATTTCTAAAAATACCCTTGAAATTTCCTAAGTCATCAGAGTATAAAGGTGTCTTTTGTTACGTTAATGAGATGACTTTCGGGGCTGGTAACCAGGAGAACCAACCATGTGATTAGAGGGTCGGAACATTCAGTCCCCCGCTTCCCACCGGAATCCCCAACCTCTGGATAGGAGAGAGGGGCTGGAGGCGGAATCAGCCTTCAATGGATAGTGATTTAATCAGTCATGCCTATGTAATAGAGCCTCCATAAAAACTCACAAAGATGAGCTTCAGAGAACTTCCGGGTTGGTGATTCAGGGAGAGTGGCACTCCTGGAGAGGGCATGGGAGCCCCATGCCCTTTCCCCATACCTTGCCCTCTGGATCTTTTCCATCTGGTTGTTGCTGAGTTATATCTTTTTATAATAAACCAGTGATCTAGTAAGTAAAATGTTTCTCTGAGTTCTGTGAGCTACTCTAGCATATTAATCAAACTGAAGGAGGTCGGCATGGAAACTTGTGATTTATAGCCATGCAGGGAGCACAGGTAACAACCTAGACTTGCACTTGACAACTGAAGTGGAGGGCAGTCTTGTGGGACTGAGCCCTCAGCCTGTGGAATTTGATGCTATCTCCAGACAGTTAAATTGGCAGACACCCAGCTTGTGTCAGAGACCTGGTGGTGTGGGGAAAAAGCCTGCCCCGTCAGAACTAGGTACAGAAAACTTAAATACTGACCAGAGTGAAGGATAGAAACTTTGATCCAATAAAGCTCCATTTCCTCTCCCTCTTTTGTGCCATTATTGTTATGCTCATTTTATCTATGTTATCAATCCAACAATACAGTATTAGAATTTTTTATTTATGCATTTCATATTTCTTGAAGATTTTTATTGAGATATAACTTATATCCCATGAGGTTCACATATTTAAAGTGGACAATTCAGTGGTTTTGTGGTCAATTAAGTTCGTGAACTTAATTGTCCATCAGGTATTTATTCATATTTTTATAAGCGAGTAAGAGAAAAATAGAGAAGTATTTATATTACACATTCTGTTAAATTTGCCCATATATTTGACATTGTGGGGGCTTTTCATTTCTTCTTGTGGATTCAAGTTACCATCTGTGTCATTTCCTCAACCTGAAGGACTTCCTTTAGTATTTCTTAAAAGAAAGGCCTGCTTGTAACAAAATCTGCCAGATTTTGTCTATTTGGAAATGTCTTTCTCTTGTGTTCATTTTTAAAGCATGGTTTTGCTGAACCTTTGATTACTTGTTGCCTTTTTTTAAAGTACATTAAATATTGCCATTTCACTGCCTTTTGGCTGTTGTCATTTCTGATGGTGTTATTGTGTTGTGGCTCATTGTACACAAGTCATTTTTCTCTTGTTGCTTTCAACGTTTTCGCTTTGTTTTGGCTCTTAGCCATTTGACTATGATGTGTCTATATATGGGTTTTTTTGTATTTATCCTACTTGGGGTTTATTGAACTTTTCATGAAATTTGGAATATTTTTGGCCATTATCTCTTCAAATATTTGTTATGTCTCTTTCTCTCCTCTTCTGGAGTGAGTTTGCTTGATGTTGCTCCACAGGTATTTGAGGGTCTACTCATGTTTCCTTTAAAAAAAAAGATTTTATTGGGGAATTGGGAGAGGGGAACAGCGTTGGGGAAACAGGGAAGGGTAACAGACAAGTTGCTGTCCTTTTGTTCTTCAGTCTAGTTGTGGAGGACTTCGCTTCACTGGCCTGTGTTGGTATTATGATTGTGCTCTTCCTGGGAGAGGCAGTAGCTCGCCGGCCATTGGATGGCTACTCATGGTGGCTCATAGCAGCTCACGCTGGCTGCCAGCCACTCATGGTAGCTCACAACAGCCCATGTGGGATCCGAACCGGTGGCCCTGCTGCTCAGAGCTTGTGCTCCCAAGCAAACTCTTAACCAATGAGCCACTCGGCCCGCCCCTCTAGTTGACATTTTCTATTGAGATTCTCTATTTACTGAGTTATTGTCATCATAGTTTCCTTTTATCTTTTAAATAGTTTTCTTTAATTCTATGAGCATATTTTAAATAGTTGGAAATCTTTATATGCTAAAATCAACATCTGGATAATTTTTTTGTTTTATTGTGAAATACATAGAAAAGTCCAAATAACACCAATGTATAATTTAACAAATAATCAAAGGTGAGCTCTCTTATAACCACTTCCCAGGTCAAGAATCAGACAAAAACCAGCCTCCAGAACTCACTGTGTGTTCCCTCCCTCCTCCAGACTTTCAACTACAGCATTAAAAGGTCAATGTATTATGACGTTCATAATCTAATGACTTTGCACCACATTAGAGAAGCAACCCTTCTCCAAAAAGGGGACAGATGCTTTTCCTGGGCTTTGCATATAGCTCAGAGGCATGTGACCCCCCAGAATTTGTTAAAAATCACACATCTCTTGTTAGTCATTCAAACATCATAACTTTGCCCTAACACTCTTTTCCTTGGACTCACTGGCTTTCAAGCTGTTTCTAATGACCATTCCCAGATGCCCGGATCCACTTGTCCTGCGATCTGATCTCACATCTCTAAAAATAGTTTCCTTTTATGTTTTACCCTGGCTTTTCAGATCTCCCCAGAGGTCTCTCATCTGAGCCTTCAACTCCTGTCTAATTACCTCTGTCCTGGAATCTCTGCCAGGCAAGTCTTCCTTCTCCTGTAACACAAACATTAACCCACTTTAATGCTCACTGATTAGGACTTTTTCCTAACCTAGACAAACAGAGAGCTCTCAAAATCACATGGAAGGGGTACAGGCATTTTGGTGATGTTCCCTACTCCCATGTGTATCTTCCACTTGGAGAAATGATGTTCTGGAGTTATAGCACTGTGGGTTATTAACTCACAGACCTTTTGATCTTTCAGGATTTGTTGTTGTGGGTTCAGTACTCCTGGGAGTGTAAATACCATACATGTCCACCCGCAGTGCCATAGGAGGGAGTGAACAGTGAGTTCCATGCTGATGGAGGGGTTCATGCTGCCCCAACTCCTCAGAAAGGACAAATATTGGTGTACATGTCAACACAAAGCTGCAGTGAGGTCAACCATGGAAACTGTAGCATAAATCAAAGATATCAAGGGCAGAGCAAAAGTAACAATGTTTTCATCAAGATAGAAAATATAGCAAAATCTGTGAACACTTTGGTGACAATCAACCTAGGACACCTCTGCTGGGGGTGTGTCCACATTAGTCCTGCCTGGCTCCCTGTGCCCACGCATGCTGTTGCCTCTCCTTCAGTCAAGTGATCTTTAGGCCATGTTTGGTTGAGGTTTCATCCTTGATGACTAATTATTTGAAAACAGTGTCCAAATTAGAGTCATTCTTTTTCCTCCCTGGCCACCTCAGCTTCTTTTCTTTGTCCTCTCTGGTCCCAGCTCTTCTCCTCCTTGCTGCTGCTTCTCTCACTTGGTTCAGAATTTGTAGAAGAGAATTCTTAGGAGAGAATGCATGAAAATCACCATAATACTAAGAAATGGCAGTTATATTTGGTTGCAAGTGACAGAAAACCAACCCAAACTGGCTTAAGCAATAAAGGGAATATATTAGCTCTCTTATCTGAAAAGTCCAGGGGGAATTTCTGACTTCTGGGCTACTTGATTAAAAGGCTCAAACAAGGTCATTTGAACTTGGTGTCTCTCCACCATCAGCTCTGCCTGCTCCTGGGTTGGCTTCATTATAACAAAGGGCCTCATCTCACACCTCCCAATTCCATCCTTCACTCACACTGGGTCACCTCAGAGCCAGTAACTGTGGTCAGGAGGTTGAGATAAATTGAAAAGCCTGGAGCTGTGTGAGCCTTGCCCAAACCTGGGAGTAGAAAGGAGTGACTCTCCTAATAAGAACCAAGATGCATTTTCAGAATATTGGGGAATAGATGCTAACAGGAAATAAAACCAAGAGGAATCTACTGCAAAGGCTTAGGAGCAATAGCATGGCCTAGTAGATTTGCTGCTTTCCAAACTGCAATCCATGGGCTATCAGATTCATCTGGGCTCTGTTTTGTTTTGTTTTTGTTTTTTAATGCAGAGACCTATTGAGTCAGAATATCTGGGGGCGTGGCTTTGCAATTAGTCCATTTATCAAGCTCCTCCATTGACTCAGATTTGCAGCCAGGCTGTGAATTACTGCTACAGCTTAGAGGGTGGTTCAGGACCAAGGATAGCAGTCCACGTGCCTATGACAGACCGACCATCATGGACTTGCAATGCTCAGGCCTGGGTGGCAACAGGGGCAGGGCCCCAGGTGGGAGAGAAAGTCTCCAAAGAGGCCCCCCTACACACACCTGTAAAAGCCCCTTGCCGAGGCAACGCCAGGTGAAGGAACAGGAAGCTGCTCTTCTTTGCCATTCCCGTGCTCACATCTTGCTTTTTCTGCTCCAGAGCCTTTGTGCCAGCGAAGCCAGCTGCTTGCTTTGTCCCTCGGCACCTGGATTCAAGGCCTTACAAAAGTTTAATCTTCATCATTCCCTTAATATGGCAATAAATCTATACCTGGGCCCTGTGACAGAGGCACCATTGAGAAAAAGGAGTGCAGCTGCTTGCTTAACATTCCAACTTTGTCTAAAAAGTTGCATAAGAGGGGTGAAAGCATTTTTTTTTTTAACATTCATCCATTTAAAAAAAATCAAGGGTTACAGCAGAGGCCTTTCTCAGATCTCCCAAATGTCAGCAGCCCCTGAGAAATCCAACGTAGGGTGAAAAACCTACTGCCAACAGGAACTGTCTGCCTCAGGTCCTGCGGATGGAGAGGGAGAGGCAGTCTGGGGGCAACCAGTCTGAGCTAGAACCCCGGGGATGCCTTTATGACTGTCCAGGAGTCCATCCCTTCTCTTTCTGTGAACAGAATCCCAAGTTTCCTATTGAAGAATCACCTCTCTCCCATGGGGATGTTACTCAGAGATGAGGTGTTTTTAGGGGCCCTGCCCAGTGCTTCCCAATGGGAGCATGCACCGATTTGAGGATGGGTTGAAATGCAAATGCTGATTCCCTAAGCGCTGGCTGGATCCTGAGATGCTGTATGGCTGACTAACCTGTGTGCACCTGCGGGTCATGCCTCTTTCTGGTCCAGATTCTCCAGCTGCCCTTCCCACCCTGCGAGCTCCTAGCATCCCTGCCGAAAGCCCCTCCTCATTTCAGTCAGCTAGACTTGGTTTCTGAGGGATGCAAACCACAAGTCCTAAATGATGAGGTCCCTGAGCCTCAGTTTCCCAAGCTATAAAAGAGACATAGCCATCCCTAGTGAGAAGACATTGAAATGACCAAGATGTAGGCCCTGCCCTGAGGTGCTGCTAGTCCCTATGGGGTGCTAAGTGGAGGCCCCCCCAGGAACCCTCAGGGCTCTGCCCTCCCTCCAGCCTCTGCTCAGGGTCAGATAACACCCCAGGATAAAAGAGCAAGGGAAGCTATTACAATTTTCAGCTAAAGAAATTGACTTTTTAAATTACCAGTTAAATTTCTTCCCTTCTGGGCCTCGGAAGGCCTGTTCACTCTTATTTAAAAGACAAATTGTTTGGATTTCCTCATGTAACTAGCTTAATGTAAAATTCTTCTCATATTGAAATACACTTTCATTAACCGACCCATCTGGTTAAGTAAGTGTCTTAAATGGTAATAATTTTTCATAGCAAATTACTACTTTCACAATTTATCCTGTTTTTGCTTTCTTGAGAAGTGATGATAACTATAATAATAGAGACTATTTATTCATCTTTTTTTTAAAAGATTTTTTAAAATTGGGAATTGGGGGAGGAGAACAGACAAGCTGCTGTCATTTTGTTCTTCAGTCTAGTTGTGGAGGACGTTGCTTCACTGGCCCATGTTGGTATCATCATTGCGCTCTTCCCAGGTGAGGTAGTTGTTCGCTGGCCATTGGACAGCTGCTCACAGCGGCTCACGGTGGCTCATGGCAGCTGCTGGCCACTCATGGTAGCTTAAGGCAACCCACAGCAGCCCACTGCAGCCTACACAATCGCCGGCGACTCACAGCAGCCCAGCTCCAGGTTGAGCTGTTGTTCAGCATCTTAGCTGTGGAGGGCAGCGTCACTGGCCCTCATATGTGGGATCCGAACTGGGGCCCTGCTGCTCAGAGCTGGCATCCCAAGCCAACTCCTAACCAACGTGCCACTCAGCCAGTCCCTATTTATTAATCTTATTGATAATAATTCAGAGCCAATGGTTAGTGAATAATTAGGTATGCCAAGTAACGCGCTACACATTTTATATATTCTATGTCATTTAATTCATAGAATATACCCTATGATGCAAAACCTGTTATGATTCCCATTTTACAGCTGGGAAAATTGAGGCACAAAGGAGTTTGGTAACTTGCCCAAGGTTACAAAGTAGTGGCGTTGAAATTTTCAACCCAGGCACTTAACTCCATAGTCCAGCCTGGTGACTGCTACACTAGACTTGAGAAATGCTCACACAAATGTGTAAAAAGAGAAATACCAAAATAGATTGGGTAAATAGGACCTGGTATGGTATATCCAATAACATAGATACTAGGCAACTGTTAAACAGTCAATTCACAGCTATATGAATAGATGTGGAAGGAAGCCCAAGATATATTGTTGGTGGGAAAAAAGTATGCTGCAAATAAGCTCATTTGCATTTTAAAAAATTAAAAAGCCATATAGATGTCTTTGTAGCTATGTAGGAAAAGACCTGGAATTAACTCTAAGAACTAGGATGTGGAAGGGTGGAAATTTTCATTTTAAACTTTGATATGCTTCTGTATCAATTGAAGTTTTTACAATGAGCATGTAATATTTTGAAAATGAAGAAAAAAACAAAAAATTTTTTTTCCTCTTTAAACAAATTCTGGAAGAATATATCCCAAACTATTAACTGTTGTCATTTCTGGGGGGGCTAGGGAGTAGGGACTTTTATCTCTATGTTACATATTTTTGTAATGTTAACATTTTTATAAGGTCAATGTATTAATTTTAGAAGGTGAAAACCACAATAAATATACATTTTACAGAAGGTAATTTTACCTTGATAAAGAGGCTTAATGAGAAATCTATAGCATCTTGTTTTGAGAACATTAATGGCATTTTTCCCTGCAACACAGATCCTTTCTTCTAAAATCACTGTTATTCAAATGAAGGTAATATTTAATTTGCTAAAAACCACCCTACAGTTGAGATGAACTGTGTTGGAGTTGCAGGGACCCGCCATTTCTTCAACTGGAATCTTTTACTGGGGCCCAGACTCCAAAACATAACAATCAAAAGAAACAAAGCTCCCTGAGGCTGAAGTGAAGCAGCGCCCCTCCAGGCTCACACACAGTTAGGGTACCCGAAGAATGCTCAGCAAAACCTAGTTCTTGATCCCAAAAGTTTCTGTAAGTTATTTTTTTATTTTTTTAAAGATTTTTATTGGGGAATTGGGGGGATGGGAACAGTGCTGGGGAATTGGGGAAAGGGGAACAGACAAGTTGCTGTCATTTTGTTCTTCAATCTAGTTGTGGAGGACGCTGCTTCACTGGCCCAAGTTGGCACCATCATTGCGCTCTTCTCTGGCGAGGCAGATCAGTCGCCGGCTTCTGGACGGCCGCTCACGCTGGCTGCTGGCCGCTCACGCTGGCTGCTGGCCACACACGGTAGCCCATGGCAATCCACTGCCACAGGGACTGCAGCCCACGCCGTCGCCGGCGACTCATGGCATCCCAGCTCCAGGTTGAGCTGTTGTTCAGCATCTTTAGCTGTGGAGGGCAGTGTCACTGGCCCTCATATGTGGGATCCGAACCGGGGCCCTCTGGCATCCCAAGCGAGTTCTTAACCATCGCGCCACTCGGCCGGCCCTCTGTAAGTTATTTTTAAAAGATGATGGGAATATCAAAAACGAACAGAGACTAGTTACATGTGACCAAAGGGACTAAGGATTTGCTTCTATATCAACTAAAATTTTGAAAGCAGGCACATTATATTTAGAAAATCAGGAAGTAAACGGGGTAGGGCAGCCTTTAACTTTATTTTGTCCTGCTCTGTTTGATATTTTTATCATAGAACCTAATACTGTTATAATAATTTATCTGTATAAAAAGGAGATGATATATTTATATTGCTTATGGGGCGTTTTTTTGAATCCATGGTATTTGGGGGACTTTCTTTAATTGTTTGTAAGTTGAGTTGTTTTCTGATAAAAACAATGTGGAATTTGGCCATTTCTACAACCCTCCACGTTTTCAGACAATAATTACATTCTGCAGAAAGGGTCAGATTTTCAATATCCAAAGAAAGCCAAATAGTAGGAGGGGAGAGCAGGATAGGAAAGGCTCCCTCCTGGTACCTCTATGTTCAGAACTTAGGAAATCCAGACGAGAGTCTGGTATACCTGGCACGTGGGGAGTGCAATCTCTAATGACACTTTTGGTAGGATGTGTAACAATCCTAGGAAAGGATGAACTTCTAGCTGGAGCCCAAGGAACAGTCAACGGATAAGAGCAGCCCTCCACCCCCACCCCCGTATCCCCAGCCACCAGGTGCAGAGCCTGGCCTGGAGTTGGTCCTCAGCAAAAGGTGACGGGCAGATAAGGACCGCGTGTAACACCTGCCCACAGTGTAAACTCTCAGACTTGTGTTCTAATCTTTTCACCACAGTTTACTAGCTTGTTGGCCTTTGCCGAGTTACTTCACTCAGACCCCATTTCTTCACTTCTAAAATGGGCATAATCCTAATTATATTTAGTTCTCAGAACTGTAAAGGTTTAATGAGGTGGTAATACATATAAATTGCTTAGTGAAGTGCTTTCCATATGGTAAGCAATCAATAAATGACAGCTTTAAAAATTGTATTTCTTACTCAGATATCTAGTTTTGATGGAGCATAAAAGACCTTTCTATCCTCTCTAACTCTTGGAAATCACTCCAGAACAAAACAAGAAATAATAGGAACAAAATCACAAACTGCCCCTATGATGGAACTGTAAATCCCAGCTACTCTGTATGAGAACAGAAAGCAAATAACTGATTTAGCAGCGTAGAGGAAAGGTAAAAATACAAGCACTCTAAGGAGTGAAAACGAATGAGAGAGCCTGGGAGACATAGCACCTGAGAAGGCGGGGTGAAAACAAGGAGGTTAGTTTGAGTCTTTAGAGAGGGCATTTAGACCACCATCACCTCCAGCAACCAGCCAGGTCTCCCTCCTTCGCTCCCACTGGGCGCGTGTTCTTTGCAGCAACTGAACCTGAGACGTGCAGGACTTAGGGACACTAGCACGTGGAGAGCAGAGTGAGGACAGTGGTGAGGGCTACGCTGAGAATGGGAGGAGTTAAGGACAGAGAGCTGTCAATTGAGCAGGGAGAGCCCAGCCCCCCTCCCTCACCTGCCCCCAAGAACACCTGTATCTTGATGCACGGAATTGCAGAAAAAGAGATCAAAGGGGAGGAAGTTGTCAAGGAATAATTCAAGAAAGCTTCCTATGAACAAAGAACATGAGTCATGATTGAAAGAGCCCACCCAGTGTCCATCACATGGTCACAAAATTTCAGAATACCGGAGATAAAGAGAAGTTCCTAAAAGCATCTAGAGAAAACACAGGTTATGGTCAAAGAATCAGGATTCAATGGCACTGGCCTTCTCAACATCAGCATTAGAAGCAAAACACAGTGAAGTAAGTAATGCTTTAAAATTCTGCAGGGACATGATTTCTAAGCCAGAATTTTTCAATCTAGTGTAAGAACAGAATAAAGACATTTTAAAACATACAAAGCTTCCATTTTTTTTTCTTTTTTAACCAAGGGATGTACTCCAGTAATAATAATAATAATAACAAAAGAGGAAGGGGGAATCATCAGATCAAGAAAACAGGAATATGGTACCAGGGCTGCCTATACGAAACTTTGGTGTGAACTAGAAAACAATTCCTCTCCTGTACGGATGAATTAGAAAAACAGCAGTTGCAGCTGCCGGGATGCACAGCTTGGAAAGCCAAGGATGGACTAAGTTTCTACCTCATTGTCCCCTTAGCTGGACACAGACGGAGGGAGCTCTACCCACATGGAGAAGTGAAGTACTGGGATTTCAGTTGTGATGAGCCTGGATAACAAGTCTTCTAGTTTGGAGCAGGAAGACAAATGGCCCCAGGAGAAAAGTATCTAGGAAATAAGTACATACAGGGTCAGGCAAATGAAAAAAAAAGAAGCAATTATGAACTACAACAAAAAAGATAAAGGGATAATAGAAAAAACAAAGTATGGTTCAACAGTAAACAAACTTCTATAGTCATATAAGGTGATACACATTGGGATGAGAAGGGAAAATAAGGTATTGGTCTTTTGAGAGAGCTAATTCCTATACACCAGAGAAGTCAATAGATAATGGTGGAAAAAAAGAAGCAAGAAATGGCTGTATATTATTTAGAAATATGGAGATAGATGCCAGGGTTAGTAGCTGAAATTGTAGCTAAATTCAATCAAGGCCATCAAACCCTTGCCACTTACTGACCCTGTTTTGTAGCAGTCTGAGGGCTGAGGTAGCACTTTAGTTGTAACCCTAGCAACTGTTGTTAAGAATTACATCACTGAAATGAGATACCGCTGCTGTATGCCCACCAGCATGGCTAAAATAAGACTGCTGAAGGTGTCAGGATAGGATTGCCTCTGTGTGGGGATGTATTAACTGGGAAGAGAGCATGTTCTAGGGAGATGGAAATGCTCTCTGTGGAGTGGGCGGTGGTCACCCAGGGGTCTACCTGGATAAAAACCCACTGCGTTGTTACCCTTTAAGATTGGTCTATTTTAATGGATATATAACCAAAAAAATGGCCTCAAACTTAAAATTATAGATATGTGGTAAATGTCACAGCCTTGATGACTGAAAACAAACTAGGCAGAGAGAGAAGAGGAGAACACTTGACTTGTACACTATTACCCCCGCCCCCCATGTAGCATTTTACCCTCCAGGAACTCTCCACATGACTTGGGATAACTTTTATGTGTGTGTGTGTGTGTGTGTGTGTGTGTGTGTGTGTGTATTTTGAATAGGAAATACGTTGGGAATTCAGGGGAGGAATTGGGGCTGGAGATATAAATTTGGGAATGTTATATTGTAGATGGTACATCATCTGATGGTCAGAAGTCTGGGTGAGTTCTCTTAGAAAACAGAGAAGTCAGGACTGTGCCTGGGGCCCTTCAAGACGTAGAGGTTGGAGAGAGAAAGACGGTCCAACAAAGGAGACTGGCAATGAGCAGCCAGTTCAGTGGGAGGAGACTCAGGCATGTGGTACTCTAAAAGCCTAACGAAGGAGCTGTTTCAAGGAGATGAAGCTAAACTTTGCCAAATACTTTACATAAGTTGAGTGAGGACTAAGAATTGAACATTGGATTTAGCAGAGGTAATTGACGACCTTGATGAGAGTAGTTCGGGTGAAGTGTGAGATGTGGGGGGTTGTATGATTCGAGTAGGTTCAAGAGAGAAAGGGCCCACATGTCTATCAGTGGATGAATGGATAAACAAAAGGTGGTCTAGCCATACAATGGAATATTATTCAGCCCTAAAAAGGAATGAAGTACTGCAACATGTTACAATATAGACAAACCATGAAAACATTATGCTAAGTGACAGAAGCCAGAAACAAATGGTTACATATTATGATTCCATTTAGATGAAATATCCAGAACAGGCAAATTCAGACAGAATGTAGATCAGTGGTTGCCAGAGACTGGGGGAGGGGGAATTGGGGACTGACTGCTGAGAGGTACAGGGTTTCTTTTTGGGGTTATAGAAATGTTCTGGAATTAGACAGTGCTAATGGTTGCACAACTCTCTGAAAATACTACTATATTTCAGTATGAACCACTGAATTGTAACTTTTAAGTAGTGAATTTTGTTATATAAATTGTATCTCAATAAAAAAAATTTAAAAAGAGAATGTAGAGAGACAAAGTGGAGACATGAACACCTCTTCTGAGGAGCTCTGTTGTAAGAAGAGTAGAGAAATGACAATATCTGGAAGGGATGCGGGTCAACAAAATTTTTTTTGAAGACGTAAGACTGTGTGTGTGTGTGTGTGTGTGTGTGTGTGTGTGTGTCATTAGAAAGAAAAGTATTTCTGATACAGGTGGCCTTGGATGGGAACAATGACTGTCCATAAGAGGAGGAAAGGTAGATTATATTATATATGGCTATAGACACAGGTAGTTTTGAGGGATTTGGAGGATTGTATGGCTTTTCTTCTGACTGCTTCTAATTTCTCAGTGAGTTGGAGGCAAGAAGCAAGGTCATCAGGTGCGAGTGAGGATGGGCAAGGTGGTGGTGGTGGAGATTTGGGGAGAGGGGAGAAAGCGTGAGGGGGACGCCTGCTAGATGTGAGGCGTTGAGTAGACAGGCAGCATAGGAGAGTCCGTTTCCTGACAGCCTACCTCACACAGTTGGCTTGAAGAAGTTTCGAGTTAACTCATGCTGTGAATTTAAATGGATTAATACACAGAGAATTTTGAATACCGCATGGCACAGAGCAGGTGCTCAATAATTCTTACTATTTGCTAATAAGATAGGTAACTTTGTGTATCATTATAGTTTTAATTTGGATATTTCTTATTATGAATTAGGCTAACCATCGTTTTACATATTTCAGTGCCACTTTGTTGGTAAGCTGGCCACATCCTTTGACTATTTAAAAAATTGGGTTATAGTCTTTTGTTTATTGATTTAAAGAGACTTTCATGAGTAAAAGAAATTCTGTATGAGTTGTGATTTTTTTCCACTCTGCATTTATTTTAACCAGTTATTTTATGCAGTTTTTCATGCAACTAGAACTTACAATCTTTTATGATTTCTTAAAAAGAACTTTCAAGCTGTGATATTAAAAATACAACTCTTTCATATTTTCATGTAGTATTAAAAATTTTTAAATAGACTATTTTTTAGAACAGTTTTAGGTTTACAGAAAAATTGAGTAGATAATATAGATAGTTCCCATATACCTGCCCCTCACCTAGTTCTCCCTATTATTGACATCTTGCATTAATGTGGTACATTTGTTATAGCGAGCGAACCAATATTGATACATTATTAAAGCCTACAGGTTCACTCTTACCTTAAGGTTCACTCTTTGTGTTATATAGTTCTATGGATTTTGACAAATGCATATCATGTATCCACCATGCACAGTATCACACAGAATCACTTCACTGCCCTAAAAATCCTGTGCTTCACCTATCCATTATCCTTACCCCATAACTCCTAGAAACAGCTGATTTTTAAAATTGTCTCTATAGTTTTGTCTTTTCCAGAATGCCATATAGTTGGAATCATACAGCCTTTTCAGACTGGTTTCTTTAACACAGCAATAAGCATTTAGGATTCCTCCATGTCTTTATTGTGGCTTGATAGGTCATTTTTCTTTGTTTGCTGAATAATAATTCACTGTATGGATGTACCAGTTTGTTCATTCACCCCGAAAGACATCTTGGCTGCCTCCAGTTTTTTCCAATTATGAATAAAGCTGCTATAAACACTGACATACAGCTTTTTGTGTGGACATAAGTTTTTAATTCATTTGGTAAATACCAATGAGTGCAATTGTTCGATGATAGGGTAAGAGTATGTTTATAAGAAAATATCAAACTAACCTCCAAAGTGGATAAAGTTTTGCATTCGCACTAGAATGATGAGGTTCCTCTTGCTCACACTGTTACCAGCATTTGGTAATTGTCTGTTTTGGATTTAGTCATTCAAAGGTGTGTTGTGCTATCTTGTTATTTTAATTTGCAATTCTTTACTGATATATGTTGAGCATCTTTTCATATGTATTTTTTGCCATCTCTATCTTTGGTGAGGTACGTATTCAGATCTTTTTCTCTTTTTAATTGGGTTGTTTTCTTATTGTTGAAGTTTAAGAGTAGTCCGAGTACTTTGGATACAAGTCTTTTATTAGGTATGTATCTTGCAAATATTTTCTCCCTTTTGTTTTAAAATGTTTTATTAAATTTTTTATGTTTAAATTTTTGTTCCAACTGGAGTTTATTTTGGTAAAGGGAATTTCCAGATGGCTATCAGTTGCTCCAACACCACATACTGATTAATCCATCTTTTTCTCCACTGATTTTTTTTTTTTTAAGATTTTTATTGGGGAATTGGGGGATGGGAACAGACAAGTTGCTGTCCTTTTGTTCCTCAGCCTAGTTGTGGAGGACGTTGCTTCACTGGCCCAAGTTGGCACCATCATTGCGCTCTTCTCTGGCGAGGCAGATCAGTCGCCGGCCTCTGGACGGCCGCTCACTGCGGCTGCTGGCCGCTCACGCTGGCTGCTGGCTACACACGGTAGCCCATGGCAACCCACTGCCACAGGGGCTGCAGCCTATGCCCTCGCCGGCGACTCATGGCAGCCCAGCTCCAGGTCGAGCTGTTGCTCAGCATCTTAGCCGTAGAGGGCAGCATCACTGGCCCTCATATGTGGGATCTGAACCCGGGCCCTCTGGCTCCCAAGCCAGCTCTTAACCAATGTGCCACTTGGCTGGCCCTCTTCACTGATTTAAGTGCTACCCTTTTCCATATACAAACTTCTCATTTGTACTTAGGTCTAGTTTTGGACTTCTAGTCTTTCCAATGTTTTGTCCACTTATACAACAGTACCACAGTTTTAAATGTTGCCCCTTTGCAATCTATTTGAGTATCTGAGGCTGATACATGGCTATTCTTCTTTTTCAGAATTTTCCTCAAGACATTGTACTGTGTCTATCGATGTCTCTTTCTTCCATCTGTCATATTCCTATTCCTATTCCTAGATCCACGTGTAGGAAGCTCCACTCACTTGCTACCTTCCCAACTCTTCTCTCACTGCACTTTTTACCTTATACTGGGATTTACGTTTTCCTTCCTGCCCCCTCTACTAGATTGTGAGTTCCAAGAGGGTAGCGAATGTATCCCTGGGGAATTTACTTAAAAAACCAAAACCAAAAACAGAGTGCCTCAGTTGCTTCATTTGTAATATATTACAATTTGTTTATGGATCATAAACAGTAATTTTGGGTTGTTGTCAAGATTAAATGAGTTAATATACCTAGAATAGTGCCTGGCACATAGTAAGCATGCAATAAATGTTGGATACTGCCAGTAATTTTTATTATTAATTCTGAACTTCATGTGCCTGCCTAGCATAATATCTGATAACAAGTTCTTAAGAAATGTTTACTCAACAAGTGAGTGACTGAATGAATAAGCAATAAGCCTTCAGGATGTTAATTTCCTGCCTTTTTTTTTTTTTCAGCTGAGCCATCCTGCCACCTGTTGGCAACTCAGTGGCAGCTCAGCTCAGGCCGGGAATCAAACCGGCGACCCTGTTTCTCAGAGTCGCACTCGTGAGTGAGCTCTTAACCAACTGAGCCACTCGGTTGGCCCCCAATTTCCTGCTTTAAGAAGTTCTAGTATCCACTTTTACGGGCTGAATGGCTTTTGTCTTAAAATCCACTCACTTATGTAAAATTTCTGGGCAAAACTAGTTATAAAATTTTCTATAAAAAGTGAATCTTATGGGAAGCAAATTCAGCTGAATGAGCATTGATTGAATACCTACTGGAAGATCTACCTGAGGGGGATGCAAAATTATCCCCCCCCCCAAAAAAAAATCACATCAGTCTTTAGAACAGGGAAATTGTTGTCATACAGTTGAAATGTTATCATCTTCAAAAGAAACAGAAATTCCTATTTGACTTCCAGTACTGTCCACAGTGGGAAAATTTAATTCCCAATTACTTTTAAAATATCTATATAGTTAAGAAAAATGTATGAAAAGTAAAATAATCTCCCTCCTACCTCCAATCTTCACCCTGTTTCCAAACCTCCTGTAGATAACTACTTTTCTTATGTATCTTTCCAGAGTTTTTTTTTTATGACAATTTTTAATTGTAGAAATGGGATAGAATATTATACAAGCAGTAAACACATTCCAGAAAGGTAAAGAAAGGGTTAGAGATATCCAATAGTCCCTGGTTCACAGCAATTCTGAAATATTGAAATTTTGCCGGGCAGATATTGCGAACAATTTTCCCAAGCCTGGGAGTGGGAATCTGCTCCTATATAAGGCCTGATATGCCCTCTGGGAGGAGTTCCTTGTTCATTGTTCTTTGAGGCTCTAAGAGTTTCTTCTGGTTTTCAAGATGTTTCTTAGCCATGTCTAAGTGGCTGTTCTAGAATACGAGTATGCTCTCATCATGGCTGTGCAGAGATTTGTTTTAAAGGCATAAACAAATATTTATATAACCCCCCCCCCTTTTCCATTAGCGGTAACATACTATAACCACTGTTCTACATCTTGATTTTTTCCCCTTTTAACAATATGCTTTAGAGATATTTTAACATTAGTATGTAAACAGCTTTTATTCTTTTTTATAGCTGCATAGTATTCCACTATAGGTGCACCACAATTTATTTAACCAATTCCCTACTGACAGACATTTGGGTTGATTCCAATTTCTTATTACTACATATAGTGCTGCAAAAAAAAACTTTATAGATTATGTTGCTGTACTTAAGTGCAAGTATTATCTTAAGGAACTACTTAAGAACTGGAACTACTGAGGCAAAGTGTACATGCATTTATAATTTTGACAGATGCTGTCTTCTTGCCCACTACTCCAATTTGTAGCCCAACCAGAATATACAAAAATGGGCCATTCATCATCGTGGATTTTATGGTATTAAATCACTGTGGCCCTTTCTGTGAATCAGATGTATCAGGATTAAGTGACTACCAAATACTAAATTATTAACTGAAAAGAGGTCAAGATTATGTTTCCTTTTGGTGGGGGGGTGGGGCAGGGGTGTCAGATTGACTAGGAGGAGTCACAAAGGGTGGCACTGGTTATATGTGCCAACTTACTGTCTCTTAATTCCAAATCCACCTTTCTTTGCCCAACTTTGTGACACTGAATTGGATCCTGTAAACATTTTTCCTTTGGAACATTAGACTTTTTCAACTGAGGGCACTGGAGTAACACTGCAAGGCTATTGTGTCAGGAAGACACCTTCTTTCCAGGTTCCAGCTTCCATTGTGACCATTCAGCATGGGAGCCCAGCAGCCCATGCGGATGTCTAGTTGTACCCTCAGGCTTCTATCTCCCTACCAGCGCAGCTTCTACAGACCAGCTTCACCTACGCTGTCAAGTTCCTCTGTCACTCCTCAGGGTACCATGGTAGTCACTCATCTTCCAAAGGGTCTGCATCAGCCTTGGGGGCAAAGAGGCCTTCCCTTTGTCCTTTGTTCCCTTATTGTCTGCTCTCCCTCAGCCTAGAGGTAGCAGCTGCTTTCATTGCCCCTGCTACTTTTTTTTTTTTAAAGGTTTTTATTGGGAAATTGGGGG
>NW_017731392.1:1724193-1741593 GCF_001890085.2 Hipposideros armiger | reverse complement strand
TCTTAACCATCACACCACTCGGCCGGCCCCCGCCTCTGCTACTTTTAATGTCCCCTTTTACTCCTTTTAGTATTTATTTTCTGCCAGTCAACAATTCCTTGTATTACATTTTCCCTGTTCAAATAACTGGTGTGATTTCGCTCTCCTGACTGGACCCTGTGTACTTTTACATGTCTTATTTTTGGTGTACAATTATCTGAATTGATAAATACACTGATGTGTGTTATTAAAAGATCACGGACATATTACCTCTGTTACTGTAACAGATTGTTTCTTGCTAATTTTAAACTAGAGACAGTCACTATAAAGCAGGTCCCATCTTCTACAGGTTCAAAGAATTCCACAGTGGCCCATGAATTTGATTAATTTGTGGAATACAGTAAACAAAAGTAAAAAAAAAAATCCCCACCTTATGGATCTCACATTGTTGTGGTGGTAACATCACCACAGTAAGACTAAGTAAGATCTGTTTGTGCTTTTTAAAGACTTTCAACATCTCAAAGTGGGCTTATGCCCGATTTTACCCCAGGACTGAGCACAGTGCCAGGCTCACAGGTGCTCAACAAGTATCTGGTGAAATGGTGTATGTTGACAACATGGTAACCTTGACAGACTTATTGATACAATGCTTACAGCCACAAGGGGTTGACCAGAATGACAGCCCAGCCTCTGTTGCTTGCCTAAGGCTTCTACAGCCATTCAGCTGCAAACCCTTTGCTCAGGATCTTTGTTCCAGGAAGCCAATTAAACAAGAGATTTCATGGTAGAAATGCTACCATTTCTAATGGGTGTGTGGGGTGGTGGGTAGCAGAGAAGCAGCAACTTTGAAATCTCAGGGGACCAACGAAAGGTTCTGGGCAAACAAACCTCTACTTAAATTGGCACTGGTTTACTTCATTTCTCTGTGTATCAAACTGTCCTAGAATGTTACCTCACAATAACCCAAGAGATAGGTTTTATAATATTCATTTTATTGATGTGAAAACTGAGGGTTTGTCTAAGTAAAATAACTTGTGTTACAACTACAGTAAAACCTTGGATTGCGAGTAACTTGGTTTGCGAGTGTTTCGCAAGACGAGCAAACATTTCTATTAGGTTGGTACCATTACTTGTAATGGCAAAACCCACAATTACTTTTGCACCAACCTAATAATACATTTTTAACTTGGTAAACAAGCGATGTCTTGCAATACAAGTAGTTTATTTCCGGAATGAATTATGCTCGCAATCTGAGGCATTACTGTAATTTGAAGTATCAGAATATGCATCTAGGGCTGTCTTACTATGCCGTGTCTCCTCTGCTAGTTTGTCTCAAATTGGCGTGCTGAAATGACCTAGAAACAACACGGTCCCCATGGATGGAAGGGCCTTTGATGTCCTTATTTTAGAAGATTCTAATCTTGTTCCGAAACTTACGTTCTTAGTATCTCAGATGAAACAAGCTGTTTTTATGTGTCCCAACCCACTTGAATACACTTTAAGATGCCCCATGGCATGAGACCACTCTCAGATTTTGTCTAGTTGCTTTTCTTAATCATAGTCCAAGTGGCTCTGAGAGTATGTGAGAGGGGTACATTAAAAAAATTAGAACATAGTTAAATTTTAAGCTACCCTGATTACAAAATTAAGACAATTCCTCTAATAATTTTTTTAAAAATCAGATTATTTTTACTAGAAGAAAAATCTAGCTACTATTTTGATAATTATGATTTAAATAAAAGAATGATATAGGTACAGAATTAATAAATTATGTTTTGGCAGTTCAACAAAGTACACTGAAGAACATAAAAATTCTTTATTTAACCTAATCCAGCCAGTATTGAGATAGTTTTCTATATTAAAGACGTTTAAAAAAAATTACATGCTTGATCACTGCACTGTATACCTGAATCTGAATAATATTGAACGTCAACTATAATTTAATATATATATATAGTCACGGGATATGGAGTACAGCATAGGGAGTAGAGGCAAGGGAATTTTAACAGCTTTATACGATGTCAGAGGGGTAACAGATTGGGGGAGGGGATTATCACTTTGCGAGGGGTGTAAATGTCTATTACATTGTTTTGTACACCTGAAACTAATTAAAAAATAAAACCTAAAAAAAAAATTACAGCACAGTTAGCAAGGCAGTGACTAATTAAGTCACTAAGTTTAATTCTATATTCTTCACAGTCATTTGATAATCATGTAACGATAAACAATATTTTCAGCCACTTTGGAGATAAATTAACTTCTACAAAGAGAATTCTAGTTTTCACTGAATTTCATAAGAGGTTTAAAACATTAAAGTTTATAGAAATAACACAGTAAAGCAATGTGAAAATAACCTAGAAAATACAAAGTATACCCACCCACCCCAAAAGTCTACAGCATTCCTTTAATCCCCTAATGCCTCTTTTACTTTTTCATTCCCTTTTCCTAGAGGGTGAACAGACTATTTAGCAATTAAGAAACAACCGCTCTGCAGGGGCTATTCTGAGCCTAACGTTCCTGTTTCTTTAATTTCTCAGTTAATCCTAGAAACAGTCTCTGAGGTTAAGTATTATTGTACTTGCATTTCAGAGATGGAGAACACTGTAGCTGAGAGAAAGTTAAGTCACTTGGCCAAGGTCAAGTTATTAAAAGCAGAGTTAGCATTTGAAGCCAAGTCCATCCAACATGAGTCAGCTTGTGTTCTTTTGTTGCTTCATGTGGTGCAGACCACCTTTCTGAAGGGGCTAGTATACAGTATTTCCTAAACTAAGGCTCTTTAGATTTAAAAGTGTTCGGTTCCCGGGCTAGAGGCCACTCTCAGTCCCCAGGCACTTGCAATTTCCTCCCCACAGCCCTAAAAAGCCGTCTCCCCTGCCCCCAAAGGATTAGAGTTGTTTCTCTGGCCCTCACAAGCCCTGATGCCAATAAACCCAAGCAGCTACTTCCCCATCCTAGGCATAAAGTAGTAAATGGGGAACTGTGTGCTTACATAACTTTAGTAAGGACTCCCTGAAAGCTGTTTGTTCTATGTAACAAAATTATGCAGGAAGTGTGTAGTGTCTTTTCATCTTGAAAATGAAAGAAAAGCCAATATATTTTATAATTACAGCTATGTAATCTATTTTTATATATAATCATAGATATTTCCCCTACTGTAGCAGTGTTCTTTATAAGGCTTACTATCAGTCAAATATTCCCTTCCTCCCCAAATAATTACAACTTTGAATGTTCAATAGCCATTCACATCAACTTCATGTTATAACTCAAAATTAAGACATTCATACTATAAAAATGTACCAGTCTTAAATTACTAAAGTTAGCATATATTATTGTAATCTAACATAGCTCAATCTATATTTGCTACCCCCTAAAGAGAAGTGGCCACTTCAGTAAGGAGAAACGTTTATCATCATGCATTAGATATTATAAACAAGAAAATAAACAGGGTTTTTGGAACTATCTTTAAAAATTTTAGTTTTAATGAAAATAACTGCAAGACTATTCAAATTGCTGAACAATATTAAAAGGGCCACCACTGAAAATGGCTTAAAATAAATAATTGCTTTTGAAAAATATAAAACTAGTCAGTGATTATTAAGGTACTACCTTCATCAATATGACAAGCAATTAAAATCTAAAATCATTAGTATTGAGTTTTTTAATAATAAATTGACTTAAGCCAAAAACAGTGACCTCAATATTTACTCAAGACTTATTTTCATAATTATTTCCTCACTGACTGGTGTAAAAACAAAGAGCTCAAGGCCTCACCTTGGTTTACTCACTGCTGGTTTTCTATGTGTTGAAACTAGACTGTAGACTACATAAAAGCAGGAACCAAGTCTGTCTCTTCACCACTGTGTCCCATAGCACTCTGCACAAGGCATGCACCAATTGGAGGGGATCACCAAAGACCTGAATGACTGAATCAGTGAAAGACAAGGGTAAAATAACTTTATTGATTTTTTTGCAAATAATTTTCTGTGCTCAAACTACTATAAACTGGCAGCTCCAATTTCTAGAAATATGGGTTTAAAAACCTTACTCTAGTGATGGAAGGACCTGATGTGTCTCTGTGTCTGTGTCTGTCACTCTCTCTCTCTCTCTCTCTCTCACACACACACACACACACACACACACACACACACACACACACAGTAATTAAGACTGCATGAGTCAAAATTACATTATGAACTATGAGATGTCAACATTATATAAATAAAATTTAATAGTGAAAAAGTGATCTGGAAGCCCTGTGAATTTTTACCCTACACATTTTGGAGGACATCACATGGGTTAAGAAAACAAAATTGCGTTTGTTCAGATAATTATTTGAATGTTTACATACATTTTTGGTTATTTATTTATAACTAATTTATTTTACATTTCCTCATATTAACATATACTACTGTTTAACATGAAATCAAATTATGCCAGTGAGAAAAATCCTCATAGTACCTTCATTGAGTTGCTGATTCTAAGAAAACACTGAACATGAATATGTACAAAAAAGGCATTTGAATAAAACAGCATGTGTACTTCTCAATATTTGCATTTGATCTTTACATTTCTGTCGAGAAAATATGAACAAAGCCCAGGTTTACCATGCTAAGATAATGTTCAGGTGACTGCCATAAAAGAAGTACATACAGAACAATGAAAACAAATTACATCCTTAGGTTCCGTGATTACTGAGAGGATTTCCCCTGCCCTAAGTGCTTTTATTATATTTCTTAAAAATAGGAGAGCAGCAGCTTATCACAGGTCTCCACTACTGTGATTAATGATGGAATCAAAACAACACAACAGACTCATAAGGATGAGAGGACTGCAGAACAACCAGAAGTCAAAGTTTTATGCTTCTTCTTGCTCTGGATAATTTAGAATTTTGCGGTGTGCCTGACGTAAATATTGCTGCTGTTTGAAGTAAACCTTGAATGCTCCTTTTATGGCAACAAAAGCAATTCCACCCTAAAATAAAAAGGAAAATGAGCTTTTTACAAGGCAGATTTAGAGAAACATAATAATAAAAATAAGTTTATGTAGATCACAAAAGACATAGGCATTGATGCTAATACAGATGACTGTAAATGAAACAGTTCTCTGTTCTACTAGGGGGTGAGAAAGGGAGAGACACTATAGGTAACAGGTCAGAGATGACTTGCTTGTTTTCCTATCTGAGTAATCTTCCTTCCACTTTGCTCTACATCCATTCTGGTATGTCAGGGAGAATGCCAGGGCACAATGTGCAGGCTGCCATCAGAGGGGAAATGAAAATAATAATAATAATAATAATAATAATAATAATAATAATGACATCAAACAATATGAGGGCTATGTGCTAGTTCTTTAAATGAATTATTTCATTTAATCTTCACAATAACCTTGAGGTAGCCACCATTACTATCTCCATTCTATAGGCACAGAAGTGAAATCTGATTTAGGTTTCTCAGCAAGGCAATATCTGCGATAGGATTTGAACCGGGCAGCCTGACCCTAGAGCAGGAGCTCTTCACCCCAGTCTCACTGGCAAGAGGATGGGTGTGCTGACTCATGCATATTCCAGGAGAGAAAGCACCCACAGCAGTTCCGGAAGGCCGGACCGCCTCAGCGGATCCTTCCCTTTTTACTGTTATTGGATGACAGTGGGGATCAAACAGGTTTAAGGCACAGAAGCCACGGAATATTTATATAGTCCTTTTGGGTTTCTTTTAAAACAAATATACAGTTCATTCTCTTTTGTATAGTCATTTGAAAAAAGTAATATTAAATCCATCTTACCAAGATTGTCCTTTGTAAATTAGAGTTAACACTACTAAACATCAGTTTACCAACTATTGTCGCAATAGTAGGAAAGACAAGGGCTCCACACAAAATTCGGGTGGCAGAGACGTGATCTGCTAAAGGATTAGCCTCAGCTGGAATTCGAGGAACAGGACAACCAATTCCTAGAGAAAAAAATGCAGCGTATTAGTACTAATAAATTAGAAAAGCTAAAATATCTGCATGCTAGGGTTCTCCACAAGATTAACTTGGCATGCTTGTTACAACCACAATTCAGGGTCTTACCTGGAAATATACTGTTCAAAATTTGTAGTTTATTTGAGTATTTGCGCCATAGTCTAAGCACATAATCCTCCCAGCGAATCATCTTGCCTAATATCAGCATGACAGGAATAGTAGGAAGTCCAATTAAAAGGAATAAAGGATCAGCTCTCTCCATAACATCCAGACCTTCTTTATGACCTACAACCTATGAAACAAAAATAGCATTTGCTGGAATCATTTCCTTATCTAATGAAGGGATGTGCATGCTTGAATTGAGCTCAATTGTTTTTAGAGGAAATGCTAAATGTCAAAAGAATATGGAAATAAAGTTTTAAAAATAAGGTGGAAAGCTATCAGTCCTGATTTATTTATAAGAAGTGTCTCTCATTCAAGGGGGAAAAAAACTCCCAAGTGATTTCATATTATATTAGAACAAAAGCTTTAAAAATAGTTGATTACATTTCAATACAGGGGAAGGGAACCTCTTGTTCTTGCCTCCATTTCTCTTAACTGATTTAGTTAGACTGGGCTATAATTTTAAGTCCTATTTGTCTTGCAGCAAAGACCAGTTTCCCTGCTCTTCCTATTAGGAGGTAAGCATAGCCAGCCAAGGGGCAGAACAGCCCTTTAGGAGATGGACTGAAAGCTCACTTCTCTTTGGCTCTTTCTCAGTGGTGTCTGGAATAGAGAGATCTGTCTGGCTGGCTAAATGCCTGTTCTCCAGACCTAACACTCCTAAAATGCAATTCCAAGGGTCTGGGGATTTGGGGGACTACAGTAAGGAGTTTTGGATACAGGTTCCAGTCATTTTTTCCAATCCAGGAATCTTTGGTTGCCTTATGTAATGGGTAATGAAGCTAAAACAATCTTTCCCCTTTCATCTGGGTCTTGGGACTATTTCTCAATTGGTTTAGATCCCAGAGGGCAAGAAGTACATGATTAATTCATATTTGTGAATCTCCATACTTCCCTTCCCTGCAGAATCCTTTCACTTGCTGACCAATCTTGGCCTTACATTTCTCTCAACATCGCCACTTTGTTGGTGAGCTTCTTATTTTTAACTAGACAATTTTCCTGAAAATTCTCTTTCAAAGGTCTCAAATGATCTCCCTGTAGCCAAAAGTCTCAACTACACAAAAAGTAAACATAGGAAGACAGTGCTGTAAAGGCCTCTATATAATAGTTTTCCTGATCACACTTGAGGAATAAGCCAGGAATAAAGAATTAGAAAGGACCCTGTCTGTATTTTTGATAGGGAAGAGGGAAAAAGAAGGAAGAACAGGAAAGGATGGGAGGGGGTAAAAAAGGTAAGGAAGACTAAAAGCTACCAGGGACAATATATACTCATAAAAGCAAGCTCATGGAAAAATAAATGGGATTTTTTTTCAAAAACGAGATGCACTTTATGTCCGCTATTATAGGTTTTTTTTTTTTTTTTAGGTGGACTACAAGGAGGTATGAAATAAGGTCAAACTGAGAATGGTCAGGGCAAATTGAAATTCTAGAATATCGACTTGATCCAGGTAAAAATATAACAGTATGTGGAGAAGACCAAAATGGGTGCTTTTAAAATTTCAGTTAGGGATATAGCCCAGACTTGCACTTGGTTAACTTATCAACCAACATGTAACATTAAAGGGCAGGAGGCTAGCCTCTTCCAAATGGTCAAAAACCATGGTATCAGTACCTGACACTCTTCTGTGTCTCCAGGTAGAAACCTAACAATGTTACATCTTACATGTGAAATCGTTCTGAGTTGCACTAAAATGAAACAGTCTGGTTCACAATAGTTCATACACCCTAATTCCACACTGGTGGCAAAGTAGACTAGCCCAGAGACTGTCTTTACCTATAGTGCTTTTGCAGGACATTCCATTTTTGTATCATTTTATTATTTTCAATATAATGATCACTTTAAAGTTATAACTAAATATAATTTAAACATTGTTAAAGTATTAACAAATAAATTTAGAAATTTGAAAACTTCCTCTGTTGGGTTATATGTTCTTTTTAGATTTTAGGGTTTAGAAATATAAAGTAGAGTGAATATTCAGGTATGGATTATAGTTAGGGAAAGTCTATTCCTTGTGGATAGTAGTAAAAACCTTACAACCAGGTGTTTAAGAATGAGAAAACAAAAAAGGAAATAGAGCCAACAGTGAGCAAAGGCCTATTGTCCCACTTGTCACAGCTAAAGCAAAGAGATGCTCTGTGCTCAAGCTGAGGCTCACTGTGCATGCCTACTCGCATGCACGCATTCATTCAACTCAATACTGATGACGTGCCAGACACAGGTTTAGATGCTGGGGATTAAAGGGTGAGCTAAATGGATGTCTTCTGGAGGTAAGAGACAATCAAATCAAACAAGCATGCAAATATAAATGCTATAAAGAAAATAGGATAGTATAACACCCATAGTATACTATTATACCTGTGCAACTATAGTCAGACTCAAGGACAAAAAATGAAAGGTGAATTAAGCAATGAGGCTGATTTAACTTTGGTCAAGCAAACCCAGCAAACCTTGTGTATGGTCATGTACATTCTGGTTTCATGTCACAAGATTTAAAAACAGATTATTTTTAAGAATTCAATTTTGGGGTGAGATTCAGGAACTGTAGAATGAATTGCCTTTAGAGGTTTAGAGAAAGGTTTGTTTGTATGTTTTTCTGTTTAAGAGCTAAAAGCTAGATTTTCATATCCAGCTAGGCCTGCAGTTCACCAATGCTGAAAAGCTAAGAGTTTTATTAAGTCCTGGTCTTTTAAAGCACTGCTCATTAGAATCCTACTTTAATGGGAGGATGAAACAGTGATGAACTAATAGGTTTTCTTAGTTAGAATTTAAGATAATTAAGTGTAGTGTAGTTAAGAATGGACAATGCGTGTGGGGGTTGCCTTTATACTAGACGCAAAAGTGGAACTAGGTTGGATACTAAGGTTCCACTGTTCCAGGATAACATGTTCCAGCTGCCTGGGGGACCAGGTCTCCCTTAAGAAACCCTAGATTAGGGACAGGAGTCCTAATGCTTCTTCCTTGCCTAAGGTACTGGACATAAACTCTCCAAACCTATAAACTAGGAATAACTGATAGTATCTATGTCACAAGATTGTTGCAAGGATGAAAAGCATCAGTGATTGAAAGGTGTTCAGCCAGTGCTGGGGGAAAAAAGTTAACTATCGTGTTGTCTTTTCAATAACAATGTAAGTGGAAGGTCTCAATATGCTTCTTTTTGGGTAAAAAAAAAAAAAATGTGTGTGTGGAAGAACATATTTATTTTTTCTTGCATATGCATAAAGAAAGTCTGGAAGAATGTATATGGAACTTATAATAGTGGCTTCCTGGGAAGGAGATGGAGTACCTGAGCAAATGAAGGACAGGAGTAAGAAGACCTTTCACTAGATAGCTTTTTATGTATTTTCTTATTTTTAAGTCATGAGAATGTTATTACTTGTTTAAAATAATACATTTTAAAACTCCTAACAAAATCTGCTTAACAGATCTTCACATCGAAAGTAGTATCATTGAATAGAGTAAAATAGTGAACCTGCATCACTGTCACTGCTCCGTAAGTCACAGCTGTCCAATAGATAGAGCCAACCATTATTCCCGCTGCAGCAAATGGACAGGCTTTTGAGATAAGTCTATCTGCAAGATCCAAGACGTACACAACTGGACCTATGAAACAAAGATAACAAGTAAAGTTTCAACACAAGACAAATTAAAAAAAATGACTTGTTTAATATTTTTCATAGATCTAAAATATTTTTATAAAGTTGGGTGTTCTGATGCTTTAGAAATAATTGTGATGTGATGGGAACCTAGATTTGAATAGATTTAGAATTTCTCAGTCATATGCATGAATAGCTAAGTTTTACTTCCTAAATTCTAAGAAATCACTTCTTTAAATTTTTACCTTTATCATAAACCAAAGATTAAAGCCTCAAACACAGTTACTTCTTATAAAGGAAATATCGATAGTTCTCTTACTCTTTTGATCACATAGGCTACTACAGAATGAAATGGCTATTTCAGCTTGCTCTTCCCAAACAGTTCCTGGCCATAATTAGATTTTCTAGTACTTGGTAAGAATAACCCTTCTTTGACTTCACTCATTACTTCCTTGGCACAGTGTGTGAAGGTTACTAAGGCTATTTTCTTATAGTTACACAAAGTCAATCTATCTTACTTTGATTTTCAATATGCTGTACTTAGTTGAGTAGTCTCTAAAAAACTTCTAATGATCATGATACCAGTTTTTATGGCATTCTAACAGTTGTGCATGCCAATTATGCTTCTATTATGTGCTTAATTGTGAAATTTGGCTACTACCTCCCTCTGGAATTTATTTGGAATAGCTACATTTGGAGGTATTCTAATAACTGTCATTAAGCCCAATATAATTTAGCTCCAGAATTTTCCATAATAGTGGAAAGGTCTTAGGCCTAAATTACAGCAAGGCCTAAAGAACTGAATATCTAAGTTTAACCAAACGAATAGGAAACCCTGATTTAGTAATCATCGTATTTGTTGAAAACCCTCTACATACAACCTATTACTTGAGACATTCTCTTAGAAATGTGTAAAAGTTATTGTCTACCGTAGGGGAGCTTACAATCTACAGAATGATGCTGTACACAAAAACAACTTATTTTCATTGTACAAAGAAATTTGCATAGCAGTATGATAAAATAATTAAACATATAAGAACAAGCATTCTTCTACGGAGCCTCTGATCAATACTTCCCCGTTCCCTGGAGTCAGTAATATCATTAGTCACTGTATAAAGAGACCACATTGTGAAGTAGAAAGAACATTAGGAGAGACATGAAAGGGCCTATGATTTAAATTTAGCATATTTACTTACCATTGTCAAATTCTAACTTAAATAACATTTACAACTATGACCAAGCATCTTGGGACCAGAGATAAAGTAAGCCTAGTTCAGTGCATATTGACTCTACATCCTAATAATAGTTAGTATTTCTTGAGTGTCTACATGATACCAAGCACTGTGCCACAGGCATTACATGCATCATTATTTAATCTCATAATGTAGGGTTTAATCCTTAAAATATGCAAATTTGCTGAGTTAAGTTTATAACTTCCTCGGAAGGCACAATAAATGTAATTTTAGTGAGTCACCAAAGATCCTTTAAATGATGGTACTAAAAGTTAAAGACAACACTGCAACTTTCATATTTTCTGATAATTCTTTAATCAGGAAATTGAAGCCACATGAAAACAATTATGGACTCTACAGCACATCACACCTATCTAAAGTCAATCCTTTCACATACGTATATACTAGACGCCATCCTCTCTCCAACTCAAAGCCACAGCTCCAGCAATTCTCTCCTACTCTCCTACGTCATTACCCACCCCCCTCTTTGCTGGGTGATTTCCATCAAGCAAACATACCATCATTCTATCATTATTTCTTCTATCATCAAGAAGCTCTTCCTCCACTGCTCCATTTCTTTGCTCCCTTTACAACAAAATTCATCAAGAGACGTATCTGTTTTCAATCTCTCCTTCAATTCTCTCTTGAACCTACTCCACCAAAACTAATCATGAAGGTTACTAACAATCTACACATAGCTAAATCCAATGGTTTAATCTCAGCCTTCCTCTTATTTGGCCTATCAGCAACATCTGGCACAGATGTTACCTTCTTCCCACGGTATGGTTCTTCATTGCATTTCCAGGACATCACCATCTCTTGGCTTTCTTTCCATCTCACTAGCTACTACTAACATGTCAGTCTCCTTTCTTGGTTCCTCCTCTTCTTGACCTCAGTGAGGCCCACCAACTTCTACCTCACCATACTCCCTATCTGATTACTGTTCTAGCACTTATCATTTCATATGCTCTAATTTACTTATTGTTTCTACCTACTAGAATAGGGGCTGGGAAACTATGGTCCATGGGCCAAATTCAGCTGGCTGCCTGTTTTTGTAAATAGTGTTATTGGAGCACAGCTACACACAAAGCCTATGTCTGGATTTTTTGGGTTTTTTTACAGAAAAAAGTTTGCTGACTCTTGAACTACAACAAAAGCTCCAAAGGGAAAATCTCTAAGTCTTCCTTTTTCATTATTGTGCACAGAGCCCAAGTAATAAGACTATTTTCTGCTATCAGAATTTATAAGGAAACAAGGTATTTTACATGCTTCCAAAGTAAATATGTAAGGGCATAAAAAGGTTTCAACCTTCTTCCCCTCCTCATTCAACCAGGCACTTGGCACTATCTACTGATAGAGTAAAACAATTTAATTCCTAAAAAAGTTGGATGAAACATAATTCCTAAAAAGTAATCCATCACTACCACTTTTACCTACCGTGAACATAGAGCATCTAGAGATGTTTGAATTGTCTTTCCTTTAAAGGTCTCAGAAAGTTCTAACACAATGAGCTCAATTTTCAAGCTATTTGGTAAATAAAAACAATCACTGAAGTTCTATGAAGGATAGTCCCTATATCATACCCCTCCTATTAAGAAGCTCATCATGGGTTTCTTACTATCCCATGCCTTGAGGGGTCACAAAAGGAAAATAGCAACAGTCATTAGATTCTTCTGTTGTCAAATTACAGCACAAAGAGTTATGGAAAGTAAGGAAAGGCCAGACTCTAACCCTTTGAAAACTTCAATTCTAATGGGGAAGAAGTATGAATAAATGTACCTTACAAGTTAAATATATAAGGGCATAAGAAGGTTTCAATGTTTTAAAAAGGCATTATTGAATTTTTAATGCCTCAGTGGACTTCACCACTTATATTTTCAACAGTACTGTATTTACACAATGGATGGCAACTGAAGCAGCTTTGTATAAATATAAGTTTTGAAAATCCAATATTTAAAGGGCACCAGGGAAGTTTGCAATTAAAATTAAATCTGTGAATTCTTTTGTACAATAAAGAAGCTTTTGTAAAGAAAATAACCACACCCTAATACTTTGGGTAAATTCAAATTTTCACATTTCAGATCTGATATCAAACAGTGAACTAAGAAACGATTGTGGAAACTCCTAAGTCCATGTCTACTGAAAAAGAAGTAATCAATTTTACCTGGCAGACATTGCAAATGTAGATTTGGGGCTGCTGTGATTTAAATTCAAGTCTATACGTACGCATAGTGTTAAAGGCATATCTTGGGAGGTAAGAAATTAATGAATGAAGGACAGGTAATACTGAGTGTTCAACATCTGTCATTGCTTACAATAATACCAAAAATTCCTAGGACCTTTCTCACGTATAGGAAGGTATCCTCAAAAACACTCCAGACCGTCAATGGAATTGTAATAGATAAGTATGATATCGGGGGTGGGAGGGCAGTTGATGGGGGGAGGGAGGTTGTTACTTTGTGCAGAACGAAGTACTGCATTGTTCTGTACACATGAAACTAATAAAAAAAAACAAGAAAAAAAAAGCACTCCAGACCAATTCTCGGAAAATAATTTCTGTATGTTATAAGTGCTACAGTTTCTAATACAGAACATAATTTAATGAGCATATATAGGTGCTTCATAAGATAACCTGAGAAGATAATAGTTCCCATGAACTCCAAGGTTTCCATTAAGTTGCCAATGGTTTATAAAAGAGATTTAACAATAGACTGTTTGTAGAAGCTACTCATGTTTCCAGGTTTTTGGTGAAGGTTTGCTTTTTACTTTGCATTGAACTAGCTCTGACCTAGACCAAACTGAAACGCTAATTTGCTAAGCCAAAATATCAACCCCACTTTCAAATTCAGAACCATCCAGAATTGCAAATTTTGGAGGCAAGAGTCCAAAAACATAGTTCTAAACTTCTCTTCTTGCTCCAAGTCTTTTTGTTGCCCTCTATTTCTGGAATGTCCTGTCTCTATTTTGATTAAGTCTGCATGAAAACCCAAATTCCCAATGAAACTAACCTAACCTGGTAGAGGTTGACTAATTGCTCTACCCCACCCTGTTCATGTCCCAACAGACTTCCTTTACATACTATCCCACAAAATGCACTTACCCCTTTGCTTGTGCATAATGTTAGTACTTTGTGTTCTTGTTCAGTGTTTGTTCAGTTGTCTCAATATCCTTTATGTCTGTCCATGTCAGCATCATCTTAGATTGAAAACTCCCAGGGGACAGGGGCCATGTCTGTTTAACTCGTTTTGTACAGTGCCTAGGATAAAACCATGTACAGATAGGTGCTTAAAAAATGCTCTTTGATGATGATTGGCATCACTCAGGGACTCTCTAGGCCACAGCTATCTCAGCACATGGTACTTTGCAGTATATTGGGGCGCTTTGGTTTGTTCCACAGGGCACCAGAAAATAATGGCACAGGACCTAGCTGTAGCACTCTGTGGCAAGTATTTGACTTAATCCGTTGTTAAAAAAACAACTTTTAAAAAAGGTGTTTAATTATATGGTCCCAAGTCAACAAATATAGATTTTGAGGACATGAAATAATACCACAGCAACCAACCCAATTAAAAGTTAAAAGTATGTGAGAATCCTGATGGGATAAAGAATTTTAACTCTCTAGCAGTCAACATTGTTTTTAAACACTAGGCTTTGGAAGCTACATCTAAGAGCCTCAGACAAGCTTATGTAAGTTTCATCTTTGCTTAACTTGTAGACTGAGATTTTACCTTTTTTGTGTAAGAGCAAACATCCTGCAAACTCAGGCTGTAAGTTACACTGCTTAATAAGAAGTTAGTCAGTAGCTTGTAAACAGAGAAGGAAGGATATGTCCTTGGACAATTTTTTAGATAACCAAACTAATAATAGACTAAAAAACCCTTAAAACAAAAGAACAACCTTGAAGAATAAAAGATCCAGAGTGAAAGCAGATGAGTACCAATCCTCCACGTGTGTGTGTATGTGTGTGTATATATATATATATATACGTATATATATATATATATATCACATATATATATTGCATATTACCATGAATAATAACTAAAGAGCATCATAGTAGTTCTTTATGATTACATAGTTTGTGCCAAGGAAAAACTTAAATTTATCCTAAGAACAGAATAGCCCATAGAGTATCTGTGGGTTATAAGGTCAACTACTAAGTACTTATTAAGCACCTATTGTACATATAACATTTTACTATGCATTAAAATAAATAAAATGTAACACACTAGCCTCTGCCTCCAAGGAGCCTACAATCTAGTTAGGGACAAAAAATAAACACCATTAAACAACTGAAAAATTTTAAGGCAAAATTAACAAATTTATGATAGTATGGTACAAACTATACAGATACATGTTAATGAAATTTTAAGTAAAGATTATAGAGGTTGTAAGGATACAAAGTGTTTTTTAATTGCTGTATGTATATATTTACTAATTAACAGAAGTGAATCTTAACCTAGGCTTTAAGTCTATAATCTGAAAAGAGGAAGTGCTATTATAAAAGACCTTTTAACTAGAGCCAAAAGAATTTATTCAAAGGGCTTATGTATTTTTTAAAAGCTGGTATACTAGTAAGGTGGGGGTTATTTGATAAGCCTTGACCAGATCTTTGAATAACATAACCTAACAGGTAGGCAGTAAGTTCCTGGTGAGTGGCATGCTAAAATGAAAAAGATATTTAAGGAAAACTAATGTTATAACCTAGAATAGAATCCACAAGATTTTTTACCCAAAGCAAGTACAAATGAGAAAGCAGTATCAATCTAAAGAAGCTTAATGTAAAAGACAGTTAAGTTAGGAAAGTATCGGGAAACATTAAAATTTAGAGAAAAGACAATGTTTTTCTTATCTGCTTTTCTGGAGAAAAACCATGCCTAGGGTATTACATTCTTTGAATTTCAAAATAAAAAGCTGAAAAAGTTCTTTAAGGTGTGATGAAAAAAACACCACCATCAATTATCATTAATACATAAAAACATGTCAATATTATTAACATCCTACATATATGCCAAGGAATTATTATATATTTTCTTTAAACATACCTATATTTTCCAAATTTTCCATTATGAGAATATAAATACTTTTATTAACAAAAACTACTTTTTAAAGAAAAACAAAGGGTTATCATAAAATTCAGGTAACCATAACCCTGAGGAAAGTCAACCCTACATTATTGTTTCATTTCCTTTTTCCCTTTACGAGAGAAACTCATAAATTTCCTTAGAAAGCAACATAACAAGGTGGGTAAGGATTAGGTAGGGTCTCCTATGTGAATCTGACAAATTGCTATCTCTGGACCTTAGTTTCTGTATCTGTTCAATGATGGTATCTACCTCAGTTTTTGTGAAAATTAACATAAAGTACATGAAGCTCTTAATACAATATTTAATAGAATACAATGTCAGCTGTTCTTTCAAAAATGGTAAAAGTTAAGCATGATATAACTCTGGGACAGAAGGTATAACCTAAGACATATTGTTTGAAGAAAAATTTATGGTATAAGGCTCTGGTGTAAAAATAAAAAGACTGTTTTAGGAAATTCTCAGGTAAGAAATAAAGAATAGATCCTTTCGGCTTAAAATGTCTGGGGAGGAGGAGGAAAATTCATGGAGCCAGGAAATCTGGGAATGAGGAAGGAGAAGGAAGACAACAGACTTACAGAATTTAGATCTATAATTAGTAATTACTTTTTCAAGATTCTGCAATTATGTTTTCGACCTATAATTCAGCTATCTGTATTTATATATAGTGTGCACCCAGAAAGTCTTACTGTTGAAGATAGTTCTTAAAATTAATCTACTTTTAAATCTTAGTGAACAAGACCAGAAGTAATCCAGCAATAAACACAAGAAATCCTTATTGTGAAGGTATTCTAGTCGTTTGCCTCATGAAAGTAAATAAATGAAGGCCAAAGAAGACCTAATGATATTTCTAACTACAAACTGATAACAGAAGGGTTTTCAAAGACTGAATCACTACGAAATACGATTTTGATTTTTAAATTTATTCTCATCATCTATTAGAACTTAGATATTAAAGCAAAGCAAAGATACATACTTCTGATAGCTCAGTGTAAATATTACTTAGAAACTCTTATTAATATGAAGAAAGTACTTAAGAAATTCTTAAGTCTACACTGGATTTTAAGCCAACTATGTATTTTATGATAGCAGTCAAAAAAGTAACAGGTTAAATTCCTGTAAGTAATAGAGGGCCATGTGGTTAGGGGAAAACAATGTAGACTATTCTTAGAGAGTAAATCATAGTTTAGAAAACATTAAAAATATAAAATTCCCGGGCCGGCCGAGTGGCGCGATGGTTAAGAACTCGCTTGGGATGCCAGAGGGCCCCGGTTCGGATCCCGCATATGAGGGCCAGTGAACACTGCCCTCCACAGCTAAGATGCTGAACAACAGCTCAACCTGGAGCTGGGCTGCCGTGAGTCGCTGGCGACGGCGTAGGCTGCAGT
>NW_017731392.1:1705847-1723783 GCF_001890085.2 Hipposideros armiger | reverse complement strand
AAATTTGGGAAAAGTATATTTAATTTAAATCTACAGCATTTTCACTTGCTTTACCTCACTCACAAAGAAACATAAATTAAAACTATATCTTTTCTTACCTAACAGGTTGACTAAAATTTTAGTTTGTCAACACATTCTATTGGCAAAGTTGTGAGCAAACAGGCACACTCATTTATTGCAGGTGGACATACAAATGGTATAGTATCTATGAAGAGGAATTTGGCAATATCTAGCAGAAGTACATGTGCAATTCACCCTTTGACTTCAAAATTCCTTCTTAGTTCATCTTTACATGAATATTCTAAGCTAATAAATGCAGAAAGAATGAAAAATTACGAAGTAATTCTTCTGTACCACTTAATAAAATAATAGATCTAGAGGCAATAAATGAAAATTATCACTCTCTGCTAAAACCAGTAGGTGGAAGCTGATAGAGAACTTTATTGGATGTTTCAAGCTGATAACACCTGCACCCAATGGTCAGTCTTATCATAACGACAACTACACATTTTTCCCAAACTTTATTGAGATATTGACATACAACATACATAAGTTTAAGCTATACCATGTGATGATTTGATATACACATATATGGAGAAATGAATGAGGTTAACTCAATCCTCTTAGTTACCATTTTTGTGGTGTTAACACTTAAGATCTACTCTCTTAACTTTCATGTACATAATATTGTTAATTATAGTCACAATACTGTACATTAAATCCCCAGAACTTATTCATGTTTTAGATGGAAGTTTGTACCCTTTGACTAATGTCTCCCAATATCCCCCAGCCCCTGGCAATCACCAATCTACTATTTCTGAGTTTGGCTACTCTACATATAATTGAAAACATATGTCTTTGTGACTTATTTCACCTTAGCATAATGCCCTTAAGATCCACACATGTTGCAAAAGTAAAGATTTCCTTATTTTTAAAAATATTTAATATTTTTCCTGTGTGGGTATATATATCACATTTTCTTTATGCATTCATCCATTGATGGACACAGGTTGTTTCCATGTCTTTGCTACTGTGAATGTTATTCAGTAAACATGAGGGTGCAGGTGTCTCTTAGAGATACTGATTTCATTTCTGAGTGGGAGGGATATCTGCCCAGAAGTGGAATTGCTGGATCATGTGATAGTTCTATTTTTAATTTTTTGAGGAATCTCTACACCGTTTTTTATAGTGGCTATACCAATTTATATTCCCATCAACATTGCACGAGTTCCCTTTTCTCCACAGCCTTGTCAACACTTGTGTCTACTGTCTTTTTAATACCAGCCATTCCAAAGGTATAGGGTGATATCTCATTGGGGCTTTGATTTGCATTTTGCTGGTGATTAGTAATGTTGAACATCTTTTCTGCATTGGTTGGCCATTTGTACGTCTTCTTTAAAAAACCATCTATTCAAGTCACCTGCCCATTTTTTTATTAGATTTTTTTTTTTTGCTATTGAGTTATATGAGTTCCTTTGATGGTTTGCAAATATTTTCTCCAGTTCCATAAACTGCTTTTTCATTTTGCTGATTATTTTCTGCTGTGCAGAAGCTTTTCAGTTTGATGTAGTCTCAGTTTATTTTTGCTTTTGGTGTATACTCAAAAAATTATCAACAAGACCAATGTCAAAGAACTTTTCCTATTTTTTTTCTAGAAGTTTTAGTTTCAGGTTTTGCATTTAAGTCTTTAACCCATTTCAAGTTAATTTTTGTGAGTGGTATAAGACAGGGTCCAAGTTCATTTTTTTGCATGTGAATAACCAGTTTTCCCAACATTATTTATTGAAGAGGCTATACTTTTCTCACTGAGTGTTCTTGGCTTCCTTGTCAAATGTTAGTTGAACATATATGTGCAGGTTTATTTTTGGGCTCTTGAGGCTACTTCATTGGCCTATGTGTCTGTTCTTATGACAGTACCATACTGTTTTGATTACTATATCTTCGTAATATACTTTTATAGCTTGAAATCAGAAAGTGTGATGCCTCCAGCTTTGTCCAAGATTGCTTGGGCTACTAGGGGTCTTTTGTGGTTCCATATAAATTTCAGAATTATTTTTCTACTTCTGTGAAAAATGCCATTGGAATTCTCATCGAGGTTGCATTGAATCTATACATAGCTTTGGGTAGAATGAACATTTTAATAGTATTAACTCTTCCAATCTATGAACATGGGATATCTTTCCATTTGTGTCTTCAATTTCTTACATCAATGTTTTGTAATTTTTAGTTTTATCCCTAAGCATTTTATTATCTTTGATATTATAAAGAGGATGATTTTATTTTTCAGAGTTTGTTGTTAGTGTATAGAAACACAACTGATTTCTGTATGTTGATATTGCATTCTGCAACTTTACTGAATTTGTTTATTAGCTCTAACAGTTTTTGGTGTAGTCTTTAGGATTTTCTATATAAGCTCATATCATCTGCAAACAAAGACAATTTTTCTTCTTTCTTTCTGATTTGGATGCCTTATATATTTTTTTCTTGCCTAATTGCTCTGGTTAAGGCTTTCATTACTATGTTGAATAGGAGTGCAGAGAATGGATGCCCCTAAGTCTTGTTCTTGATCTTTGCAGGAAAGTTTTCAACCTTTCACCATTGACTATGATGTTAACCGTGGGTCTGTCATATATGTTGAGGTGTTCCTCCTATATCCAATTTGTAGAGTTGTTTTTTCTGCATTTACTGAGATGATCATATATTTTCCATTCTATTAATGTGGTATATCACATTAATTGATTTGCAGGTATTAAACCATCCTTGCACCCCAGGGATAAATCCCAACTGATTATGATCCCTTTAATGTATTGCTGAATTTGGGTTGCTAGTATTGTGTTGAGAACTTCTGCATCTATGTTCATCATGGATACTGGCTTGTAGTTTTCTTGTATCCTTATCTAGCTTTGGTATAATGCTGGCTTTGTAAAATGAGTTTGGCAGTATTCTCTCCTCTTTAATATTTTAGAAGTTTGAGAAGGATTGGCGTTTATTCTTCCTGAACAGTTTAGTAGAATTCATCAGTGAAACCATCTAGTCTTGGGTTTTACTTTGTTGAGAGGTTTATGATCTCCTTACTTGATACTGTATGTTCAAATTTTCTAATATTTCTTCATGATTAAGTCTTGGTAGGTGGTATGTTTCCAGAAATTTATCCTTTAACTTTAAGTTATCCAATTTGTTGGTGTACAGTTGTTCACAGATGTCTCTTATGATCTTTGTAATTTTTTTTTTTTTTAGCTGAGCCTGTCACCTGTTTTTTTATCCTGTCACCTGTTGGCAGCTCAGCTCTGGCCGGGAGTCGAACCGCTGTTGCTCAGAGCTTGCACTCTTGAGCGAGCTCTTAACCAACTGAGCCACTCGGCTGGCTCTGATCCTTTGTGTTTTTGAGGTGTCAGTTGTAATGTCTCCTCTTTGAATGACAAGTACACATCATATGACTCATGTTGTGATGTAATAAGAAGTACACAGAATCATCTAAGAAATATTCTTGCAAAAAAATCATCATGAGATTAATTGATGATTAATCTCATCAATGAGATCTAATCACCAGTTTATAAGATATGTAGGGGATACAGCAACATGTTACCTAAGTATTCTTGTGGTGTGAGTAATAATAAAATCCAGAAAGTGGGAAATCCTATGATGACAAATGATCTTCAAGGAAAAAATTGCAAGGGGAAAAACTAAAATACTGACTTTTACTAGTCATATTAGGTCTTGGGTCCATATAAAGCTGACCCTGAGACCCTCAAAAGGGTTAAATAAATGCTAGGGTAAGCTAGAAAAAAAAATCTAGATGACAGCAAAGTGAGGCAACAACAAAAAAACCTGTGTTATCGTCAAGAAGAAAAGAATAATGAAGAGAATAGTTTCCTTTAAGAATGTTTAACCACAGTCAACTGGCATGTTGATTTCAGTTTAGAAATCTGTGCTATGGGAGAAATTCCAAGGCCAGAGATTAAAGTGATTTCAGATTGGTGGGATCCCTTGGCATCTACCAACAGCAAATGCAGGTCCTTTCTGGAGTTCCTTCACCTTCTAAATTCACAGCCTATAAATATGAACACAATTCCCACACTCAAGGGAAATAAAGCATCATGAGCAAGAGCCAGAAAACAAAAGATTTAGGCTACCAAAGACTTTAGATAATGAAATTACCAGTCTGATTACAAAAACTATGTAATAAAATATAAAATAATTTATAAATGAACAAGAAACAAGAGACTAAAAAATGATGAAATACATTTAAGAAACAACTATAAGTTATAGGGGGAAAAAAACCCAAAAACCAAAAACAACAACCCTAAAACTGCAGATTGACATTGCTCAAAAGAATCTGAGAACTGGGTTAACAGGTAAGAAGAAATCATAATGCTGCAGCAAAAAGAGACCAAAAGATGAAAAACATAAAAGTGAAGAGACATGAAAGATAAAATGAAAACATGTAACAACTCTTATCAGAGTTATAGAAGATGAGAATGGAGAGAATGAGGGAGAAGCAAAATTTGCAGAGATAAAAGCTAAGAGTTTTCAAGGATAGACACTTAAATAAAGAAATAAAGTATAAAACTTAAAAGCTAGCAGAGGAAAATACAGTATCAGAGGGAGAAACACTGCAATCCAAAAGATGGCCAAGAAAAAGGGGGGGGGGGGGGGGAGGAGGAAAAAGTAGGACAAACAGAATGCACAAAATTTGATAGTAAAAACTGAACTAGATCAGTATCACAACAAATGTAAAAAAAACCTCAGAAGACTGAAAAATAAAAGGATGAGAAAAGTTGAACAGGGTAAATGCAACAATAACATTAAAAAAAAAACTGGTATAAGGGGGGCAAAAGAGGAACTTTACAATGGAGAAACCTGACAAGCACCACTGTAGTCAGGTGATCAAAGTCAGTGTCACCAGGGGTAAATGCTGATAGTATGTGCTTTTGATGTAATATGATGAAAATGGTACTTCATTCCCCTCTCTGGTCTTGCTCCCCCAAACTCCTGACCCCAAGAGATAATGGGGAAAACATCAGACAAATCCCAATTGAGAGACAGTCTATAAAACATCTGACCAGTACTATTCAAAACTATTAAGGTCACCAAAAACAAGGAAAGTCTGAGAAACTGTTGTAGCTAAGAGGAGCTAAGGAGACATAACTAAATGCATTCTGGGTAGGGTTCTGGAACAGAATAAAAACATTAGGTAAACATTTTTTAAAAATCTGAATAATGTATGGACTTTAGTTAATAATAATGTATCAATATTCATTTATTGATTATAACAAATGTATCATACTAGTGTAAGATGTCGACAATAGAGGAAACTGGATGTGAATATATGGGAACGCTCTGTACTATCTTTGCAATTTTTCTGTAAATCAAAAATTGTCCTAAAGAGTTGATTTAAAAAGAAGCTGGTGTAGCTTTATTATTATATCTATTCTATATTATCATGTCTATATTATACACAAGTTTAAGACAAAAAGGCATCATTGATAAAATAGTCATTACTTAATAATAAAAAAATGAACTCACCAAAATATTTTATTTCTCAAATTGAGGGACAGGTAAATGGGTGATAGTTTATTAGTCTTTATTCCTCATATGTAGTTATAATATGTTCTCTTTCAAACAATGAAATATTTCATAATAAAAGAAAAAACCCAAGTGAACATTCTGCTGAGCTTTAATCAGCAGAATATAAGGCAGCAGATATAACCAATTCTGTACACTGATAGCAGCATATTGGCAAAGGCAGCGGGAAAGCAGGCACTCTATTACACTGCTAGGAAGGCTGAGGAGGTATAATCAACAAGAGCCAATTTGATGATACCTATTAATGCTATAAATGCATATACCCTTTGACCCACTAATTCCACTCTAGTCATTTACCTTACAGACATATTTTTGCAAAGGTGCGTACAATTATTTTACACAGTTTATGACAGTTTGTACCAGTAAAAGATTAGGAACAGCCTAAATGGCTCTCAAAAGGAAAGTGGTTACACAAATAACCATACATCTATGTAACAGAATACTATATAACTATAAAGAAAAAAAAGCTCTTTATGTGCTAATGTAATGGTATCTACCATATATTGCTAAGAAAAAAAAGGAAGTATACAACAGGATGTATAATATACTGGTCTAGAATTTATTGACATATAACCTAATTGTGTTCAATATTCTATCTTCTTATCCAAATTTATTCCTCATCTTTTTCCAACCTGCTTTGTGCATTAGGAGGCTGATCAAATAAATAGCATCTTCCAGGCAACCTTGCTCTCTAGTTTCTAATGTATTCAAATGAATGGAATGGCCAGAAAACCAGAGGGTGGTAAAAGTGTTAAAGGAATTATTTCCCTGGCTCTCCCATTGCAGGAAGTTTGCCATTTCTCTCTCTAAAATCACAGGTCTTATTAAACAGCCTCTCACTGTCTGCTACAGCTCTTGTCAAGTTCTATCAACGCTCTCTTCCCTTTCAGGCCTAGGAGTAGAAATGGCTTCCCCATACCTGCCGATCCTTAGGTATTTCCCTGTCCCTTGTTTGTTCCTTTAACTCCACCCTCATGTTTGTAGATCGTGTGTGTAATACCAGACACTTGTAACAATGGTTGCCTTCAAGTAAGAAAACTTACTTGGCATCATGGCTAGCAGACATTGTAAAAAGACTTTTCGTTGAATACTTGATTCACTATCTTTGTATTTTGGTCCATGTGAATGTATTATATGGAGGGAGAATATATAAACTTAAATATTTAAAAGAGTTAAAGAAAATACTGCCTATGAAATATTGTAGATGCTGCATCTTTTCTTTCATGCATTTGTTATTCCTTTGCATTTCCAGCAGGGCAAATATCAAGACAAAAAAAGAATAGACCATTTGTTAGTACAAGCAGCTATCCATCATTCTACTTCTTAGCCATGTTGCTCCTTTGATTCCAATAGCATCAAATTACAGAAAATCTTTATCTACTTGTCATACATGTAATTTATTAATAGTATCTGAAATATATTCAAATTAATATTATCTCTATTCACTTTTATGGTACATAAAACTACTTCTTATCCATATGTGGCCTTGTAGCTGACTCACTGAGTGACAGTAACAAGAAATTCAGCAATTTAAAATACTAGCTCTTTCATTTACTTCCTATAAGCCCATGGGCTTCCATTAAATACATTTGCTGAGTCTGTTTCCTTATCTGTAAAATAAGGACAATATCTACTATGCTTTTGAGAGGCTTAAATAAAATGATAAAAGCAAAGTGACCAACATAATGTCTGGCAAATGCTAACGGCCTGTTAGCAAATAATAGCTATTGACATCACTGTTAATATTACTAACAATATTGTAAAATAAAATAAATTGTAACAACTATTATTTGCTAGATTATCTAGGAAAGGTTTCTCCTAGGAATCATCCCTCATCATCCCTAGTGAATATCTTTCCTTTCTAAGCTTTACACTCTACCACTCCACTTAACAATTAACAACCACTTTTTAAAGGCGATTGTTAGTTATCTTCAACTCTATACAGAAGTATAAATTAATGCTTAGTTGAGAACAACAATAAGGAAATAAGAACAGAACTGTAATAAAAATTTAAGTTGAAAGTAGTCTAAGAATTTACTACTAACTTACTAAGACATAAGAGAGCAGGAGTGCCTATACTAATCAGTTAAAATCAACTTTAAGACAAAAATTGTTATTAGAAATAAAAAAGGACATTTTATAATGATAAAAGGGACAATCCATCAGGAAAACAGGGTAGTTAGGAACATATATGCATCTAACAACAAAGCCCAATAAATGAAGCAAAAATGAAAAGAATTGGGGAAATAGATAATGCAACAATAGTTGGATACTTCAATATCCCACTTTAAATGAAGGATAGGTAAAAATGTCCATCAATAAGGAAACAAGAAGACTTGAAAATAGTATGACCCAACTAGATATTTATAGAACACTTCGCCCAACAACAGCAGAATACATATTGTTCTCAGGTGCACATGGAACATTCTCCAGGATAAACCGTAAGACCATAAAACAAGCCTCACTACATTTAAAAGGACAAAAGTCCAAGTATGTTCTGTGATCACAATGGAATGAAATTAGAAATCAATAACAGAAGGACATTTGGGAAATTTACACAGCACACTCCTAAATTATAACAGGTCAAAGAAGAAATCTAAGCAGTCTGTAAAAATTTATAGCTGTAAATGACATTAAAAATAAGAAAGATTGGGCTGGCCAAGTAAGTGGCTCAGTTGGTTAAGAGTTTGCTCAAGAGTGCGAGCTCTGAGCAACAGGGTCGCCAGTTCGATTCCCAGCCCGGGCTGAGCTGCCAACAGATGGCAGGAGGCTCAGCAAACAAACAAACAAACAAACAAACAAACAAACAAACAAATAAATAAATGAAAGATTGACAGAATGAAAAGACAAGCTGTAGACTGGGAGAAAACATCTGCAAAAGGCACACCTGATAAGACTGTTATCCAAAATATACAAAGAACACTTAAAACTCAACAAGAAAATAATCTGATTTAAAAAATGATCAAAAGACTTAAAAGACATCTCATTAAAGAAAATAGAAGGCTGCAAATAAGTATATGAAATGATGCTCAACATCATACAAGTATTCATTAGAGAACTGCAAATTTAAACAATGAGATATCGCAAAACATCTATCAGAATGGCTAAAATCCAAAACACTGACAAGAATATAAAGCAACAGGAACTCTCTGCTGGTAGGAATGCAGTCACTTTGCAAGACAGCTTAGCAGGTTCTTACAAAACTAGACATACTCTTCTTACCATATGATCCATCAATCATGCTCCTTAGCATTTATCTCAATAAGTTGAAAACTTATGTCCACACAAAAACCTGCACACAGATGTTTACTGCAGCTTTATTCCAAGTGCCAAAACTTGGAAGCAACCAAGTTGTCCTTCAGTAGGTGAATGAATAAACAAATTGTGGTACATCCAGACAATGGAATATTTTTCAATGCTAAAAAGAAATGAACTATCAAGGCATGGAGAAACTTTAAATATATATTACTAAGTGAAAAAAGGCTAACCTGAAAAGGCTATATACTATATGATTCTAACTATATGACATTCTGGAAAAAGGCAAAAATATGGAGGCAGTAAAAACATCACTGGTTGCCATGGGGTAGGATTTTTAGTGCAGTGAAAATACTGTGTAATATACTATAATGATGGATACATGTCATTACACATTTGTCCAAACCCTTGGAATGTACAACACCAAGAGTGAAACCTAATGGAAACTATGCGCTTTGGGTGATAATGATGTGTCAGTACAAGTTCATCAATTGTAACAAATGTATCACTGGTGAAAGAGGTTGATAATGGGGGAGGCTATGCAGGTGAGGAGGCAGAGAGTATATGGGAAATCTCTGTACCTTCCTCTCAATTTGCTGTGAACCTAAAACTGCTCTGAAAAAACAAAATCTATTAAAAAACATAACAAAACGTCAAACTAATAACCTAAACTTCCACCTTAAAACACTAGAGAAAGAAAAACAAACAAAACCCACACCAAGCTGAAGGAAGGAAATAATAAAAACTAGAGTGGAAATAAATGAAACAGGAAATGATAAAATTGAGAAAAATCAATGAAACCAAAAGTTGGGTCTTTGAAAAGATCAATAAAATTGACAAACCTTTAGCTAGACTGAGCAAGAAAAAAAGAGGAGATTCAAATTACTAAAATCATGAATCAAAGAGCGAACATTAATACCACCCTTACAGAAATAAAAAGGTTTATTAAGGAATACTATGAACAATTATATATGCCAACAAATTAGATAATCTAATGAAATGGACAAATTCCTAGAAAGACAAAAACTACCAAAACTGAAGAAAAGATGGATAATCTGAATAGACCTATAACAAGTAAAAAGATTAAACTAGTAATCAAAAAACTTCCTATAAAGAGAAGCCCAGAACCAGACAGCTTCACTGTCACCAAACGTTTATAGAATTAAAACCAATTTCACAAACTCTTCCCAAAAACTATAGGAGGGATCACTTCCCAACTGGTTCTATGAGTATTAAATAGTATTACTCCAATACCAAAACCAGTAAAAGATATCACAAGAAAACTACACACAGAAAAATCTTCAACAAACTAGCAAACCAAATCCAGCAACATCTAAAATGGGTTACATACCAAGACCAGGTTGGGATTTATCTCAGGAATTGAAAGTTGGTTTAACATATGAAAACCAATTGATGGAATATACCTTATTCATAGAATAAAGGACATGATCATCTCAACAGATGCAGAAAAAGCACTTGACAAAATCCAACCCCCTTTCATGGTAATAACACTCAAAGACAAAGGAACATCCCCAACCTGATAAACATCTATTTTAAAACCCAGAGATAACATATCTAATGGTGAAAGACTGTTTTTCCCTTAAGATCAAAAAAGAAGACAAGGATGTCTGTTCTTAACACTTCCATTTAACACTGTACTGTAGATTGTACAGGGCAATAAAAGCATCTAGGTTGGAAAAGAAGTAAAACTATCTTTGTTTACAAATGACATGATGGTATAGATAGAAAATCCTAAGCATCCACTAAAAAACTATCAGAACTATTAAACGAGTTCAGCATGGTTGCAGGATACGAGATCAAAACACAAAGATCAATTGTATTCTACACACTCACAATTCACAATCTGAAAATGCAATTAAAAAACAATTCCATTTAAAATAGCATTGAAAAAAATAAAATATTTAGGAATAAATTTAATGAAAGAAGATTACAAAAAGAAAGGAAAGAAAGGAATCTAATGTGAATCAGTCCCTGCTCCCCTTGGGAATCAAGAACTCTGCCCTAAGATCTCTCTTCTGAAGTCTTCTGTTTAGCTAAAAAAAAAAAGTTACTACCTGGTCATAAACATCATGGAAATGCTTTATGTTTAATGGAAGACACTTTTTCCAGCTGGTACTGCCTTCATGTTTTAAAGCAATGCTTCTTATATTTAATGTGCACATAAATTATCTGATGATCTCACAAAAATGCAGATTTTGAAAACTGGGGGTGAGTGGGGGAGGAGCTAAGGTTCTACATGCCAACAGCTCTTAGAGGATTCCAATGTTGCTGGTCTTCAGTAGTTTTTAAGTACGTAGCTGCATACATACAACTGGCCAAACTAGAAGAAAGCAAACCCTAACACAGGCGTCAAATAGTGAGAGGAATGAGTCTAATGAGTCCTCCAAGTTTTTCATCACTGAGCACAATATACTCCCTATCAACAATTAAGAACACACATTTGCCACCATCCCTCCATTCTGGCCACCACTAAGTACCAGAAAAGACGCAAAATTGGCCAGGTAGCCAGCCAAACTGAGGCAAAATCCACACAAAAACTATTTTTTAAAAAAATACCTGTTACACAGAGATCATTCCATAGAATTCTAACCATCACCTCTTTCTCTCTGTATTTCTTCTCATATTCCTTCTTCTAGCCAGTGTTTAAGTGTCGTTTGGGGACAAGTGAAGGTCCCTGTTAATCTATTAATTGTTCTAGAGACAAGCTGATTTAAAAAGGGATAAAAGTTTTGATCACAAACATTTCACAAACTTGAAAAATAAGATTATGACTTACAAGGAAATTCTTTTAGGTTCTTAATTGTTATGTCCCAAGGGCCACACATGTTCTACAAGGATAGTTAAGAGGGACTGTTGGTTTCAGCTAATAAACTTTCACATCATGTGAGTTGTTTACGTTGGTTAAATACAAATTTTGTTATTCTTACTATCTTAATGTGCTAAATTCTGAATCAATGCCTCAAAAATACTCATTGAAGAGTTAAAGTAAAACACACTTAACTCAGAATGCCACAAATGGTAAATAGTATGATCTAAGTAGAATGGGCTGTGACTAGGAAATTAGGAGGGATAACTTTGCACTGGGATACCTCCTTGTTCCCACTGTACTATTGGGTTGTCGGGAAAGTCATGATGCATTTTTGCATCGAAAAACATAGAAAAATACGTCATGACTTTCCCGACGACCCAATTTAATACATTATTAAACAGGAACTGAAACACTGTAAAACAGGCACAAGAAGCCACTGAAGCATTCATATAATTTCCAACCACTCTAGTAAACCAATCAAAGCCTGCATTATGAATTTCGTGATTGAAAGCAAAGATTAAAAACTGCAGTCAGGGGAACCTATTTCAACAAAAACAGGTATAACTATAGTCAGCTTCCAAATTAATGACAAATATGCTCACAGAGAAACAAAACAATCTACTGGCAAAATTCTATCATCCGATGACACTACTGGAGATTATATAACATGTGTGGTACACGGTGAGGAAGAACAATTACTATCATAGATGTACGCTCTTAAATATTTTGTTTTACGGCTGCATGAAACCACTAGTGTTCAGAGTATGCATCAACTCATGGCATATACATAATATGATATATAAATCAAGAAATACAGGCAACTTTAAATTCTGATTACCAATGAAAACATGCTGTAGAGATTTTCTTTTAACCAACACTTATTTTTAAACCTTGAGTTGAAAACGTATCCTGGGATAAGTATGGCCAACAGCGCCAGCCTCGTATGTAGCAAGAGTATGGCACCTGAAAGCCAATTCTCACATGGCTTCATTTACAAACAACAGCTGGCATCTGACAATAAGCCCTCTATTCTTGAGTTAGTGTTAAAAGCTGCATGGAAAATTGTGAATATAATTCAAACTGCAGCCCCGGAGCAGATCTTTAGTATGTTATGTCAAGAAAGAAGAAGCAAATACAAGACTCTGCTCCTCTATCTTGCCAGGAAGAAAGATGGTAACAAAAATTATTCAAATAAAGGATATCATTTTTTTTCATGACACTGATAAGGTCAATAAAAAATTTCTATGATTATCTGTGGCTTACTCAAGTGGCAGATCTCCATGACATACAGTATAATAAATAGCCTTAACCTATGATGTGAGGATGAAATAAATTCTTAAGGATAAAATATGAAGACCAAATCATGATACAAATGGCTTAAAAAGAGTTTGACTTTTCCAATATCAAGCCATTTTCTTTCCTTGTTGTAGAAAGAAACCAATGTCTTATTATTAGGTATACTTAAAAGTAGCATTCAATTACCCCATTAGAGCTAATAACATATTTCCTAGAAGTGAAACAACCACCAGGGCACATTTACCAACTGCTATCTTCCAAACTGAAACATTCAACTTCACCACTGAGTGCCATACATTGTCAACTCAGTGCCTTGTCACACATTACATGTAGTTTTCAGTGAGAATTCTTGCACTAATTTTATTTCCATACCTCTGAATACGAAAGTGGAATCTAACAGAATCATCCTATACTTCCTGCTATTCCCAACAACCTATAGTTGAAAACTGGGATTATTAGAACTAAAGAGTAGGGAAAGAAACAGTTAAAAATGAAAACTTAACTGACTTTAGTGAGGCAGGTATCAACGTGGCAAAAGATTGCAGCAGTAATCGTTTTTTCCTACTGTTTAAATTATTTTAAAATACTGCTTTCACATTATAATAAAATTTTTTGGATTTCTCCGTTGTGTTTATCTAAGACCAGTGGTGTACATAAAAACCCATCATACACAAATTCTAAATGTTTGAGAAACACAGTTTTCTCTACTGTGCTATTTTCCTTTCATAGGAAGCTATCATGTCTTCTTACAGAAATACAGGCAACCATGAAAATTTTATTTGCCCTTATTATTCTTCTCACATTATAAAATAACTTCATTATCTGCATTTATGTGCCTTGAACCCTACTCCCCATCGAAAGTCATTCTTCCCTTCTGACCTTCATATGAAGCCAAACTGATTTCACATACCCCTGATTACAGCCAAGGATGATATTAAAAATGTTTAACAACTGGCATGACATAAATTACAAAGAGAAAGACACCAGTTCATACTCACATGGCTGGAATGGAACATACTAACTAAACATTAGTCTTAGTTACAACTTCCTTTAAACAGTTTGTTATACTTTTTTTCAATGTTAGCTAGCTCCATTCTCAAAGACCACAGATTGTTCTTTGTCCGCCAATTCGCAGAAAAAGGAAAGCAGTTTTTATGAAAGACAACATAAATCGGATTCCAAAGATGAGTTTAATGCTGTCTCTTATTAAATCTTTAATTTCCCTACTTTTGTTCCTTAATAGAAGAATTAAGAATATTAGAAAGAACACACTACTCTTTTCTTTTTCCTACACTAACGGTCTCCAGAGAATGAGGCTCTTTAGTTAGCTTTTTATTATAGCTTTGCGATTTGATTTTATTCACATGGTTAGAGGTCCAAGTTCTTTATCCACTCAACCAAATGAAGACATTTAATGCACAAATGAATGGATCTGGGGATATATTAAGGATAATGTAAACTGTTAGCAAAATAGTTAGAGAGGAAGTAACAGAAAGGAAATAGAGAAATTCATAAAAAAGCAAAGATATGGGTCACTTTAAAATAAACTCAAGATCACAGAGTTATGTATAATGATATCACATGTATTTGTGTTGCTTTTAAGGATCTTCTTACCCAACTTTGGAAAAACTATTAAGTATTCAGCATTGCACTGGGGACATGCCACTCTGGCTGTACTGTTTCCTCTTTGCTTTTCATCCACCCAGCGCTGTAGACAAGCCTGGTGAACCCATTTTGTAGATCCTCTGCACCTGCATGGTCTCACCCATTCGGCTGTTCTATCATCTTCATCAGTGGCAAAACACACCCAGCAACTTCTGTAAATTAAAAGAGAAAATAATGACATTGCTTTAAGACTCCAGCCTCTTCTCTACTGTGGCTCTCACTTAAAGGGATGAGCCTACTATGGTATAGTATAGAACCTCTATTGTACATGAAAAGGCTGAGGAAACAAAACCACCAATACATTTCCAGTACAGCAGTTTCATCTTTTTCTGTTTTTCCATGTGTCTGCAGAATCTTGTGTTTTCTTAATTTTGTTTTTGTGTAATTTCCTCCATCTTTGTAGTAATTCTTCATCTTCTCTAATGAACGAAGAATGCAAGAAGGCAACCATCAAGCTGATTTGTTTTATAATACCTAATAATTCTCTGAGGCGTGGTAAGCAAAGAAATATGTAAAATTCAGTTTTCCCCATTTCAACACTAACCTTTTAACCTCTTGAACTAAAACAAGTAATTTCACATATGGTCTCATTTAATTTTCAACTGAGGGGAAAAAACCACCCATTTCTCTTTCTGGTAAAGTATAACTATAAAGAAAGATTATTACATTAAAATAAAAAGGGCCCAAAGGGAAAAAGAAATGGCATCAGGATAAATTGTTTTAGGATAGCGATATAATAAATTTGGGCCTACATGTTTCTACTACAGGTATGACTGGTTTTCCTTTGGGGGGGGGGAATTAAATTATATTTATTATACTTGAAATCTAGAAGTCTCAAGTCTGGAATGTTTATATTAAGAAAAAAATTCAAGGGCCAGCCGAGTGGTATGTTGGTTAGGAGTTGGCTTGGGATGCCAGCTCTGAGCAAAGAGATTGGAGAAAGTAAACTGTATGAAGGAGACAATTACTGGGCTTGCTTAAGTTAGAAATAATTGCTTCTGGTGACTATTTTTTAATATAAATAACAGTACAGAAAATGTTAAGTTCTAAAGAACTTATGAACTGACTTACTCTCTTACTTGGTAGAGTTTAATCTACTTAATATGGAAAGAGCATTAGTCTGTGAAATAGGGCCATGCACATGGGAAATTAACTTAAAGCATATAAAAATGGTCACATAAATGTTTTCAGGCAAATAGCCTGTAATACAGAATAATTAGTCTTCAGGGCTGGAAAAAAGGAAGGGAGAGAATATATATATAAATTCTTTCTTCACTTTAAAAAAAACTTCTGATAGACCGGCCAAGGACATTACCTAAGATCTTATAATCATGCTTTCCCTCTTTGCTTTTTCATACCTCCTCCTTCCTTAATGCAATCTATGTCAGCTATTTATTCCCCAATTCCCCAGTTCCTTTTAAAAGAAGGAGCAAAGAGGTGTTTGAAAATGATGTGTTTATAGTTTCTCCAGATCTTAGACTAGAGGGGAGAGTAGAGATGTGTGCTTTAATGGACAGCACAATTTCTACTCTTTCAGGAACAAACTTTCTATGAAAAACGACATGTCCCTCCAACATCAGCCATGTATGTGATTTAGGGAGTTAGTCCTCCCCCCATTCCCAACTCCAGGAAGAGTAATCCTTAGATTGGTTTAAGGAGTATCCCATCCCCCAGATTACAGTGATTGGAAGGTTGGGCCCATAAAGCTGGTTTTATCAGAGTGAACCTCAGAATTTCTGCTGGAAAGTTGGACTGGACTCGAAAGCAGGCAAGTGTGAGGCTAAACGAGGGTGTGAGGCTATTGCTTCCAGGAGAGCCACCACGTGGAGCCTAAAGAACCCAGAGGAAGCTGAAAGATGGAAACCGATGGCTTTGAGAGATGGATCAAGCTGTGCTTAATTAAAACTAAATATACTCTTACCCTTATATAAACCCAGATTTTTTTTTTTTTTAGCTTAAACAGTTTGAGACAGATTTCCCATCATGTGCAGTCCAAACAATTTTGATACAGAGTGTGAGAAAGTGGATATAAGAGAAGGCCCAGAACAATCATATAATTATAAACTCTAAACAGCGTTTATAAGTGCACACAGTATTTTTTGCCAACTGCTTTGTTTCCTATTGACAGGAACTTGAGCAAAAAAGACTTAAACCTAATTTCCACTACAAGTACTTTGAATCTTGCAAGTTTTTCTTTTCTCACTTTGGGCAAAATATGTTCTTGATTCCGCTATTGTATCAGCTCATTTCTTAGATAAAAACAGCCAAAATTAAAACCAAACATTTTGAAATTAAAAATTTTTATTGATAATGCCATAATATTTTCATTTCAGGATCAATACAACAATTCTTCTTTAAGTTATTACATATTTCCATATTATAATTTATGGGATGGCAATTAGAATACCCTTAAAAGGTGATGAGAATAATTGGCTATTTCCATTTCAAAGAACAAAGCCCAAAACCTTTCAAAGTCCACATCCTAGAAGAGGCTGTAATTTCTGACCAAACGCTAAGAATTTCTTTTCAACTCATTTCCCCGCTTAGTTATTTTCAATCCTCCAATTTCTCAGAAAGCAGTGCTCAGTGTGATGCACAACATCATCTGAGAACTTCCTAGAAATGTCAATTCTCAGGCCCCACTCTAGACCTACAGAATCAGAAACTCTGGAGGTGGGACCCGAAACTATGTTTAAAAATTTTATTTCTGATTTTTTAAATTTTAAAATGATTTTTTTATTGCGGTAAAATATATGTAATATAAATTTTACCATCTTAACCATTTTTAAGCGCACACATCAGTGGTATTAAACACATTCACACTGTTGTGCAACCATTACCATTACTCATCCCCATAACTCTTCATTTTGTAAAACTGAAACTCTATACCTATTAAAAAACATCTCCCCATTCTTCCCTTCCCCCAGCCCCTGACAACCACTATTATACTTTCTGTCCTTATGATTTTGACTACTCTTAAGTACCTCATATAAGCGGAACCATTCGGTACTTTTGTCTTTTTGTGACTGGCTTATTTCACTTAGCATCATATCCGAAAGGTTCATCAACTTTGTAGCATACTACAGAATATCCTTCTTTTTTAAGCCTGAATGAAATAGTGCATTGTATGTATATACTGCATTTTGCTTATCCATTCATCAGCTAATAAGACCCTTGGGTTGCTTCCATGTTTTAGCTATTGTGAATAATGCTGCTATGAACATGGCTGTATAACTATCTCTTTGAGACCTTGCAGTCAATTCTTTTGGGTATATAGCCATAAGTGGAATTGCTGGAGCATATG
>NW_017731392.1:1698531-1702282 GCF_001890085.2 Hipposideros armiger | reverse complement strand
AAAAAAAAATTACAATACAATGTGATATACTATAATGAATGCACAAAGGTTCTATGGAAACACAGGAAGGAGTAATTCACTCTGCCTGAAGGAGTTGTGCAATGGTTCAAGATGATATATGAGCTGAATTATAAAGATAGGTAAGAGTTAACCAGGTGTTAAAAGGGAGGAACTCATCTAAAGCAAAAATAAGATGAAAGAGCAGGATATATTCAGAGGACAATGAAGTGGAGTGCAGAAGAGTATGGTTAAGGTAGGTTGGGGCTATATATTAGATCTAAACCCCTTCACTGGGGTCTTAAAAGTTTAGATTTTATCTTATAGACAAAACAGTAAGTCCCGGACTGGAAGTTCTGGGAGAATATTCGTACGTTGGATTTGTTTGTAAGTCTGACAAAGTGAGTCTTATACACCTTTGAAACAAATATACAATGTAAAGCCAATGGTTGAATGATTCATGTTATAAGAACGAGCGACGTCTACCATGTTTTCGCCTCGGTCCAATCTCTTAATTATTTTCACTTTGCTTCCATGGTATTTCTTTGCGCTTCCTAGCAGCCCCCTCCACATCACCACTCCTTTTCCTCTTGCTTCTGGACATCCTGGGGTCTGATTGAGCACTGTACTACTGTACATTATCGCACTGTGCAGTAAGTACACAGCAGCACAACTGTGACAATGTTTGGCAGACACGTGAGCTACTTCGCGATCTGTTCACATCTACGAATGTTCGTAATGTGAGGTCTGTTTGTATCTGTGCAAGTTCACAACTAGAAAATGTTCGTAAGTCAGGGACTTACTGTATAGAGACTGGCAAGTTTTAAAATATGAAAATGTTATGATTATAATTGTGCCTTGGCTAATTCTAGTGCTACTCTGTAAGTCAAAGTGGAAGAGAAAAACTGGAGTTAGAGAAAGAATCCACAATATTTTGATAAGGAAGTGGATTTGGAGGGAAAGAAGAAAAAAAGGAAGGAAAAAAAAAAGACTTAAGTTTTATGACTGGTGAAGAACGGTCCTCTCAGAGACCAAAAATTGGGAAGTCAAGATAAGTAAAAGCCAGGGAAATATCAGTAGTTTAGACAGGCTAAGGTGCTAGTAATACCATGTATAAACAAGTGGAAATATCTACTGGGCAGCTAGAAATGAGACATTAAATGTAGAAAGAGATCAGGAATAAAGACACACCTAGGAGTCACTCAAATAGAAGTGAAAGTGAGATAGCAAGCAGGTAAACTTTTCAAAGAATAAGTGCTAAGGATTGACCCATATTTAAGTGATTAAAGGGAGTAAAGGTAAGATGATATATAAGGGAAAAAAAATAAGGAAATTGTATGCTATAATGGAACATAGTTTCAAGAAGTTACGGGGTGGTAGCCATCAGTTTCATCTTCATTACATGTATGTCAAGGACATTAGACCCAAGAAAAAAAGTCATTATGTTTGCTGATTAAGAAATTATTGATGACCTTTAGTATATTTTTAGTAGAGCTAAGGACAAGAAAGAGGAATGAAAGTCAAAGTATAAGGCGATAAAGAGAAAATAAAAACCTAAATGTCAAACAGAGGAATGGATTTCAAAAAAGAGTGGTATGTTAAGACAATGGATATTTTATATATAAATATATATATACATATATATATGTATGTATATATATACACATACATATATATACACACATACATATATATATACACACACATATATACACACACACACATATATTCTCTTTAATTGTTATGTCACAGAGCTCAAAACAATATTTAAAAAGCAAATGTAGGTTAATTTAAATTTTAGAAACAAAAAAAACTATTATATATGCTATAAATATATATATGNGCAGTGTCACTGGCCCTCATATGTGGGATCCGAACCGGGGCCCTCTGGCATCCCAAGCGAGTTCTTAACCATCGCGCCACTCGGCCGGCCCTGACATTATATTTTAATAAGCCCTTCAGGTGATCATGTTACCTAAAGCTTGAGAACCTCGGCTCTACCCATTCTTTCCTTTTTCCGTATTTCTTCCCTTTTGTCTCCTCAACTCACCATAATGCAGAAATGGAATTTCAATGTAAACATTTTGAAATTATTTGGTTTTCAATTTAAAACAGTAAGTAAAATGCTTAAGATAGTTTTTTCTAAGGAAAACAGCTAGCTAAATTTGGGGAAATGATTATGCAAGTTCAGGATATTCTAACTGATTAAAGAACCTGGGCTTCAGAGCCAGATTGCCTGAGTTCAAATCCTTGCTCACCCCTTAAACATTTAATGACAGAATCTCTTCAGAGTTGTTGTAAGGCAGGGCTTCTCAATCTGGGACCCAAGAAAAACACGAGGTTTGGTAAATTTGGATGGGGAGAAATTACATCTTTATTTTTGCTAACCTCTAAATACAATTTAATTTTCCTTCAATGATGAATGTAAGCAAATCATAGTAATATTAGTACAGCAATCAGAAATTAGTACAGTGATCAGAAATTTTCATATTACTTTACAGCTGTGCAGATCCTCAAATAACATTTAGTTCATTGCTAATTTGAAATTAGTTATCAGACCCACCAATCGATCTTCCATTATTAAAGTTCAAATTACTATGTCAGATTTTTAATATTTTGATAGCTATATCTCAACATACTTGATTTAATTACTGATTCTACATATTTTGTTTTATTCTTTCAAAACATCCTGCGAAGGACCCCATAGGCTTAACCAGAATGCCAAAGGTGTTCTTAGCATGGAAAAGATTTTATATTAAGACCCTCTATTATTAAGGATTAAGCAAATGATCATGAAACTGCTTAAAAATTGCCTGATGCATGTATAACCATCAAATGAACACTAGCAATAATGGCACTGATAAAGATGAAGAGTGGTGTCAACTTTATACCTATGTCTAGACTTTATGAATGCATTTTCTTACCTAAATTAACACATAAAGCAATTCTGCTTGGCACCCTGGTATTCACTGGAAAAAGCCCTGGTTTCCTAACCATCCTCCAATTTTTCAATAGGCCATTACCAATGCTGAAGATACTCATTCAAATACTCACAATTCATTTTCTTCTACCTTCTTGTCCTTCCAATAGCTTTTCTAACTACGCCTGTTTGCTGGTGTACCCACTCAGGATTTACTTCCACACCTTTCTACCAGCCAAGATGGGGCACATTAGTTTACAAAGTACATAAAGGGAGATCTGGGAATTACCATGATTGATTCAGTGATCAAAGAACAAATCACTATTATAATGTGAAGACAAGGAAAGAGAACAAAGCAAATCTAAATATTACTTATTCCTTAAAATAAATGTATAGCCTTACTGTTATTGGTAATATCACTAATCTATGTATAACATGCCACTCTTTATAAAAGACCAGTCCCTTATATCTACATGATTTTAAAATTATAACTTTTTTCTAGTTATGTATCCTTTCTAATGGTAAAATTTATAAACAGTTCAAGGAATACATGGCTAATTTGCCTTAAGTCTAAGATTATGCAAGATCTCCTAAATCAATTTGAGTACCTACTAAGTACATTCATTATTTAATGCTACAAGGAACAAATATATGCATAGAAAGATCACAATAAACCACCACATAAAACACATTAAGTGCCAAGAAAAGATGTTAGAGACTGTAGGTTATACAAAAATGTGATGACAACAGTAAGAAACACAGGATGAAATAGCTGAGAAGGTTTCATATAAAGGAGAGACCTACAGATGAGAATTCAAGGTGGACTGGGGAATG
>NW_017731392.1:1688464-1693636 GCF_001890085.2 Hipposideros armiger | reverse complement strand
CCCCCCCCCCCCGGCCCAGACAAGTGGGGAAAATGCCAAAAAAGTTATGCATTTGTTCATAAAACAAATATTTATTGATGACCCACAGAGTACCAGGCTCTGTTCTAAAATTCAAGATAAATAATGAATAAATGTCTGCATTCCAGGAGCTTGTAGACTGCTTACATAAAAAAGTAGTCAATATAACCTGACCTAAATCATGACCTCAAGGTCAGGTGGATTAATCACTGGGTCACCCCAATCGAAAAAAGTCAGTAACATGATTTCTATTTACTTAGATGTCTCAAAATTCTAAGCTCCAAAGGGAATGTTTCATTCTAGGAGGAGATGTACTCTTGGGTGATTTGTGTTCTGGGTGTGGCAGATCCAAACAGAAGTTTAATTGGGTATAACCTCAATTAAGGGAGGCCTTTTATTTAAAATCTTACAGCTGGACTTTTACTCAGCACAAAGAGCTGTACCACTTGTGGAACTGGGTGGCAAGTGGTCCATCGAGAGTTACAATCAACCACAAACATTATGCATTAGCTTGTAGCACTGGCTATGCCTGGAAGTTAAGACCTGGCTAGGGGACAACTGTGGATAAAGGCTCCCCCAAATCATGGTAGAACCCATGGACTAGAAATTGAACAGCAGAGGGCGATGCAGCCAATTTCACAAAAAGAGTTTTACTGACTGTAGCCCCCCACCCAGGAATGGGCAACAGGCCCCTGCATAAGATGAAACTTTCTCAGTGAACTGAACATATTGTAAAATACGCTTAGTCTTCACTGTTGGACTCATGTGGCTGTTTTCCATAACCTCTACTCTGGTCTGACCATTAAAGCTCCCTTGCGGATACTCTTGACCTTACAGAGTAGGGGTAGGGATGGAATGAGGGGGGAGTGAGGGATGAAGTCAGCCTATTGACTTTCCAAAAGAAGGCTTATCCTTGGTTTTTGGAATCTTAAAATTATAGGAGGAGGATTCCCCTGAAAGGTAGCCTGGTTCTTCTTGTCAGTGACATCGCTGACAAACACGTTACAACATAGTTTAGGGGGAGGGGAGGGAGAGTAAGAAACAGAAAAAGAAACTAATTTTGTGGGTTAAACGCCAGTCCCTCTCATTTCAAAACGGCGTTCCAACAAAACTAGACACCACTCCTTTAAGTAAGTTTCGCTTTAGGTCTACACACACAGGCCGCCGGCTCTGTCCTCCCTCGAGTCCGGACTCCAAACTTTCTGCCCCTCACCCGGCCCCCAGGCCGTGGAACTCCTCCCCGCACGCCTGGCTCCGCTTACGGAGAGCTTCGAGGACGGACGCGGACGGGGCCAGAGCGGCCGTCCGCGGCTCGCGTGCTCCCCCAAAGCTGCCCATACCTGTCCAGCATCTGCTGTAGGGCTTGATCCGGCATTTTCTGCGGAGCCGGCGCACTCGCCTCTCCGGTGGACCCGGTCAGGGCCGGGCCCAGGGACAATAGCACTGAGAGACCGCGGAGTAGGCCTCAGTTCCGTGACAGCCGCGAACCCGCCGCCCAACCTCTCGGGGCGGCTCCGCGAGCCCGGAGGCTGCAGTGCGTTGCCTGCGGGCGTCCGGAGGAGGCGGTGGGGAGCGAGGAGGAGGAGCCTGGGGCGGGGAGGCGACGATCGCGGCCCGGGTTCCTGCCCGTCGGCCCGGGGTTCCGGTCCATGGACCGCGGGTGCCGAGTTGCTGCCGGCGGAGGAGCTACCTCTGTGAGGTAAGAGTCACCGCCTCCCTGCGCGCCGGGGTCACGACGCAAGGCGGCTCAGAGCAGCCTGGGAGATGTAGTCTTCGGACCGTCTCCCGCTAGAGGCTGCACAGCGGGTCCCGACCACCGCCGCCGCGCCGGTTGCCGCCCGGGCGGCGCCCTCCCGTTTCCTTCCTCCAGGGGGAAAAAATGTCCTTTGGGCCGCTTTCCAGGAAGCAGCAGAATGTGCCGCTCCACTGTCAGTAGCAACAAGGTCAGCCCTCCATACCTGTTTCTTTTCTCCTCAGCTCTTGCCCTCAGGTGGGGCACCGAGCCAGGAGAGGGGACTGGGCTAAAGGGCCATTTGTGGTCGGGGACCCAGCCCTGGCCGCGGCGTCGGTCCCTGTGGCGGGGTGTGGGATGGCAGAAGCGCCTGGTGAAGCCCTCGGCGCTGGGGCCAGCCTCTGCCGCGTCTGAGCTCATTTTGTGGAGTTACACAACCCCCGCAAGGGATCGGATGCTCTAGTGCGAAAGCTTATTCCTGAGGGGNCTCAAAACAATATTTAAAAAGCAAATGTAGGTTAATTTAAATTTTAGAAACAAAAAAAACTATTATATATGCTATAAATATATATATGTATTAAGCAAAGAAGACTGGAAAAATGTAAACCCATTTGTGATAGTGGAGTAGAAATGAGTAGACGAAACATGACTGGGGATAGTGGTCAAAGGGGACTTTACATACAGAGGGAAGCAAATGTAACTAATTACTAATGGTTTTTAATTCCAGGTATTGCTCTGTAATTGTCAAAATGGAATAGAGGTGATTGAGGAAAAGATGCCAAGTGACACCGAGAATGAGAAATTGCTTTAATGGAGACTAAGACTGTTATATAAATGAGAAGATAATATAGCATGTCCATACCAGAATACTGTACATTCTCCCAAGTGACGTACATCTGTGGTTGATAACACCCTCACAGAGTGAAGGTTCAAATGCACTTTGCACTGCAGGAGGGGAACAGGAAGCAGATTATTCTCCTTGCTTCATCTGACTCTTCTGGGGACATTGGCTACATTCCCTGCTTACTCACCAGGTGCAAGCAAGTGATGCAAAACAACCTCAACAAATTCCTGAGTGTTTACTGTGACATAGAGTACATAAAAGTCAAGCTTCCAGAAGCATTTCTCAGCAGGCCCAGACTTCGAACCTGAGGTCCATTTCTGCGGTTTGTTACAATACTCCTTGTATTCTCTACATATTTAATTCTAATTTTGAGAAATATAAGAGAAAGTGAGAAAGTAGATGGTAATAGAGTAATATATAACAGATGTCTTCTTAAACTAGTATGGCAACAAAGGAAAGAAAAACTGACCGTGGTTCAGAGAGCCTAATATAAAGGGTTTGAGTTTATGAATGGTTATCACTTCAGGACAATGATTTGTGACCCCAAATCATTAATAACACTGACAACCCAACCCCTTTCCCACTACCCTCAAACAGCTGTTTACCCACGGCAATTTAAAAGGCTCAAGTAAGTTTACATAAAACAGTTGCTTATTTATAAAAATTAAAGGCAAAAATCTCTATCCATATATATATATATATATATATATATATATATATGTATGTATCTTTTCACCTACAAATACTGCAATAAAATTCATCAAGATAAGTAAACTAAATTTAGTTACTCACAAAAGATAATTCAACTTCAGTTATAAATACATTGCCATTAGTTTAAAACCCCTGAAAAATTAAGAGGTATAAACTGAACATACCATTCATGTTATATTTAAACATAATCTTCATTTTATTTGAGTTTATGGTACACAAATCTTACTAAAACTTAAGCTCCATATGATCGTTTTTGGTTATGTTTACTACCATATACCAAGGGCCTAGAATGGTACCGAGCAGATGTAGGCACTCAATATTAAATTCTATACAAATGTTTAATAATTAATTCACTATAAAACACCTAACTTTTAGCCTAGAAGCAAAACAATGTATTATATACATTTTCCTAGTCTTCTGAAGGACAAAATCTGCATTGAAGAAATAAACATATGGATGGATTTTGGAGCTAAATTCTGTCCCTCAAAAAATGCCACCCAAAGACCAGGCTGGGGGGAAGCCAACCAAATTCATGGTAAGAATTCTGGGTGGGCCCTAATAGGCTGACATATTTTAGTCTGTTGGGCCTGTCAGTATTCCTCAAATGAACCCATAAAATATCTTTGTGTTCAACTTGTATATAGGGCCAGCCCAGATTAAGATGATAGTTAATATGAAGGAAATGAGGGGGAACTATGAGGGGGAAATTGCCACACTGGTTTGTTACACTAGAATCTTAAGTACAATATCTTTTGTGTATTTATGAATAACATTTTATTATTTTATAAAATGCTTACATGTATTCTCATTTGATATAATCCTGTGAGGATTATATTATATATTATATCCTGTGAGGATATTCCCACTTTATAAATGATATGTAGCCTCAGAATTTAACTACAAAGTTGTATAGCCAGTAAGTGGTAAAATGAGAACTTCAAGATTTCTGTTTCTAAATTAGCCCAAGCTTTTCTCACTAAACTGTGCTATCTCTTATCATGAAATAATCCCTTAAGGTTTAAGGTAGTGGTTTTCAACCACATCAGAAACATCTAGAAAGCTTTTGAAAATATAGATACTCAGACCCCATCCTCTAGAAATCTGTGATCTAATTGAGCCAGGCATCCATCCATATTTTAAAATGCAGGTGATTCTAATGTGCAGCCAGGCTGCCAACTACTGACTTAGATAATAAAGGTCTTTGAATATCATCTTAAATTGAGGACGGGGCATTTAAATTGTTTAAATGCATGTACCCGGAGCTTAAACCACTTAAATCAACTTTTATACTGTGTTTCTTTAAAAATTTATAACAAATTCGCTATTTTTGTGAACTGAAATTTTCAGGAAATACTCACCAGAGACCCTAGTAATGCTTGAGGGTGTGATACCTCTGGAAACATTCCCCCTTAAGGTATAGACGCAAATCTGCGTCACTGGTCCACAATGTGTTATGAATCTACCTTGAGGTATGTCAAAAAAGGTACAGAAAATGAGGGTAAGCCAGTATTACAGTCACTGCTTCAGTAAATGCAGCCACAATTTCCAAGTTTCTGTTGTGAAGTTTTCAATGCCTTACTAGCACTCCTTGGCTTTTTACTTTTATGGAAATCTCCAAAGAGCATATGAAAGCCAGGTCAGCTTTTGGACACAAAAACTTTTCTAAAAGTCACCTACTAAAAGTGAAAACAGCATGCCCTCAGAAGACAAGAATATTTAATTGCAAAATATGCTGTACCAGAAAAGGGTCTCATCTGATTTAAGCTGGCAGGAGGTGGTCTCCTCTGGGCATATTTTAGTAGTTCTATGCAATTTGTCAGTATGCTAAATTGTAACGAAAGAAAAACCTGGTAAATTGTCAGACACC
>NW_017731392.1:1666012-1686169 GCF_001890085.2 Hipposideros armiger | reverse complement strand
GGAGGGCAGGGGCTGCGCCGACCAGGGGGTCCCCACCCGAGTTTAACAGTGTGTGTTTGGGGGTTGGGAGTGGGGAGAAAGATGATTCTCTCCCTCTCGAGGAATCGTTAAAAATGTGCCTGGGCTTTCAAGGGCTCGCCGACAGTCTCCAAGTGGGACATGTTCGTGAATAAACAGCTCTTGCTTACTCAGCTGTGGGTTGTCAGGGGTGTTTGTTTCTCTCTCTGCTGGTCACTGTTAACCATTTCTAGTCACCTTGACACCTCCCAGTAGGTGGATGTGTGTGTCGGGGTGGGGAGACCAAAAGGGAAAACTCATAAATTACTGGTTGGGTTATTCTTTGGCGCTCTAGGGATAGCTTTGATGCGAGGAAAGAGCTGTTGGCTAAAACGAATGCGTCTTTTGGACGACCTGTGGCGTTCTGTAGTGCTGTGATTGGTAGGACGGCTGGTAGTTTTCCCTTGATTATGCCTGATTTCTGCCACAAGGTATTTGATTTTTTTTTAAATTAAAATGTGTTTTTAAAAAATATTTTTAATGTAAGATTTCACAATCAGCTATTTATTTCACAGCCAGTTCTCTGTTTAAAGTTTGCTTCCTGAATATACAATGTTTGAACTACAGTGTACGTTGCAGGGCAGGGAGAAAATAACGTGACCAGAAATTTTTTGGCATCCAATTTCTGAAAGATGCTTTTATAAAAGGTTTTGGGAATTTGCATGACAAATTATAATTAACACTTCATCTTTTACTCATGAAATGAGAAACAGGCCCCCACTAGGGGAGGGAATGAGTATTTAATCTGTTTGATTTTTAAAATTCCTATTTATTGCTCCTCCTACTGCGTAAGCCTTCCCTTACTGTGCATTTATCTCTTAAGCAATTGTCAGCCACAAGGAGATGGATATATACATCCTGCCCCCAAAATAGAATGTGATGCTAGCGTACTGATTAAATAGGCCAGTGAGAACTCCATTTAGTTTTATGATTTACACTAAAATGAGTTCTCACCTCATCTTAGAATTTCTGTTTGAACCCAGAATTTGAAAGTAATATGACACAGTTCTGTTGATAGCAAAACTGTGTGCAGATTTACCTTATTAAGAAAAAAAAAAAAAGAAAGGATTTGATATTAGCATTTGCATGGAAATTCTGTTTTCTGGCTATGTCAAAAACCGTTTGAAATTACTTAACAGTAGTTAGCACCTGACTAGGTGTAATTTCACTCCTTGGTATTTACCCAAGAGAAATAAAACATATGTCTGCACAAAGACTTGTATGCAGATGCTCTACCAGCGTTATTTCTAATAGCACAAAAGTGGAAACAATACAAATATCCATAAACTGATGAGTGAATAAACCAAATATGATATATCCATACAATAAAATATTAGGTGATAACAAGGAATAAAATTCTGATACACGCGACAATGTGGATGAAATTTAAAAACATTATGAAAGGAGCCAGTCACAAAAACCACATATTGTATGATTCCATTTATATTAAATATTAAGAATAAACAAATTCGGAGACAGAAATTAGATTAGTGGTTGCTTAAGGCTGGAAGTGTTGGAGAGAAATGGAGAGACTGCCAATGATACAAGGTTTCTTTTGGGGGTGGTGAAAATGTTTCAGAATTAGACTGGTGATGGTTATACAACTTTGTGAATTATATCTCAATTTTAAAAATAATATAAAACAAAATTCGATTCTGGTGATGATGGCACAGCTCTGTAAGTATATTGAAAGAAATTGTACACTTAATATGAGATAATTTTATGGTATGTGAATTACATCTCTATAAACCTATTAAAAACATAATTAGCTACATATAAAATGTTCATAAAGAAATCTAAAGAGAAACTGATAACTGATAACTTTATTATCAAGCTTTAATTTTTTATATTTTTAATTAGTATGGGCAAAAATCGTGATTGATAAAACTCATGAAATAAATTAATTCCTTGAATTTGAAACAGGTGACATGTATACCCTGAATTTCAATATTGTCTGTCAACTTTGTTTCCCTTGGCTCTTACATTTCCAAATAAGACTCAGAATAATTGGAATTATAATTTACTCTCTGATTTTTAAGGAAAAAAGTCTTAATTACTTAGATCTTCGTCTGACATAAAAAAAGTTAAAATGCACTCCTGCATTTTTCATGGGGTTAAAGGTTTATGGTAAATGATATCCAGCCAAGAGAGTAACAACATGACTTTGGCCAAAAAAATATTTTCCTCAGTGATATATTTTGAAATAGAGATTAATCTACTGAAAATAAAGATTCTCCCAACTTTAGGGGACAAGAACAAGGATCGACAATGTGGAGTTATCCTAAATAGTTATGAAATATACTAACAATTTGGTAATGGATATAGAAATACCTGAGTATGGAACTGCTCTAAATATGTCAGGAAATTTAAAATAGTATATTATGTTAACCTTCTCCTGTCACACTTGTTTTGAACTGTCTGCCAAAATGGGCCCTAGAGGTATTCCATAAAGATAGTATAAAATATTCAGGTGCCCTCCAAGGAGAATTGTCAATTGCCAAATTTGGTGATAAACTGCAGGCTGAGTCCGCATTACAGGCCATGGAAGTTCTTCATTAATTCAGCAGTTTCCAGAGGACTTATGATGTGCCTGGGTATTCCTGTAGCAAATTCAACTGTAGCTACCCTTTGGGAACATACAAACTACCTAATAATGCTTGTATTTAAAAAAATAAAGCAAGGCACTTAGTTATGAAATATTACATACTGATACATGGCAGCATATGATGAAGTGCCAAATGAATGGCACAGAAATATAAAGTGATGTAGAAATTTGAAGGGGACTGTTAAGGGCTGGTACGTTAAAGAGAGCTTTGTGAAACAAAGGAAATTAAGGCTCTACATTGTAGTAATAGGAGGAATTATGTAGGCGAAGAAGTGGAGAAGGATCTTAGGTCTGGATAAAGATGAAAAGATGTAGACAGAGGAGTTAACCTTTGTAACTGGAACTATAGGTCTCTGTTAAGAGTGAACAATATGGTTGGCTGGTTAAGTAGGGAATAGTTAAAAGGCCTTCAATCTATTAATTCTCTCAACAAATATTTATCGAACAGGCAACATTATTGTGACAGGCACTAAGGTAGGCACTGGGGATACAATAATGAGGAAAAACAAGCACAATTACCTTTGTGGAGTTTACAGTTTATAGTGGGAGAGAGAGAATCACATAAATACATTTTTTTTAAATTACAAATGTGGTACATAGTGTTATGAGAGATTATAACTGTGGATTCGACCTAGAAAGAGAGGTCAGGAAAAGTTCTGTCAGCAAGTGTCCGTTTTGCTGAGGCACGAGGAAGAGCAAGGGTTAACTAGATAAAGGGAGTAGAGAAGAGCTACACAGGCCAAAGAGAAGCATGTGCAAATGCCCTGTGAAGGAAAACCCTAGATGAAAAGGAGAAACTGAAATGGAAAGGGGACTTGGGGCAAGATGGGCAGTCAAGTGAAAGACTATGAAGAGTTTTGTAGGCCAATTTTGGGAGTTTTGCCCTTATCCTTGAATCCTGTCAGGAGGGGTTTAGACATAAGAGATCAACTTCATTCTGTAGGAAATAGAAGTTAACTTGTAGGGGTTCCTAAACCCAATGTGAGTCAGAGAATTGCCCTAAAAATTCTGATCCATGTACTTGTACTTGTGCCCAATAAACTGTTTTCTTTTTTCAAACAAGTTCCCTATGTGATTATTAGACCAATGGTGTCTCTGCAGAAATACTGCAGCAGTTGAGAGCTTCAGCTGAAGCCTAGGTTTGAGTCTTAGCATTGCCACTCAGAAGCTCAGCAACTTTGGGCTGGTTATTGAATCTCTTTAAACCAAAGTTCCCTCATCTCCAGAGGGGAATTACAGAACCTACCTCATTGCGTTACTGGGAGGATTAGATGAGAAATTTCATTTAAATTGTTCAGTATAATGCTGGGCACATGGATAAGAGCTCCACTGGTGTAAGCTCTTAATTATTACTAAAAGTTTTTGAGTAAAGGTGAGAGTGATTTAGGGGGATTAATCTTGCAGTGGTAATCACGTGTGGTTTGGAAACAAAGGCAAGGTAGGACTGGGCTAGGTCTCAGTAATGACCATGGTCTGTAACTATTTTCACGTTTGCTTTAATACAGCTATAAATTTTTGAAGATCTTTAAATATAAATAGGCTAAGTAGTTCTCAAGTATATAATGTCCATGGGCCTCTCTAAAGGACTCTTATGGGGAGACTTTGGTCCCCAGAATACATTTTACTGGGTTAGCATCTACAGGATTACTTTGAATTGACTTTTAACTCTGGACAGAGGCTTCACTGACCACTTGTAGAGGACAGTCTAAAACATGTCTGTCTTATTTGCTACACAGAGAATAGAATCCTAACAGTTTATATGTATTCTGATGGACTAGCTATTTACAAATGGTAAATAATTTTACAAAATAATTATCACCCACTAATTTGCCTTTTCTTCCTCCTCATAAATATGTTGGAAGACCCATTTCTTTTCATTATCCTGGCTTAAATTCCTCCCTCTGTGTTGTTTTCCTGGGATATGCAGTGGTGTGTCAGGGTAGGCAAAAATCACAGAATAACATATCACATCTTCCTTCTTGTGTCTTGTTTCAGAAGTATCAATCTTATGTATACTTAAAAATGTATACTTAAAGAATTACTTTTTCCTTTTTAAACCAGCATGGATGCCATAGAGCAGCAATTCTCAGTGTGGTCTAGCAGACCCCTCGGGCTCCTTGAGAACCTTTCCAGGGAGTATGTGAGGTCAAGACTATTTTCACAATGTGGCTTTTTCATGGCATCGGTCTTCATGCTGATGGTGGGTAAAACTGCTGTACCTTTGTGCTGTTAAAGGCATTGGCACCAACTGTACCAATGGTTGTATATTCTTCACCATACACATGCAGCCAAAACAACAGTTCACTTAAGAATCCTTGATCAAGCACTAAAAAATATTTTATTTAATCTTGACATTTGGATACACATATTTGTAATATTCTGTGTGATGAAATGGGAAATCTGCACAGTTCTGCTGCATCCCAAGTGTGATAGTTGTCTCAGAGAAAAACACTTTCCTGAATGAGATACAGGCTGACCTGGCTGCACATGGCCACTATTTTTATCTGGAAGACTGACAATCAAAATTCTAAACTTCTGTGCTGCAAAAGATACTGTTAAGAAAGTGAGAAGACAGGGCTGGCCGAATGGCTCAGTTGGTTAAGAGCTCGCTCAAGAGTTTGAGCTCTGAGCAACAGCGGTTTGATGCCCGGCCCGAGCTGAGCTGCCACTAAGCGTAGCAGGATGGCTCAAAAAAAAAAAAAAAAGTGAGAAGCCATCACACAGAATGGGGGGAAATTCTGGAAATCATATAATTGAAGACAGACTGTTATCTAGAATATATTGGGTTGTTGGAAAAGTCATGATGCATTTTTGCAACAGACGGCACTAGTTCGTTTTTGGAAGTACTAGAGTCATTCGCTATGTTATTGCTATGTCATTTGACAACTGACAGTTCTAGCTTCATTCTAAAAAATAATTGAGCGATTTGGTTGAGTTTTGGAGATTTTACAAAAAGTTGAAGATGGAAGACCAAACTGCACTTTTGCCATATTTTACTGTTTTGCTTCCATAAAGGGAAGAACACGCGTCAACCTTGTGAAAAGTTACGTAAAGTTTACAGTGACAATGCTCTACAAGAACGTCAGTGCCAACGATGGTTCACGAAATTCTGTGCTAGTGATTTTGATCTCAACGACGCTCCTCGGTCAGGGAGGCCTACTGAGGTTGATGATGCCAAAATAAAGGCATTGATCGAGTCAAACCCACGTTACACGACATGAGAGATTGCAGAAACATTGAACATCCATCATTCAAGCATTCACGACCACCTGAAGAAGCTGGGATACGAAAGCAAGCTCAATATTTGGGTTCCACATGAACTCAAAGAAGTTCATTTGATGGCGCGTATAAACATCTGCAATATGCTCATTAAACGTGAGGAAAGGAATCCTTTTTTGAAGCGACTCATAACTGGTGATGAGAAGTGGATTGTTTACAACAGTGTGATGCACAAACAGTCTTGGTCCTGATGTGATGATTTGCCTCAAACAACATCGAAAGCAGAGGAAGGTTATGCTCTCAGTGTGGTGGGATTTTAAAGGTGTTGTGTTTTTCGAGCTCCTACCAAGGAACCAAACTATCAATTCAAATGTGTATTGTTGGCAATTGGACAGTTTGAATGAATCCATCATCCAGAAATGTCCAGAGCTTGTTAATTGTGAAGGAGTTGTGTTCCATCGCGACAATGCGAGACCACACACAAGTCTGATCACCTGTCAGAAATTATTGGAGCTTGGATGGGATGTGTTGCCAGACTCACCATACTCGCCTGACCTTGTGATGTCAGACTTCCACTTGTTTTGCTCTCTTCTAAACTCCTTGCGTGGTATAACGTTCAATTCAGATGAGGCTGTAAATCAGCACCTTGTTCAGTTTTTCGCGAATAAAGACAGGTCCTTCTATGAACAAGGAATTATGAAGCTCACTGAAAGATGACAAAAGGTTATCGAACAAAACGGGCAATATATCATTGATTGATCTTTGTTCTTTATATAAATAAATGACCATTGAAAAATATAGAAAAAATACATCATGACTTTTCCGACAACCCTATATAAAGATTTGTTACAACTCAATAATGGAAAGGCAAATAACCCTATTAGAAATGTACAAAGGATATGAACGGACGTTTCCCCAAAGATATACAAATGGCCAGATGCTCACCAACATAAGCCACCAGGGAAATGCAAACCCAAACCACAGTGTGATACCACGTCACTCTCACTAGGATGGCTATAATTTTAAAAACATAAATAATAATGAGTGTGAGAATGTGAAGAAATTGTAGCTCTAGTACACTGCTGGAAGATAAAATGGTGTGGCAGCTTTGGAAACAGTTTGGCAGGTCCTCAAAATGTTAAATACAAAGTTTTCATATGACCTAGCAATTTTACCCTCTGGTATAGACCCAAGAGAAATGAAAACATCTCTCTACACAAAAACTTGTACATGAATGTTCATAGCATTATTCATAGTAGCTAAAAAGTGGAGCAAACCAATGTTCATCAACTGATGAATGGATAGATGAAATGTGGTATGTTCATACAGTGGAATATTATTCAACAATAAAAAGGAATGAGGGGCCGGCCTAGTGGCTCAGTTGGTTAAGAGCTTGCTCAAGAGTTTGATCTCTGAGCAACAGCGGTTCGAGTCCCGGCCCGAGCTGAGCAGCCGCTGAGCTGCCAACAGGCGGCAGGATGGCTCAGCTAAAAGAAAAAAAAAAAAAAGAAAGGAATGAAATGCTGACACACGCTACAACATGGATAAATCTTGAAAACATTGTGCTAAGTGAAGTAAGCCAGTAGAAAGAGCACAGATTCTATTATTCCATTTATATGAAATGTTCAGAATAAGTAAGTCTATGGCAAAAAGTATACTAGTGGTTGCCTAGGGCTGAGGGAGATGTTTGGAGGGTGACAACTAAGGTGCTCAGGGGTTTGTTTTTGCAGTGATGGAAGTATTCTAAAATTGACTGTAGTGATGATTGCACAACTGTGTGACTATAGTAAAAGGGACTGAATTGTACCCTTTAAATGGGTGAATTATATGGTGTTTGAATTGTATCTCCATAAAGCTATTTTTAAAAATACCAGATAAAACTTTAAAATCCATTATTAGTAGACCAATTCAATAACTGTCATATCCATATAACAATCTTAGATATTATATAGCTGAGCTACTTAAACAAATGATGTATTCTATATAGTCATAATGAAAAGTTGCCAAAGATGTAGTAGCCATCAGTTAGGATTTTGTTGTTGTTGTTGTTCCACAGAAATCAACTGTAGCTAATTCAGGGAACATTTGCTGATGTGTGGAGGTGTTTTTTTATTGTTACACTAGGGGATGCTACTGGCATCTGGTGGATAGAGACCAGGGATGCTACTGAATATACTATAATGCACAGAATAACCCCTACAACAAAGAACTATGTAGCCCAAAACGTCCATAGTGTTGAGATTGAGAAACCCTGTGCTAACCTAAGTAAAAGGAATCTCATTGGAAGGATATGGATGAGCTCACAGGATTGAAAGTAAGGCAGGAGAAGGAGGCTGGAAACAGTCTAGTAGCAGCCGCTCTAGAGAATCTTGGTAGCAGGAACATTCCATGCTGTCATATGGGTTCAGCACTGGATGAAAGAATAAACTCCCAACTGTTTTTATTGTGCTCATAGTTCAAAATCGAAGGAGGGAGCATCTAATTAATCTTCCTTGCCACTTGGCTAAGGGAGGGCAGTATACCTTGAATGAAGGCAATTCCTCAAAAGGAAGTACATTCATTACTAAACATTTATTGACCATATACTTATGTTCCAGGTACTTTTTAGATGCTGAGGATAGAGTAGGGCAAAAGACAGAAAAATACCTTCATAGAGCTTATAGTCTTACGGTGTTAAATCAGGGCAAATCTTTAAGGAATAACTTAAAGAAGTTAGAATAGTTGCCAAACACCAAAACCAATAAATGCTACCTAGATGTTAAGTGAAAAAAGCAGGGAATAGAGTGTATTATAGTATTATCCCATTTACTTTATTTTTAAAAATTTAGCATGCATATGTGAGGAGATTTCTAGAATTATATATAGGAAATTTTTTAAAAAATATATTACCTCTGGATGGTGAGATTGAATATGAGGAGAGGAGCCTGCTTTTAATTTTATTCTCTTGCAGTGTTTTCATTTTTCACCATGAACATGTATAGTTAAAATTTTTAAATTAAATTTTAAAAAGAAAAAAATTGTTGGTGCAAGTGAAGGATGATTAAAGGCTTTTTAAAGTCACACTATTGTGGTATTTTGCTTATTATGGAAAAGCAGAAAGAAAGAAAGAACATCTGACTGGAAAGTGTGGCCTGTAATCATTCAACAAATATTTGTTGAACACCTAAGCTGCCTTAGGTCCTTTTTGGAAAAGGTAGAGTATAAATAAATAAAATATCAAGCAGTAGCCACCCACGAGTGAGGCACTCTGTGAGGCGCTGTATCTGGGAAAGAACTGAAATTTGAAAAAGATCTGACAGTTGCCCTCAGTGGGTGCCTGTTGGCTTCTGCTTATTGGACACCTAATATGTGTCATGTGCTGGGCCCTTTGCACATGTTATTTCAAATCCTAACAACAAGTCTGTCAGACAGATGGCTGTGTCTCCCATTTCATAGATGAAAATTGGAAAGATGAAGTCATAGCAAATAAGTGACATAGCTGACATTTGAATCCAGGTATATCTGACTTTGCTGGAGAACAGTGGATGAGTATATGAATAGTTAACAAATGAAAAAGAGAAAGTGATTTTTAATGAGAGCTATCACACAACTACCTATGATTAATTTTTGAAGAATTTTACAGGTAGATAGCCCAGGAACTCAGAGAAGGAAAAAGAAGTTGTTGCATATTGAAGTGGTCTGGGCAGGCTTCCTAGTGGGGGAGTGGTTTGAATTGGGTCTTGAAGGACGAGTATAGGATTGTAAAGAGCAAAACTGACTAGAAACATCTCACCTAGGCCTCCTCTTAATCCCACCCCCTGCCAGGGACAGGCAATTAATAGGCATTAATTTTTGGTGATCTGATAGCTACAAGACGAAATTTCATTGTTATAGTTAAATGTTTACCTCTATCTTATGCCTTCTAGGTTTTATGTCTTGGGTAAGATGAATTAATGATAGAAGAGGAAGTGTACATAATAATATAATAGACCAGGAGAGTCTTTTGGGAGTATAGATGTTCAGCATAAGTAGTTTTCCTCCACTTAGAGAACTTTAGGCTTTTATGAAGGCATTATATCTAATTTGAGACCCTACAGCTAAACTCTCAACTTGTTAAGTGTGACGATCACCTATTCAGTCATTTATTCAGCATCATTTCTTGAGCTCCAACTATGTACCAGACACTATAGGAGATATTGGGGATACAGAGATTTGAATAATACATTGTTATATTGTTCTGCCATCAGGTTGTCTACAATTTAATGGGAGAGACACTAGTCATTTATTTACAATATATGGAGATCTGAGCCAATATATATGCACACACTCCCAGAAACCCATTAGTCCTCCTTGAGTCATCCTTCTCCCTTACCTCATACCCCTACCCTTAAGTCTATCCAAGTATGGTCCATTTATCTTCTGAATATCTCTAAAATCCATTTATTTGTTTCTATTTCCCTTGCCTTCACCCCAGTCCCATTGACTGTCATCTCTTACCTTGGACTGCTTACCAGTCTCATAAATTGGTCTCCCCACATTTTGCTTCCACCCCGCTTCAACTGATTTGAGAATGGCCTCTCCATTCTACTCTTTCTTCCTTTGATTCATTGGGTAAAATGATCTTTTAAGAAATGTAGAACTGATCAAGTTATCTGCTTAAAGTCCTGTGGCCTGTTTAAATGCTGATGAGAAAGAGCCAGTAGAAAGCATAAATTTAGCAATTTGGAGAAAAGGGGGTGAATCCATAAATTATGACTTCTTTAACTTAAGCTTCATGAGGGCAGGGATGGGACTATACCTGTTTTGTTAACTGTTACATCCCCAGTGCCTACACAGAGCCTAGCCCACGGCAGATGTTCAATAAATATTTAGTGAATTTAAAGAAAGAAACATTTCCAAAGCTAGAATGAACCCTGTGATGTTTGATTGGAATTAGAGGTATCAATACAAACTCATAATTTTATAGATGTATAAACACACACAGATGTGTGCATACATACACTTTCTAGCTCTGTCTGCTGAGATGGCCTAAGGCAGTGGGATATCATTATACCCCAGAACCCGTGAGCATACCTAAAGCCATCTCCAATAAAGGAAACCAGAGATCTTTGGAGAAATTGCTAATTCCAGATTGGGGCAGGAAGAGCACATGAGCCTGGAACATCTGTAGTGTCAGAAAGTAGGGATGTGCTCAGAAAATGATGGGGCCATGTCAAAAGGACTTAGGAGTCAACTTGAAGAGATCCCAGTGGCCAAGTCAAGGACATTTTGAATAACATAATAAGTAATAATAGTAAGGAGTTGTAACCCATAAAATAAAATGTGAATTCATGAGTCTATACTGATAAAAAAAAAGTGAATGAACCAGGGGAGAGAGGAAAAACTTCCTTATAGTAGCATTCCAGTTAATGTAGGAAGGTTGGTGAAAACAGCAAATCACCACTTGAAACACCACAGGAATAACTGATGCAGGCAAGAATCATTAATAGATGCTAAAATTAGTGGGTAAAAGTATGTTGAAAAACAGGACATTCACATAGTCAGAAAGTATCTTTCCAAAGATATTTAAGTAAAAAGGGAAAAATAGTAACTTTATAGTGGAGAAATCTGACAGACACTACCTTAACCAAGTGATCAAAGTTAACATCACCACAGTGAGACTAGTCCACATTATGGTCCTTCTAAAATCATGCACTAAAAAGGACACAACATCAATTCTGTGGTATTGCCAAAAATGTATGACCTGAATTTATTCATGAGGAAATATTAGTTATACCAAAATTGAGGGACATTCTACCAGATAACTGGCCAGTGCTCTTCAAAAGTGTCAAGGTCATGAAAGACAAAGACTGAGGAACTGTCCCATATTAAAGGAGACTAAGGAAACATGACAGCTAAGTGCAATGTGTGATCCTGGATTGGATTATTAGAAGGGACATTAGTGGGCCAACTGGCAAAATAAGGTCTGTAAATTACATAGTATTGAATCAATGTTGATTATTTTGATTTTGATAATTATACTGTGGTTATCTCAGATGTTAATATTTGGAGAATGTGGTCGAAAGTGTAGGGAAATTCTTTTTTGTAACATTTTTATAATTCTAAAATGATTTCAAAATGAAAAGTGAAAAAAAAAAAGTAAAATAAAACCCCACTTCTAATGGCTTTGTATTGCCCTTGCTTCCTTTACCCAGCTACGCCCTTTCTCTGGCTTCCCAATTGAATCCTGAGCTCTAGCATGCTGGCTGCTGGTTTTCTTCTTTAGTCCCTTGCATACACCATGCCTCCTCCTCTTCAGAGCTGGAAGGTAGGAAGAAGCATGGTATTGTCTTGCATGGAACATACTTTCTTTGAACTTTATCTTTTTGTTCTTTAAGGGTCAGCTTACTTACTTTAGAAAACCCTTCATGACTTCCTAATCCAGGTCCCAACATCGTAAGGTTTCATAACTTTTGGTACTTTTTCATAGTATTTTTAGCCCAACTGCCATGACATTATTTATCATGGAATTGACTATTTAAAGTCTCTCTTACTCACTAGAAATTAATGTTCTTAAGAGATGGAGGGATTGTACTGTTTGTTGCTCAGTGTTAGCTCCCTAAGTGTCTTGCACAGGCTCTCAATGACTATTTGAAGAATTAATGCGAGTCGTGCAATGGAGCATTCACCCCCTCCTCAATAACAACTTGGATGAAATTGGATACAGGAGATATTTCAAGTTTGAGGAGATGGGGACCAGTATTGGTGGCAGTGACAGAAAAGGACAGATGAAGGAGTCTTATCACAGAAGGAGCCATAGGACTTGATAAGGGAGAAGGAAGAGTAAAAAATGACTCAGGTTTAATCATCAGCGACATATAAGCAAGCACACAGTTGAAATGGCACTTGAGTCACTTTTCCAGCAATATTTTTTGAAAGTATGTCTCTAAAATATTTGAACACAAAGTCTTTATTTTTACTGAAAATGTTAAATGTCCATGGTAAAATACTATATTACATGATAACTAGTATTTTAATGAAAATACTTGGCATGCTAATGAGTATATTTGGCATGCTAAAAATTAGTAGAGAATTTTATTAAAAATACTGTATACCCATGGTAAAATACTATGTGCCATGACAAACATTAAACAATAAAAGATGAGTATATGGGACTATCAGACTTTCTCTCTGTGGTGGATACCATGGTGCTCCAAACCAGATCCGCTCTTCATTGCTAATGCACTCATCCCTTCGCTACTGGGAATTGTAGTTCCTAATGGTGTGAAGCTTTGGTTCTGCTGAGCATTGCTTTAGGATGCAGGGTTTTGCATCCTGAGGTTATGCTCCCAGAAGCCCTCAGGCAGTGACTGGCTTTAAGATGCAAAGACCCAGGTTCCTTGCCTCATTTGAGGACAAGTCTGAGGGACCATCCTAGCTCCAGAGCCCATCACAGGATCAGCTGAGTATTCATTTGCAGCCACTTTAGGGGTCAATGTTCCCCGTAACTCTTCCTGCCTTCCTCATTTCATTGCAAGTGTATTTGCCAGTTATGTCCTGCCCCAATAAATCATTTGCATGCAAAACTTGGTTTCAGAATCTGCCTCTAAGGAACCCAGCCTTTGACACTATCTATTCTGCTTACTTTCTAAAGGTTGCCATCACAGAACCTCTTTGTGTGTGTGTCTGGGTTTTTGTTTGTTCCCCCCAAGCTTCTTAAAAAGTCTTGACAAATACAAAATAAATGCCCAAATTACATGTACAACTTGATGAATTTTCAAAAACTCTCAGTAGTAGTTTTATAGAGAAAGAACAAGAAAATGAGTTTGGACAGTGCGACAACCACCTATAATATATTTACAAATTCCTCATGGTGAAAACTTCAAGAGGGGGCATGTTGCTAAGGGAAGTTGGAAGTATCTCAGATTTTAAAAGAGCAAACATTTATCTTTTGGTTGACTGCAGTACACTTTGAAATGAGAGGAACATTCTAAGTATATTTTATAATACATTTAGGTGAAAAGGGGGAAATAATGAGTATCTGGAATCAGAGAAGAAACTGAGTCATTTCACTAGGAAGAGAGAGGAAAAGATAATCTTCCTGAGAGTCAAATATCTATAAATGAAACATGTCAAAATATTGCTAAAAATGTGAGTAACCAAAATTTTCCTATGAATCAAATTAATACAATTTAATAGCTCAACCTAAGCTCTTTATACTATTTTAATTTTAAAGCAAAATTTCAAGAATCTTCCCATAATTTTGTTCATCAGCAATAAACAGCTTTCACTGAGGGTGTTCAGTTCATTTTCTGTTTAATTCTTTATACGGGTATGTGTCTACCACCACCCTTGTCCTCTCTTGCCTGGATGATACAACTGATGACCTAACAACCGTCTATTTCCACTCTTATTCCCACTAGTCTGTTCTTTCAACAGAACCCTGGTGGTCTTTTTAAAAGCATAAATCAGATCATGGCACACTGCCCTGCTTAACACTTTACAGGGGATTCCCATCACACTTTGAACAAAACCCAAAATCTTAAGTTAGCCCAAAAGGCTTTCCATGATCTGGCTCCTGCCTGCCTTTCAGACCTCATCTTTTACCACTTTCCTCCTTGTTTACTTGCTCTTTAGCTCCAATTGATTAGATGTTCCTCTAAAGCAGGGCTGAGAAAACTAAGGCAGGGGCCAAATTTTGCCAGAGGCCTACTTTTATACTGCCAGGGAAATAAGAATGGCTTTTACATTTTTAAAGGATTTTAAAATAACTACAACAAGAACAAAAACAGGAGAATACGCAGCAAGAGACCTTATATGACTTACAAAACCTAAAATATTTAGTCTATGGCACTTTTACAGAAAAACTTGGCCAGCCTCTGCTCCTAAGGTTTATTCCTGTGTTAGGATCTTCATGGTAGCTGTTTCCTTTGCATCCTCCACCACCAGTCTTCACATGGATGGGCCCTAAAAGGACCGATGTAAGTGTGAGCTTAATTCAGATGTCATTTCATCATTGAGGCCTCTAAGGACCATCTAATCTAAATAGCTTACCAGATTCTCTCAATCATACCACCCTTTTGTTCTTTACAGCATTTATGCTTATCTGATATTTTCTTATTTATATTTTTTCAACAACCATTCTTCCTTATGCCCATGTAGGAAGACCTTTTCTTTATTATTTACTACTTTTGAATATTCTCGATTATGCATTTAGATAAAAGGGAGGAATACTGAGTGTTGGGAGCCTACTGCACAGGAGGTGCTCAATAAATGTGTTGAATGAGTGAATTTTTCAGATTATTTCTGCATATGAAGTTTTGAGTTCTGCTTTCTTCTTCGTCTTTTCTGGGAGGACCTACTGTGCAAACTGCAATGAAGAGCCACTTTAGAAAGGAGGGGCAAAACAATGCCTCTCCCTTGAGAGAACAGATAAACTTCTCTTTCCCTCCCCTCCTCTCTCCTTGGGAGAGGCCAGTACTAGAAGAGTGGGAATGTTTCAAAGGGATGTCTTAAGGATTTCTTATTTTAAAAAGAAAAAAAAAAAAGGGAAAGAAAACCTTTCATCTTTTTCTTTTAAGAGAGGAATTTTTCAGAATGATAAGACTAATTGAGGTCTCATTCTCTAAGAGGCTCTGAGGCTTTTGGGTGAAGAGTTTAAGTAGAGGCCTCTGCTTGGAAGATGGGTTTAACACTAAGAGGAGACAGGCCTGGACTCAAAAGAGAAACTGAGAACAGTCTGAATAGGGCTTGTTCTAGGACCTAGGTGATCAGGTCTGGGGGAGAAAGATACAGGCCCAAAAAAGCACAGGTCCTGGATTTTTCTGAAGTTTAATTATTTCAGATTGTCAGACAACACATTTTGACTTTTGGTTTAGGAAAAATATGGTCACTAAAGGAAGAAGCAAAAAGAGGTAGAAGCTTGGTTGTAAAGAAAATGTGGGCATTGATGTTAGTCTCCAGGCTTGTGGCTGGGTGTGGCAGGAGTCCAGGGATGAGAGTTAAGCTTTAGAACTTGAGTTTTGGAGTCAGGATAGACCAGAGCTTCGTCACCCACTAGTTATGTCACCTTGGGCAAATTATTTAGCATTTCTAAACCCAGGCTTCCTTATCTGAAAAATGAGAAGAATGATAGTTTCTATCTTTTAAGGTTATTAGGATTAACCGATAAGATATGTAAAATGCTTATCTAGATGCCTACTGTAGACTAAGTGATCTTAGTGTAAATATCATCATAGTTGTCATCACCAGATGTTGAAGAAATTCTCTCAACCCATAGATTTTGAAACTAATAATATAATAAAATCTGTATCTTATGGCAGTTTAAAGGTATGTCCCACTGTATTCTGCACAGGAACATAGGATATAGAAAGAGGTAGGATAAGAACTGTTTGGATAGCAAGATCATTGTTGCTAGAAGAAGGATGAGCTTACCACAATTCATTTGACTCCCAATATTGAAAAGAAGGCATGGAAATCTGTACTTGAGTGTAGACCTTCCAGATAAATCCCTCTGCATGTCAGTATTAGCTTTGGATTTCATACATTGATCTTTAATGCTCACAGTCTATTAAAAATGCCCTCATACACACTAATATTGATTGTATAGGTAGGATGGCTGTTATTATCTCTATTTTATTCTAGAGGAAACGAAGACTGAGAAATTGAGAATATGGTTTTAGAGTCATACTGTATTTCTGGGATTTGAATCCTATTATAGCTCCTCAACTTCCCAACAGGGTAACCTAGGGAAGTCATTTGAACTTCCCAGAACCTCAATATCTTCATCAGTGAAACGAGGATAATGAAGGTACATACCTCCTACATTTGTGTGAAATTATTCATTATGTAAACAAAGTACATGGCATGGCCAATAGGATGTGCTCAATAAATATTTGTTATTGTTATCACCCAGGGCCAGCCAGCTAATAACTGGTAATGCTAGTATCAAATTTAGATAGTTAGAGTTCATATCCTATGTCCTTTCCACACACCACCTCCCATAGTATTAATAATGTTGACTTCCTGGTACTGTGATGATATCATGAACCATTAACATTAGGGTGGGTGGTCTAATTTGTTTTTCCAAAAAATGGTAGGAGATCTATCTAATGTATCCTTCCTTCCTTGGTACTGTTGGCACACATACCTGTTTCTCAGCTTCCTCAGTAAGAGAATAGTTATGGCTTCAGGACAGAGCTGAGGATACCAGCCTACATTAAACGGAACCAATGGGATACTTGTCATGTAATTGGAAAAGCATGCTAACTAGTGAGTTGGAAGACTTGAATTCTAAACTCGGATCTACCACTTATTAACTATATCTTGCAATATCTCTGAGCCTGAGTTTCCACATCTTTATGTTTCCAGCTTTATTGAGGTGTAATTGATGTCCACATCTTTAGAGTGGGGATCCCAACAGTCATCGTCAGTGCTGTCACCTCTGCATACAATCACTTTGTGGAAATCAGGAAAAGGTGCCTCTTTCTCCAGGTAGACACAGCTCCACACGGTTCATGAGCTTGGCGATCAGAGCATGAACTAGATTTCAGTCTCCACTAGCTTCCCTGACCAGCTTTTTGGTGCATTGCACAATCTGCGAAAGTGACCCTGAGGACTCTGCCTATGTTGTTTATCCACTGCCCAGGCCTGTTAACATCAAGCTAGATAATAAGGTAAAGGAGCTCAGTCAAGTCCAACCCTCTCTGTGGATGTAAGGCACTGATATTACACAAACACCACTTGGCTTCAAATGGTGGGATCCAAGGGCTACCTGGTTAGATACACTGACCATTAGTTGTCCTTCCATTTGTTCTGATGTTCCCTGTGACTGACTCATCAGTGTGTATAGCTCCTATTAATTCTAACTGTTAAAGCCAAGATTTTGGCAAATAAATGTTTTTTTCCCCATCACTTCAGGCCTGGACCAGCCTTGCTTTCTAGAACCCTGAAGACTAAAAATCAGTTTTTTTGATGATTCATCCTCTTTAAGACAATTGTGCTATTTTTAGAGCACCCTGGAGTGGGACTGGGTCTGGCCCATAGGTGGAATTTGGAATTCTTTGGTTAGAACTTCTCTCTGGTTTTCAGGCAAAGGTCATTATATAAAAGCTTTGTGTCAAGGGGAGAAAGAAAAGTTGCTGCACCACAGTTTGCCCTCTTTTCACACCTTTGAAGCCCAGGCTGTCTGGATCAAGTAGGACAGGAGGACCTATTTTTATGAGTCACTAACCAAAAGACAGCTTTAGAGTCAGGCAAACCTGAAATTAGGTCCTAGTTTTGACACTAGTTTTGTGACCTTGGGTAGGTAAATCACCTTTCTAAATTTTCACTTTGTCATCAGGAATTAGGGACAATAAGAGTATTTACTTCATAAGTTTATTACATGGATTAAATGAATATTTGGGAAGCACTTAGCATTGTATCTAGCACACAGCATATGCTCCATAAATGTTAGTTAGCTCTTATTACTAAGCTCCCTGCAAGATCATGTACCAGACTTTGAGGAAGAAAAAAAGCATGAGTTACAATGCCTGCCCCCAAGAAGCTTAGAGTTATATTATAGTTGGGGAATTAACATAATTACATCAGAAAAGGTAAATAGAAATGCAAAGCAATAAATGTGTGGTACAGATAGATACTATTGTTAGGAACTGGTCTTTGAACTAGGATCTGCAAAAAGGTGAGATTAGGATTAGTAGAGAGGATGAGGAGGGCATTCCATTTGGGATCAATAACATCAGCAAGGTTCAGGACCATTTTCATACCAGTTTTTCTGGAGAAGTAGGGATAATGCTCTCTGGGAACATAGGTTGGGATTAAAAGAGGAGAGCCCTAAATACTAAATAGGGTAAGTGACTCTTGCCCTGTAGATAATGATGAAACTTGCACATGGAAATGTCCAGTAGGCAGTTGGGAAGCTCTTGGGAAAATGCTTAAAACCATAGCTAAAACCTTGGGGTTAGAAGTTGAAATTGTGGAAGCTGGTGACACTTCTTTATTATTATTATTATTATTATTATTATTATTATTGTTATTATTATTATTATTAGTCTCAAGTGTACAAAACAATGCAATAGCTATCCTTTTCATCCCTCACAAAGTGATAACTCCCTTCCCCCCATCCACTGTCCTCCCACCCCCGATATCATACTTATCTATTACAATTCCATTGACTCCATTCCCACACTATACTCCACATCCCGTGACCATATGTGTATAAAATTATAGTTGACATACAATATTATTCAACATCAGCTTCAGATATACAGTGTGGTGGTCAGGCCTCTACACCGTGGTGACACTTCTAAGGCCAGCTCCTTGGGAGGTGCCTGCTGATTCCAATTTAATGAGGGCAACTTTTGAACAGCATTTAAAGTGAAATGGTGAAACTGTTAGGAGATTTGAAGAACAACCTAAAACATTAACTGGGTAGGTTTGCTTTTCTGAAGTCTTCTGAATGAACACATGGCCTTTTAGAATAAAAATTTTAAATGAAAACTTAAAGTATGAAATGGCAGTTATAGGGAGAGAAAAAATGGTCCATATAAAGCTTAATTATATTTTCTCAAATCATTCTGCATTTTTTTGCAGTCTCCAGAGGATTCCTGTAACTGAGTTAGCATGATGAGAGTAGGAAAATGAACAAGCTATAGTTGACTAAAGGGAGGTATGTTGTATCAAAATCAGTTTGTAAAGGAGAGGACATTGTAGTAAGGGGACACAATTTGCCATTAGATAAAATGTAAAAATAGTGCGGGGTCATTTTTAAAGCATACAAATTTAGTTTATAAATTCACAAATTTTTGAAGCATAAAACTTTTTATATAAAACTATCTCATCTACTGAGCATTCTTCAGACCCAAGATGAATTCAGATACATGAAATATATATGAGTATTAGTTTTTTCTTTAAAATTGAGATATAATTGACATAAACACTATATTGCAAAATGATCACCACAATAAGTCTAGTTAACACCGTCACCTCACATAGTAACAATTTTTTTTCCTTGTGATGAGAACTTTTAAGATCTCTTAAAAGTCGGCCCTCTTAGCAACTTTCAAATATACAATACAGTATTAACTATAGACACCATTCTGTACATTATATCTCCGTGACTTATTCATTTTATAACTGGAAGTTTATACATGTTGACCACCTTCATGAACATTAGGTTTTAAAATAAAATGAATTATAATTGAAGTCTACAAACAGAGAACATGGATGAAGGCTGTTTTCTCTCTGATGAAATATACACACATACATATTTACTCATATATGTCATAATTTGAAATGGGATGTCCAGCTGATAAACA
>NW_017731392.1:1662666-1665272 GCF_001890085.2 Hipposideros armiger | reverse complement strand
GGAAAAGAGTGAAAACTTGGAAACAAAGTAAATGTCCCGCAACATGAGAAAGGGTAAATTAATCACAATTCTATTAGCATGGAATATCTTCATTAAACATTAAATATAGTCATTAAACTTGTGGGGTTTTTTGTTTTGTTTTGTTTTGTTTTTTAAGCTGAGCCATCCTGCCACCTTTTGGCAGCTCAGCGGCTGCTCAGCTCGGGCCGGGAATCGAATCGCTGTTGCTCAGAGCTTAAACATAGTGTTTTTGAAATATCTTTAATGGCAAGAGAATTTCTCTTCATCTAATGTTAAAGAAATGCCCTCAGCCTCTATAAATTGAGGCAAAATATACTTTGTTCTTTGATTTGGTCAACAAACTTAACCTACAAAATTTATCTCTCTGTTTCAGGCCCAAGGCCTGGGTTACAAAAATGAATACAGTCCTGATTCTGGAGCTAGCTATTCTAGGAAAGATAGATGTGTAAACAGATAATTACACTGAAGTATGAAGGATATTTCAGTAGAGGTGTGTGTGTTACAGAGGTGTATAAAGGAGGGGATAGGCAATTCTGCTCACATGGTCAGGCAGAGCTTCAAAGAAGTGACATTTGAATTTGTTCTAATGGGGAGTAGAGCAGGCTATTGAGGTAGAAAGATATTTCAGGCAGAAGGAACATGTGCAGAGGCATTAATGTAGAAGAGCGTGATCTATCCAGGGACCAGTAGTATGGTACCATTGGGAAGAAGAGTAGAAGAAGATTGAGTTTGTATTTTATCCTCTTGGCAAGGGAAAGGTAATGNGAAGAAGATTGAGTTTGTATTTTATCCTCTTGGCAAGGGAAAGGTAATGAAAGAGTTTGGGAAAGGGGCATAACATAGTAAAACTGTTAGAACGATGACTCAGGCTTTAGTGTGGAGGTCACACTTGGACGGGCACTAGATGAGAGACATTAGGGTATTACTACCGTAGTTTAGGTGAAGTGGTATACTGGTTGTGAATGAAGAGGAGGGGATGTCAAGCAGAAATTTAAGAGGCAGAATTAATAAGTTTTAGTGACCAACTGACTTGTCCCTCAGTGAGGGGAGAAGGGAAAGGACAAAATCATGTTGAGATTCCTAACCTAAGTGACTAGATAGATGGTGGTGCCATGAAATAGGATAAAGAGAAGTAAACCAGAAATAAAGTCAGGAGCACATTTGTGCGAGAAGAAGTGCAGTGGGATCCTCAGAAGAGAAACTGTTAGTTAACTAGTGGTTTGGAAATTAGCACAAAGATTGGATCTGAAACCTAGGTAGTGGTGAGCTTAATTTCCCAGTTCATGAACATAACATTGCCCAGGGAGGGTATAGAATTAGGAGAACCCTGGAGGAAGCTGTATTTAGTGGCCAGGAGTCTGAGAGGAAACTTGAGAATGAAGAGCCAGGAAAGCAGTTGTCTTAAAAGAAAATGGCATAGTGTTGGGTTAGTTTTCTACTGCTGTGTAACAAATTACCACAAGCTTAATGGCTTAGAACAACATTCATGTATTAACTTACAGTTCTGTAGGTAAGAAGTCTGCTACAGCATGACTGGGTTCTCTGTTCAGGGTATCAAATCCACTTTCAAGCACATTCTTCTTCTAGGCAGAATTGCAGTTATAGGACTAAGGTTCCTATTTTCCTTCTAGCCTGGAATCTTGGAGGACCATCTTAGAAATCTGCTTGCTACAAGTGTTTTATGAAGGATGAATGGCAAATAAAATAAATCAAGAATTGAAAAATGTCAGTTGGTCATTTGTAACTTTAGTAAGGTCAGTAGCAAGAGCAATTTTAGCAGGATGGTAGAGGCAGAAGCCAGATACAGTAAGTTTGGGAGTCAACTGAAAGTGAGAAAGGAGAGCTAGGATTTACAAGTTTCTTCCAAACAGCCTGTCTGGAATGGGAAGGGGAAAGTTGGGAATAATTAATGAAGTAAGTCTCAAGGAAACTAGAAGGAATGAGCATTAGACTACAAATGGAGGGATTAATTGTGGAACTGTATGAGAACTCAGCTTCTTCTGAGATAGGAGGAAAGGACGTATGGATGGGGATGCAGATAAGTTTGTTAGGGGGAGCTTGGTGGTAGGCAGCTCAGAAATTGAGGACATTACTATCAAATAGCCTCAGTTTTCTCTCAGAAGTTAGAGACAAGGTCAATGAAAAAGCAGGTGAAGTTTTGGAATTGCTACTTTGTGACTAGGAGGCCTTTCGTACAATTGTCGATGATCTTCAGATTGTCCACCAAACCACGCCTGGCTCCCTTTCTGCTGCCTTTCTCTGGTTCTGTTCTCAAACTTAGTTTGATCTAGAATTGCTTAACAGGTCCTCACTCAGACGATGTAGATAGACTCGCTGCTTATAAATTACTTTAGACTTTAACAATCTAAACTATTCCTAGGTTACCTAGGGAATATCTAATTTACCAAAGTTGACCCAAATGACCCCCACCCCCTTAGGCTGTGAGGTCTTTGAAGTCAACAGACTTCAGCTTTTTTTCATCTTTGCATTTAGCGCATCTAGCACAGGCCTGGCATGTAGAGAGCCCCAAGTTTATTTCTCTAGCTTAGATGACCCTGACTTAAGGTACCCCTTCCTATTTAGCC
>NW_017731392.1:1657580-1661151 GCF_001890085.2 Hipposideros armiger | reverse complement strand
ATAGGCCTGGTCCTTTCCTTATAATTGGGAAAGCCATTCACACAGAGATGAGAAGAGGGCCTAGGATAGAGCCCTGAGGAACTCAGTATTTAAAGTCAGTTAGCAAAGAAGACAGAGAGAGAGAGAGAGAGAGAGAGAGAGAGAGAGAGAGAATAAATGTAAGAAAACCAAGAAAGAACAGCATGAAGGAAGCCAAGGGAAGAAGGTATATCCAGAAAGTGTGGTCAGTGATGTCAGTGTTGCTGTCAAGGTCAAGAAAGATAAAGACTGACAAAACATCCATTGGACTTAGCTCTGAGTGTCTACTGTGAACTTAATGATGCCATTTCTGTGCCGAGGTGGAGTGTGTGTCTTTATTAGATTGTAAATTCTTAGATGGGAACAAAGTTCCCGTTTAATTAGTGCCTAGGGAATGTTATTTCATGACGATAATCAAATGATCTGCGTACTGCTGAACATCATGAGGGCCAAGGTGGTTTTCTGTTTTATACCACTCCCGTTCATATTCATTCTTGCAGTTGATGAAAAAGTAATTGCTCTTGTAAATGGAAAATAATTTAATACCAACTCAAACCTTGGCTGTTTTAGATAATCAAAAATTATATTTTATTCATTCATTCATCTATTCATTCACCCATCCAACTGCCCAGGACTTACAAGCATTGTGCTAGAGATGTAAGTAGGGAAAGAAAGGAAAGACGGAAGCCTAGGAATTTGACCCATGTATTCCTGAGTGAGTTAACTCTGCAATCTCTATTTTTATAGCCTTCCATGTCTATTCAGAAGGGGCATATGGTTAAGCTTGTGACTTGAAGACAAAATTTCAGAAAGTGCTTCCTTTCTGGTTAAATAAAAGAACAGGATTTTAGTAGAGAAGGCCTTTGTACTTTTGGGGGGGGGTCCTTCTATATTTTATTGTTTGCTTGGTATTTATTCATTTTTATTTATTTATTTTTCCCCCCTTCCCCCTTTTTAAAAATATTTTATTGGGGAATTGGGGGAGGGGAACAGTGTTGGGGAATTGGGGAAGGGGACCAGCCAAGTTGTTGTTCTTGTTGAGTCACCATCTGGCTTCCCGTCAGCAGCTCGTGGCCTCTAAGCATGAAGGATGAATGGCAAATAAAATAAATCAAGAATTGAAAAATGTCAGTTGGTCATTTGTAACTTTAGTAAGGTCAGTAGCAAGAGCAATTTTAGCAGGATGGTAGAGGCAGAAGCCAGATACAGTAAGTTTGGGAGTCAACTGAAAGTGAGAAAGGAGAGCTAGGATTTACAAGTTTCTTCCAAACAGCCTGTCTGGAATGGGAAGGGGAAAGTTGGGAATAATTAATGAAGTAAGTCTCAAGGAAACTAGAAGGAATGAGCATTAGACTACAAATGGAGGGATTAATTGTGGAACTGTATGAGAACTCAGCTTCTTCTGAGATAGGAGGAAAGGACGTATGGATGGGGATGCAGATAAGTTTGTTAGGGGGAGCTTGGTGGTAGGCAGCTCAGAAATTGAGGACATTACTATCAAATAGCCTCAGTTTTCTCTCAGAAGTTAGAGACAAGGTCAATGAAAAAGCAGGTGAAGTTTTGGAATTGCTACTTTGTGACTAGGAGGCCTTTCGTACAATTGTCGATGATCTTCAGATTGTCCACCAAACCACGCCTGGCTCCCTTTCTGCTGCCTTTCTCTGGTTCTGTTCTCAAACTTAGTTTGATCTAGAATTGCTTAACAGGTCCTCACTCAGACGATGTAGATAGACTCGCTGCTTATAAATTACTTTAGACTTTAACAATCTAAACTATTCCTAGGTTACCTAGGGAATATCTAATTTACCAAAGTTGACCCAAATGACCCCCACCCCCTTAGGCTGTGAGGTCTTTGAAGTCAACAGACTTCAGCTTTTTTTCATCTTTGCATTTAGCGCATCTAGCACAGGCCTGGCATGTAGAGAGCCCCAAGTTTATTTCTCTAGCTTAGATGACCCTGACTTAAGGTACCCCTTCCTATTTAGCCAGACTGTGCTATTTTTTTTCCTCTTTACCCTACAGAAGATAGTTAACCTTTACAAATACACTCATATGTTTTATGAATTTAAAGGAAGTATAACAGAAATGCAGAAACGTGCATAAATTTTAAGTGTCCAGTTTTCTGAATTTTCAAAGTAAACATTCCTGTGTAATAGCGTCTAGTTCAAGAAACAGAGTATGTCACCAAAAATCCCTGGTAACCCCTTTTTATGTCTCCTACCAATCATTATTTCTCTGCATAGGTAACCACTATGCTGACTTCTAACTCCATAAATTAGTTTTATTAGAACTTTATATAAATGGAACCCTATAATATGTACTCTTCTGTGTTTGGCTTCTTTCACTCTGCATTGTGTTTCTGCAATTCATCGATGTTGTTCTATAGAGTTGGAGTCTATTCATTATCTTTGCCTTATGATATTCCATTACATGAGTTCATCACAATTTATTATACTTATCTGTTCTATTGTAAATGGATATTTGAGTTGTTTCTAGGTTTGGGATATTATGGATAATGATGCTTTGAGCATGTCTTGGTGAATACATGTTTGCATTTTTATTGGGTATAGATCTAAATGCAGAATTGCTGGGTCATGAGGTGTGTAAATGTTTGCTTTAATAGATCCTGCTAAATAGTTTTGCAATATGGTTGTATATTTACTAAATTATACTTCCACCAGCAGTGTTGAGAATGAGTTGCTCCCACATCGTTGCTAATGTGTGATATTGTCTGCCTCTTCCAATTTTAGCCATTCTGATTATTTTGTATTTCTTTGATGATGAGATAGGTAGAGTACCTTTTCATATGCTTTTTGGCCTGTTGGATATCTTCTGTTGAAGACTCTTACCCATTTTTCTTTGGGATATCTACTGTTATTAATTTGCAAGGGTCCTTTCTGTATTCTGATTAGAAGTCTATTGCATATATTTTTCCCATTCTGTGAGTTTTCGCTTTAATTCTGGCTTTTGGAAAACAGATGTTCTTAATTTAATTAGTTTATTACATTTTCCCTTTATGTTTATTGCTTTTGTGACCTGTTGAAGTTGTTGCCTACTCTAATGTCATGAAAATATTTTCCTATGTTCTTTTAAAGGCTTTATTGTTTACCTTTAACATTTAGACCTACAATCCATCTGGAATTGATTTGTATGTATGGTGTGGCAAGGGTGAAGGTCTCTTTTTTGCCATATGGATATTCAGTTGACTGCAATATCTTTTATTGAAAAGACCATCCTTTCACTACTATAGTGCTACTGTTTTCAAGTATCTGGTGACCATACATATGTGGATCTGTTTCTGGACTTTTAATTTTGTTCCATTTGTTTATTTTCTTATCCTTGTGCCAATAATTACACAGTCTAATTACTATAGCTTTATAATAGGTCTTGATATCTGGTAGTGTAAGTCCTGAAGGTTTATTTATTTTTTGCCACCTAGATTGCCTTGGCATTCTTGGCCCTGTGCATATAAATGTAATTTTAATTATAAAATATTTATTGAATATTTATTTATTATGTGCTAGGCACAGTGATTGATGTTGGGAATGTAGCT
>NW_017731392.1:1635236-1655384 GCF_001890085.2 Hipposideros armiger | reverse complement strand
ATAGTATTATTTGGAGGGAAGCTTTTTAAGGAGGGTAGGTAGAGGAGGAGAAAAATTAGAGAATATAAGCTGAGTTCATAGTAGGAATAAGAAGACCATTTAGTTCTTTTAAAAAGAGCTTTTGGCAGATTGATCAAAGTGATTTTTTTCTTCATAAATTGTTAGTGTTATTCCTGAGAAATACCTAGAAACAAACTACTGACTGCTGCAAATTGGTAGTCTTTGGTATTACTTTAGTTCTAATTGGTGAATAAGGGCAATTTTAAATGACATTTAGCATTTTTAGTTCCAAGTTCAATCAGCATAGTCATCAACTGACATTTACTCTGAACCCCTTGGGTGAATGGCATTGAGCCAAATCCCATAAGAAATAATATCTTCTGCCTACGTAAGCAAACTGGTAGTTGAACTATTGCTCTCAGACGCTATAGATAACGGTTGATGTTAATATGTTGTGAGATTCCTGCCTTGGAGTCATGATGTTAAAATAGGAAAAATGTACACCAAGACATTTTTTATAAAGTAGAAACTGTATCTACTTTCTGTCTTGAATAAGGAAGTCACTGTCCTATGCAGTGAAATACTAAACATGTTTTTTATAAAATATTTCACCAAATATTATTTTTGCTTAAAAGAGTTGAATTTTATTTGAATGATCATTGTATGAATAATGTAAGGTAAATTTCCATTTTGACAAGTAAAATAAGGTGAGTTGATTTAGAGCATATCAGGTAAAATATTAAAATAAGTGATTTGTGCCTTCAATGAAAACTCAAATGCAAAGAAATCTTGGTGGATAAGATGTCAAAAATTTGTGACTAAAACCTATTTTTACTTGACCTCTAAGGTTAATATCACATTTAGTATTAAGGTATTTTTCATTCTATAATATTAGAAATGTTTCTGTTACACATGGTCAGATGTTAAGTATTTATTCCTCCCCACCCCCAGACCCCCTCCTTTTCTTATTCCTCCCCATCCCAGTCTCTCTTGCTCTGGTTTGGTTCCTATTGCTTGCTACCCAATCATTACCATTCTATCAATAATACCATTTAAGGTAGCTCTGCTGGGTTTCTTATTTTGAGCCCTACAATCTAGTTATTCTTTTAACCTGGCTCCCTAAATCAAGTTGACAAAAAAAATTTTCCCCCCTTTTTCATTTCAACAACTCGTGATTTAGATTGGTTGGGAAGATATAACGTAATCCGGGTACAGCTTCTTCCCTTTGGAATCACAATTTGCAAAGCTTCTCCTTTCCTGGTTGAACGTGCTTAAGGCAGGCGGAGTACCTTGTGAAGGACTTCAGCCCCCACAGTTCCCTGTGTGCGCATGCCCTCTTTTCTTACAGTTGTCAAAGTGCTTTTGCCAGAGCGGTCACATAATCAACCTGAAAGAAGAAAATAAATACTGTACACTTTTTAATTTTATCGATCCTTAAAAACTGGACACTCAAAGGTAACTGCTACTAAGAATTTGTTACTTGAGATTGGGTGATTGCATGTAAAGGAAGATCTATTGTGTGTGTGATGGGGGGAGGGGAAGGAGGTATCTATTTCTCGGACTTTGCTGTAAATAAGAAAAAAGAAAAAAAATAAAAATAAAAAAAATAAACCACCCTGACCCCAAACAAACTATACAAGCAGTCACTGAAAGACATTGCATATTAACTTTGTAAATGTTACCTTAATTTATTGCCTACCTTTTGTTTAAAGGGTCTTATTTATTAAAGATGGGTCTTGACCTTGACAGAGTGAATTTATGCAGAAAGTAAAATTCATATCTTTCAGGAGTGTTGAGAAGAAACCTGGGTGTTCGTGGTATGATAAAATTTTAAAAATTCAATAAATATATTCATATTAATTATAGCTTTTATAAAATATTCTGAGTCCAGCTTACTTTTTGGCTTTTTTTGCTCTAGTACAGCATTAATTTTTCCACCAAGGGCATGTAGTTTAAACTGAAGGCATTAACAAAAAGCATTGATTCAAGCATCGGAAAAGCTGAGTGATATTGAAATTATAATCAAATGCATATTTCAGCCATGATGATATGGCTATTGTAAAGACAATTCTAGCCCACTGGAAGCATCTCAAATCCCAGATTACAATGGTTTACTACAGCACCGCTTAAACCAAGTATGAAAATGTTTCTTTCTATGGCAATTTTCTTTGGCAGCAATAGAACTTTGTGTTGTGAATCCACGCTTTGCTTGCCTCTTTGTGTCATATTTTTCAATACTGATCAAAGCCATTGTTTTAGACAAGGTAACTGAGGAACATAAAATCAGTCTTAAGTAGGTTTTATTGGTAGTAGCTGGCAGTTTGTGATGTATATCATTCTGGGTTGGGTTTTTTTGGTGGAGGAAATAGGAGAGGATTAGAAAAGAGTAAGGTAGCTAGCTAGCTGTGAAGCGTTTCCTTGAGCCCACTATTTTGCCTATGTACGAAACTTTAAAATGAAAGAGCAACCATTTTAAAGATAGTCTTTTATAAAACAGAACTACTTTTAATCCCATTTCTAGGTCTGACATATTTTGCTTAATAGTTAAAAACGGAAGCATCTCCATTTTCCAACATATATATTTTACAACAGTTATTATCATGAGGATGTCCAAAGGCATAGCTTCTGTGTGTATTTGAATGCCCTTTCACAAGTGTCCTGAGAAAGATGCTTCTCCAAGTATCTGAGTTAATTAAGTAACTGCATTAAATATATTAATAACTTTGTTGCAATTATACTGAATCATCATCTAAAAATAATTATGTGTTTGGTCATATGCTCCTTTAACATTTCAAAATATTTGTTTTCAGGGTTTCAGCACTGTAATATTAATATATCTAAAACAATTAACATGTTCTAAGGGACAAGCTAACTCAGTGATAACTATGTGTATGGAAATCTCCTGGTTTTGAATGATTACTATTTTCATCCTGGAATGAGAAAACAGGCAGTATGGCAGAGGTGAATTTCACAGTCCTGTGTGAAATGGAAAATACCATACACTCCTTATACGGCTAAATAAAACTAATGACAATGCACTATAATTACAATGTATGAGAATATGGAACTTTGTACTATGCTATTTTTAATACTTTTGGTAGCATATGGTAATTCAGGGGTTTCAAACCATAATCTTTCACTGTTAGTACTAGTGATAAGAGAGTGGATTCTAAATTTGCTGGTCTTGTGACCAAAGCAGCAAGAGGATTCAAAAATGAAAATCTGGCAACCCCAACATTATCTTGACTTTCTACTTAAATCTCAGGGAGATTTTTTTTTTTTAAAGCCCCATTCCATCTCACACTCAGTGTCTGTCAGCCTGCCTCCCCCCACCCTTTTTCACCTCAATTCCGACAAGAACATTTCTACACTCTGCAGAGAAATTCTAAGGCTCCTGTTAAGAGCTGAAACCACTGACATGCCAAAAATCTCTTGTGCGGCAGAATTGGACAAGGAAATTGGGGAATAAGCAGAAAAACCCTAATCCTTAGAGTAACCAGAAGCAAGCACTTCCAAACATTTTAGATTTTTACCTCTTTAAAAACGGTGGTTCCCCCCGCCCCCGTCTCCTAACAAAATGGAGTAGCTGCAGCTACTGGAAGGCCAGAGAATGATTGTGCAGCTGAGTCCTCTTGCTAACGAATGCCAAGGATTTCCTCCCTCGAGGTTTGCTGCTGCTAAATGAAACAATTATCAACGCTAGAAGGCAGTTTACTAATCAAGAGGGATAAGACTGCTGTTTCTTTAAAGTGCCCGAATAGGGAAGGGGGGAAGAAAGGGTCGTGAGCGGTGTCTTTTTAACCTTGCTGAAGGACGCAGCAGTATTTATTGACGTATGCAAATAACTAGGGAGGGTGGTGCTTGGGAAAAAACAGGAACCAGAATCAGTTTCTCATTGCAGGGTGAACGCTCTGAGTTCCGGTGAAGGGAAAAGAGACGTGGCGAAATTGCTGTCTTTCTGTCTTAAAGCACATCTCTCACTAATACAGAAAAGGAACCAAGACATCAGAAAGGGTGAAGACGCTCTCACAGTATTTTTAGAGACATTGCGCGAGCCCTCCCACCCCAGCCCGACCTGCTCTTCTAAATGGGAGATTATGGATTTGCATTGCAATTGGCTAGTAGCGGTGGCACTGGATTTTCGCAAGTAAAACACCCACCCGCTTCAGCGAGGGGCATTAATGATCACATTGACAATAACGCGTATCTCTTTTTTCCCGTTTCAGCTGCGCAAACCATGCAGGATGATTTACTGATGGACAAAAGCAAAACCCAGCCCCAGCCCCAGCAGCAGCGGCAGCAGCAGCAGCAGCAGCAGCAGCCCCAGCCCGAGCCCAGCGCAGCCGAAGCCCCGTCCACGCCCCTCTCCTCAGAGACCCCCAAGCCGGAGGACAGCAGCGCAGTGCCGGCCCTTAGCCCCGCAGCGGCCCAGCCGGCCCCCAACGGGCCCGACAAGATGCAGATGGAATCACCGCTCCTGCCGGGCTTGAGTTTCCACCAGCCCCCGCAGCAGCCGCCGCCGCCGCAGCAGGAGCCCGCTGCGCCGGGTGCGTCGCTGTCGCCGTCCTTCGGCAGCACCTGGTCCACGGGCACCACGAACGCGGTGGAGGACAGCTTCTTCCAGGGGATCACCCCAGTCAACGGGACCATGCTCTTCCAGAACTTCCCGCACCACGTCAACCCAGTCTTCGGAGGCACCTTCTCCCCGCAGATCGGCCTGGCGCAGACCCAGCACCACCAGCAGCCACCGCCGCCCGCGCCGCAGCCAGCGCAGCCCGCGCAGCCCCCGCAGGCGCAGCCTCCGCAGCAGCGCCGGTCGCCCGCCAGCCCCAGCCAGGCGCCCTACGCGCAGAGGAGCGCCGCCGCGGCGTACGGCCACCAGCCCATCATGACCAGCAAGCCGTCCTCGTCCTCGGCTGCAGCAGCCGCCGCAGCCGCAGCCGCCGCCTCATCTGCCTCGTCCAGCTGGAACACGCACCAGAGCGTGAACGCCGCCTGGAGCGCGCCGTCCAACCCGTGGGGCGGCCTGCAGGCAGGCCGGGACCCTCGCAGGGCGGTCGGCGTGGGCGTGGGCGTGGGCGTCGGGGTGCCTTCTCCGCTCAACCCCATTTCGCCGCTCAAAAAGCCCTTCTCCAGCAATGTGATCGCGCCGCCCAAGTTCCCCCGTGCGGCCCCGCTGACCTCCAAGTCCTGGATGGAGGATAACGCTTTCCGGACGGATAATGGTAACAATCTGTTGCCATTTCAGGTAATGCTCCAGTGCGTCTGCACATATCTTCCTCCTACCCCGTTTCGTTTGCCCCTTCTTCCCTGCCTTTTAATCGTCCACTGATTTTTTTCTTTAAAAAAGGCAGCGATGCCCCGCTCTCCTGCCCCCTTCCAAACCTCCAGTTCACTGAGCTATTCCACTGCCCGGCACCAGGATGGGGGAACATTGTGACTGCTCCAGGGCTCGTATTTATTCACCCTGACAAGATAAGAAAGGGCCTTTTCCTTTTAGTTTATTTTTTCCTTCACCGTGCTTGAGCCTTTTGTTTTAACCTTCTTTGACAAGTAAAGCTGCAAGTGTGTGGCAAGGTGCCGGCATAGTCCAAGGATGAATAGGCTGAGATTCCTGTCGTTTTAAGTCGCTACACGTTTCAGGTTATGAAATTCCAGGCTCAGGGTGCCGCCTGAAAGCTGTCTGTTCCTAAACCACCCTGGTCCTACTCTTTTAGAGGTTAACAACCCTTGAGTGGTGCTATTTCAGACAGTTGCATACGCTCAATTAAACTAATGTGAACACATGTGTTTATGTCTCGCTAAGGTGCTGGCATCATTAATAGCAATCAGCGTATTGCCCCTGCCGGGAAAATTATGAGTGTAAGATTCCAGTCACCACTAGAACTCTATCAGGGACTGAGATGGAAGAGTGGGAATTGTAGGGGTTAACCCCTCCTATGTTACCTAGAAGAAGGACTTAAAAATTGTTTTTTTCCAGAGGAAAAAGACAATAGGACACGACCTTCAGAGCCATATTGCAATGGAGTCTATTTGCTAGCTAGCACTGAAATATTTAAAGCTGCAGTGTCCTTCAGTTGGGTTATTTAAGAAGACAATGCAGATCAATTACACCATTTGAAACTGGGCAAAGTGAAAGTCTTGCAACTTTAATGAAAAATGAACCTTGTGTCTTGGTGTTAAATGCCAATGAAAAACCCAGGAAGTACCCCAGACAAAAAGGTTGAATGGAGTGTCCTTATTCTGTTCTTGCTTTCTGATCCAGCCCACAGCAACAATGGTTAGCAGTGTCCTGAACATCTTAAGTTCCTAAGGGGTGTGAGGGCGAGTGTTCACTGGGGGCTTTTGTTCTCAGGCATTTATCCTTCACTTATAAATTGATTTAGCCATAGGCTTCTAGGCTCAGTTAAAAAAAGAAAAGGAGAGAGAAAAGGAGAGAGGAGGGCTTTGGATAAGACCCAATTTGCATGGTCAAGGAAATGAAACAGAAGTCCTTGGAGCATTGCTTAAAAATGGCAGAACTGACATTTGACACAGGTAGTTTAAAGCATCAGGTGCAATTGAAGACTTCATTTTATTACTCTTTACATTTCAAATGTGATGTTTGGGTGGCTCCCATCCCTGAAGGAGGAGATAGGGTTATTGAGAGGTACATGATTCTCTGGGCTCGAGCTAAGATTTTTAACCTTGACAGTTCAAGGGGTTCCATGAAACCCATAAATTGTGTGTGTGAGAGTTTTTAATGAGAGGATCTTACCAAGTTTTCACAAGGTCCTTTAGGAATGGAAGACTTTAATATTAAGTTGTACTTCTTCCCATAGTAAAGTTTATTCTAATAAAATGAAGAGACTGCAAGAGGGGGTTAGTTTGGTAGATAGAGAAAAGGAGGAATCTTTTTTCTGGAATTTCCCCATGCACTTATTTTTTTGAGTGGGGGGTAAGGTAGGGAGGCTGCATTTGGTAGGAGAGCTTCTCTTTTTCTAACAGCCATCCACTTTTTCATAGTATTATTTTTCTAATAGGCCCTCTTTTTATTTTGATGCCCCCAATCGAAGTCCAGTCTTAGAGGATAACCTAAAATCCAAGAGGGAAGTTTAGGTGTTGAGAACTGATGATACGCATATACATCAATTATTTATTCTAGGAGTTGAATCTGAATACAACTAGCTTTTGATTAATTATCTCCGAAAATGGGGACTGAGGAGAGATTAAATCTATAAAAATTTCTCAAACCGATATTGACATGTAGCTTGGGGATTGCCAGTTGTTTCTCAGCAAACCATTTACCAGCAATGCTAATGAAAGCCAGACGGAGTGATTGAGTTTCGTCTTTGGTCTTTTCGTCTCTAATGGTGCTATTGAGTAGGCAGAGATGGCCAAAAGATTTGTAGAAGAAATTCTATTAAAAATTAAGCTTTCTATATTTGACCACAGAAAGAATTACGTGGACTTTGTCTCATTTCTTTTCCTTACTTAAAATGGAGCTTCAGGATTTTGAAGCAATATTAGAACCAGAGTAGAAGGAACTTGGTTGTGTTTTGGCTTGGAATATTATCATACTTGGCTTGTGTTTAAAAAACACAAATATATTTACAAAACAAAACACCTTGAGTCTTCTGTGCAGAATTTTACATGATTGCGCATGTAATTATTGAAACCATTTTTTCTACAAAAGGGAAAAATATCTTAAGTGGTCCTAATGACTTTTTAAAGATTTGTTTATTTTGACAAATACGATTTTTTCTTTAAATTGAAGAGTTTATTTAATAGAATACCAACTTTATTTTTTTATTTCACAGATTCTTTGAGCTAAAAGGGGTTTTTAACAGTGATCTACTCTAATTTATCTTAATATTAAAAAAAAAATCTATCTCCCCTACCCAGTGCTGCTTCACTCTCTTGCCAACCAACACAATAAATTTTTTGGAGCTTTACTTCTGTGGTTTATATTGTAAAAACAATAACTATGTTTGAATGTGGTTTTTCAAACTACACATGCTTCCTTACCCACTTCCCTAAATTCTAGCAAAGTTGGTTGGTTTCCCTGGGTTGTGGTGGCTGCTTCCTTAGGGATTACTTGTATCTAAAAGCCACTTCATTTCTATGAATAAGGAAACTGAGGTCCTGGGAGGTAGAGTGACATAACTCAGGTCCCAGAGCTTTGGCTAATTTTGTTGATGTGTGTGTGTGTCCTTAACTTTCCTGTAGCATTAGTGCTGTCAGGTAGACTGTATTTTAAGTAAGGTTCTCTTTGGACTCCATTCAAAGAGACTTAGTTATAGAACTGTCTAATGAGGTTCTTCTCTATCTGGCCAGTGCCTCTGAGTGATGTTCCTCCCACCAACAGAGCTCAAGAACGTTGAGGCACTCCACCAGGGGAATTATACATACACATTATTCTATTATGTATTTATATGAAACAGGAGCCTAGCCATGTAAAAGGACTAGAGATGTTAAACCCAATGCTATTTGGTTTTAAATAGCCTTGTTGTCCAGAGAAGTATAGGAGGGACCTGTGAGAGCACCTATTCCACCACACTGCTCATTTTCCAGAGGAGGAAGTTGAAGTCCCAGTATGTGAAATGACTTGCCCAAGTTCAAGTGGGTAGTTGGTGTCAGAAGCAGGCCTTCGAGCCAGATTGCTTAGGTTCAAATCTCAACACTGCCAGTTACTGGCTTCGTAATCTTGAGCAAATTATGTATACATGTTAACCCTTAATTTCATAATCTGTAAAATGGGAATCATAGTAATTACTTGCTTCATATAAATCCAAATGAAAAACTGCATATGAAGTGCTTTACACAGTGCTTGGCCTTTAGAGAACTACCACATAAATGTTGGATTATAATTATTATTGTAATGGTGACCAGAGGTTCTGCATGACCTTATCATGCTGTTGTGGATTGCAGATTTTTTTCATACAGTGCAATCTGAATAACTTCAAACTTCTTCTGTGTAATATCATTTAGTCTTTTTTTTCTGTCTGAAGGTACCCTCTGGTTATTATAACAATATATTGAGTTGTCGGAAAAAGTCATGATGCATTTTTGCATAGAAAACATAGAAAAAATATGTCATGACTTTTCCGACGACCCAGTAGTAACCCACTATTTATCTCTGGGCCAGGCTCTGTGGTAAGCACTTTATATGTAGTTTCTCACTGGAACTCCTTTAAGGTAGAGGACTATTATTATCCTCATTATACTGACAAAGAAATTGAGGGTTAGTTCATTTACATTAATTGCTCGAGCTGACAACCAATAACTGGCAGAGTTGGGATTTGAACCCAGGCAATCTGCCTCCAGAGCCAGAAGAGGTATATAATACCTTGGCTAAGATACCTCCAGGACGTCAGTTAACAGTGCAGTGTAGAAGCCGGAGACTGGGCTGAACATGCACTTGACTTTATGATATACCCTGGAAATTGTGTTTTAAAAAGAATTTGTATTGATAGAAATGGAGGAAGTAAAATATAGTGCCCGTACATATACCACTACTTGTATTCAACAGTAGTCAGTATTAGCCCCTATTTGTTTACTTAATTTATGTATTTTTGAATATTGTATTTTTGGAAAAGATTCAAATTATGTCCTGCTTTCTGTCTGCATCTTTGTCTTTATACCTCCCCTCTTCCCACACCCCAAATTGAAAGTGACTGTATAGATTTTATATATTTTGGCATAAGTCTAGTTAAAGGTAATTTAGTGTTAATTTTGTTGGTGGGTTATCTGTAACAGAGGAAGAAATTCTTTATATGAATTCATGGGAATATAAATTATTTAAAAAATAAATATGCCTATTTATATAAATTTTGAGGAAACATTAATATTTTTCAACTAGTCCATGCTCCTTTTTAAAAAAATATATATATATTTTTAGGAAGTAATATAAATTGTCTAACTTATGCTTGCTTTTGAATAAGGATAATATGACCTAGATTTAAAACTGGAGACTCTTTTGTCGTTGCTCTAATGCAAAACCACTTAATGTCCATCCAGCCACACAAACTGGTTCAGAATGTATTATGGCATGGTTACTGTCAATGCCAACAAGGCCACATTATCTATATTCTACTTAAAAGAGGGGTTTGTTAGGAAATTTTGAAATGTTTTCTATGATACTGAAAACATTAATCTAATAATATAAACTGTATAAGTCAAAATTGCATGTTGAAAAGTAGTTAGCTTCAAACTCTTTATGACCTTGAGTTGACACAAAAGTGCTCGCTCAGAAATGTCATGATTTTAGATATCCTCTAAGACACAATTTTCTACTTAAATAGCTTTCTCCCTTGGTTGGCCTATCTTTCTGTCTTTCAAGGGCTGCATAAGGCATAATACTTGTCCATTTGAAACTTGTCGTTGCTCAGGTGGTTTTTGTAAGTGTTTTGATCTACTAATGTCAGAAGATGATGACTTTGTTTCTTATGTGTGAAAAGTTTAATTAAGCTGTGCGGATTTTACTGAGGAAAGAGGCGGAGGGAATATAAAGTAGTGGACAGCCCACGAAGGTTGGCGTGAGGAAGACACTGGTTGAGGCCTCAGCTCTGTCAGTGATGATTGGGATCAAGTCATTTATCCAATGATTCTTTCTCCCAGTCTGTAACCTGGGTTTGCTATGAGAGAATGTATACAAAGTGTTCAGAAAAATTAGATGTTGTTATGTCTTTTAAATGCCTGCTTAACTACCGGTAGTAATTACAGTTGTCCCTCAGTATCCCTGGGGATACTGTTCCAACACCTCCTGTGGATATCAAAATCCACAGATGCTTAAGCCCCTTATATAAAATGGTTTAGAACAAAGTGTACAGTTGGCTCTCCACATTTGTAGATTCCCACACATGGATAGAAAATCGTTTTCAATCTTTGGTTGGTTGAATCCATGGATGCAGAACCCGTGGATGCAGAGGGCCGACTGTATAGTCAGTTAATAGAGGAAATATTGTTGATAATCTGTAGTCTGAGTTAAACACCAGTTCATGGCATCTGGAAGTTGAGAGGGGCTAGAAAGTGTGTCCGGCAGGGATGGAAGAGCAATGAAAGGCTCTTTGTGTGTTAGGGTGACTGCCTGCCCTAGAAAACTAGTCAGGGTTAGGGACTAGAGGCTGTGTCATAAGGATGGTGCACCTTTGTAACTGCCTGTTTCTGCTATGGCTGACTCACCAATGCAAGTGTAAGAATTTTCCTAACCCTGTGAACATTAATAGGCGATGGGAGAATTGCTTAAATTCTTAATTTCCTGACTTCTACAAGTGTTGATTTTGGTAGTTATGAAGTTACAAAGGCTCTAATTTGAATCTCCTCACTACCGCTTCCCTGAAGACCATGCCTGGCTCTTTGTAGGGGTTGGTGTGATTGTCAGAGATTGAATTCAGCATAGAGCCCTAAACTAGGATCTTGAGAGTTGAGGAATATAGCCACAGCATCAGAGGGGCTTTCCCAAGGAAAACGCTGTGCTTGCAGTAATAGCCAGCCTTACAAGGAATTTTCCACAGCTGGTCTGTCTATCTTGTAGATGGCTTTTTCTGTCGGTTTCTGTTATGCTTAGGTTCTGTTACATTTAGTTTCTATGTCCTTTAGTGTTCTTTAGTAGCAGGTGCTGGGCATGTAAACCTCTTAATGTGAAACTATTCTAATATTTGCATTTTGACTTAACTTGAAATAGAAAAGTGCTAGTGAATTAAAATGAAACAATAAATTAGCATCTTGGAATCAAGCCTCCTTTTCTGTCTCCAGAAGCACTATTATATAATTCTCAGAAATAATATGATATGAATTCTTGTTGGCAGACTTCAGGGGAGAGAAACAGAAATGGGCACCAAACCACCTTTTTATCATTTGAAGTGATCATAGAATTAATGTACATGAGGGGAAAGAAACATCGTGTACTGATTTTGCATACATAAGACTGTTGTACAGCCAAATATCTTCATTCCTCAAGTGTTCAAACTTATTTCAAAGTCAAGATCAAGTACAAGAGGAAAAAAAGTAACTCCCTATCTTTAGCTAATTAATGCAACTAATTAAATGGTCAGTGCTACGAAATGAACCAGTGTCTTGAAGTTCATGGGCACCTGACAATAGGTACTCATTAAATGAATGAATAAGCACTTAAACACAGGTTGCTATAGCTTTGTCCTTTCTGAAGTATATTTCACATTTTTGAGACAGATTCTTCATTATAGCATTTCTCTACAAGATGTACATAGAATATGGAAACAGGTGAATGTACATAATGTTGGACAGGATATCTTCAATTTGTAAAAATAGATATTATTATCTGTGTTCCCAGACTTTATAGGCATCCTATGGTTCCTGGGCTGTGACTCTGTATGTGTAGTTTTGGTATGCCAAGAAGTAAGCAGGGTTCTTGCTTTGACATAAAAGATTTCAGCAGCCAACAGATAGAAACAGGAGCTTACATCTTATGACTTAATGTTTTCTTTACCTCTTCACTGTTAATCAGCTCATTCTTGTCGATCCAGTTTACCCTGTCATGGTGATCTGTTTTGTCCTGACTTTGCAAATCAAGTCATTACTATTAAAACTGATCAGAATAATTCTGACTATAGCACTTAGAAATATCAAGGAGAGAATTCTTTGGTCTAAGAAGTTTACAGAGGATAGGTTATAGTAGGCCCATTCAGTCAGTCATTTATTTGAGGAATGTGAGATTAGAAAGTGGACATATAAAGGGCAAAAGACTTTCTATCTTAAATATATGGTAAGGTTTGGGGACTGACTAGGGATTGAAATACTTCAGAGGAAACATTTTAGTGATCTGACAATCTAACCCCCTACTCAAAGTCCAGGAGACCTAGTTCTTAGGTTTCAGATAAGCAGTAATTAAAAAGGACAAGAAGTAAATGTACCCAGAAGGACCTCTGTTTTGCAATCTGCCATGGAAAATTTCCTTTCCTCTTTTGAACCAGAGAAATATAACCTAGATATGCAGGGGGTTAAAAATAGTAAAGACCAGTAAAGTTTATGAGATTGTGGGGAAAGGCTGAGAGACGATTTTGGATCATGAGCCTGTTTTTATATGTTTGCACTTGATATTATGGTAGACTATTCAATTCTTTGTCACATTGTTATTTAAAGCAGTTGTAATCAAAGTAGAATCCCGAGCTCAGATAAACAGTTAAGGATAGTATATGCAGTTTTTTTTTATTTTTTATTAACCACACGTCTATTGCAGAATTCCCTGATCAAAGGGATGGGATTTATAACGTTAAGTTTCTTTTGGCATCTTCACTCGCAGTCATAATCTGTGTAGTTCAGCTTTTGGGTGCTGTGTTATTTTTGATGTCCTTCTGAAAATAGATACAGCTAACAAATACAGGGTACCCTGAATGCCAAGCGCTGGCCTCACCCTTTTCACATGAATTCTCTTATTTAATCCTTACACGTTTTTGTGAATTGGGGATTACTATCCTAATTGAGAGTTAGAGAATATTACTAGTAAGCTGACGGAGTAGGAATGGAAACCGAGGTCTTTTGACTCCATGTCCAGCTCTCCCATTTTGCTACAGCTGCTTGCCTCTTATCGTGTCAACTCACCCTCTTTGAGTATACCTTTGATTTTGTACTCTGTCCCCAGACCTTCCTGATTCCCCTCACCCCACATTTTCTTCATAGTACTTGTCACTCTCTAAAATGAGCTGCTTTATTTTGTTTTTCTCTATTAGAATGTAGGCTCCCCAAGGACAAGGACTTTTCACTGCAGTGTTCCCAAGGGTTGTGACAGTACCTGGGATATTTTAGGCACATGGTAAATATTTGTTGAATGTGTTAATGATTTACATTTATAAATGATTGATTAGGCATTTATTGGTCATTTGCATGTAGCTAGCAATGTGAGAATAATTTCTTTTATAAACACTTCACTGGCCTCTACCAGAGGTCAGGCACTAGGGATTAAAGCTGAACCATGTCCTGGCCTCACACAGCTCCCTAACAAACACGAATTAAAGCATAGGGTAAGGTTTATAACAGTGTACAATATGCACAACAAGGAGAGTGTGTACTTGAGTCAGAGGAAGGAATGGTTAAATTTGTATGTATATGAGGGAGAGAGGGAAGGCGCCAGACATGTCTTCACAGTTTAAAATATTTTCAAAATTTTTCTGATTTTGAAAGTAATACATGGTCACTATTTAAAACTTAAGGGAACAATGTCCCATAATTCTGTTACCCAGAGATAACTATTCTTAATGTTTTGGTGCATTTTCTGCCAATGATTGCTTTCGTATGTGTATGTATAATGTATTTTATATGGTTGAGATGATTCTGTGAAACAATTGATAGCCATATTTTTTTTAGCTTTTCTTATCATTCTAGGGCCTGGGGGAAAAGGTTGCAGCAAAGATTTGTTTTGAACAGAGGGAACATCAGGTACATAGGTAAGAAACAACATTGTGTGTTGAGACAGCCAAGATTAAAGGTAGGGGTGAGGCAAGTGAGAGATAAGGCTGGAGAAGTAGGTAGGGGCTGGGTCACTAAGGACATTCCAGCATTCTGTGCCTTCAACTTTGTCCAGTTGGGACATTGAAGGGTTTTTAAGCTGAGAAAGGTAGCCATCTTAATGAGGCTTTTAAGAGTGAAGTGATCATATCTTTGTTTCAGAAAGATTATTCTGGGATATAGATTGTCAGGAACCAAAAACAAGCAGGGAAACCAGTTAACATGTAGGGACCTAAAGTGATTGGGAAGAAGGGACAGAACTGAGAAATAAATTAGGAGGCCGACTGGCGATTGCTTGGATATGGGGAATCAAGGAGAAGGAGTTTAGAACGACTCCCAGCTTTTGGTTAAGGCAGCTAGGGAAAATGATCTAGAGGGGAAAATGCTTAATAGTGGTAGATGAGAATTTTCATGACTCATAAGCCAGGTGGATTTAAAGCAGGGGAACTTCAGAAGGGAAAGCTATGTGTTAGGAATATTTGAGCAAGTGATTTGACATCTCTTTTCCACCCATGCCTTTGTGTGACTCTTAATGCGTGGGAAGGAAAACCTTATTAAGATAGATTACTTTGTGGACTAGTTATAAGAACACTAAATCTGAAAGAAGAAATAACTACCATTGTAAGTCAAGAGCTTTTTCTGATTCTAGCCTGATTTTTCTTTTCATTGTACCCTGAGGATTAGAGTATACATTAGCTGGTTAGTCATCTTGTTTATGGGTAACAGCCTGGCATTGCAAAGAACTGTATGGAATTGCTAACCAGTCAATCACCTGAGAGGATCACAGGCAATAAGAGGAATGAAACCTGACATTATTTAAGTTGAATAAACCCACTTGAGGGTTTGGTGGATGTTGTTAGACAGTCTGAAATATCATTAATAAGGTCTAAGCAAAGTTGGGATCAGACCTCATGGAATTTAGTTCTGTGCTAATACAATGCTTAGTTTTTAATGGGTATAAACATGCTGAAATGTTTGAAGTTTATGATGCATGGAGCCACAGGGAGATGAGCTCTGTGGGAAGATAGAGGGGGAGAGGAGATAGGGACAGGGTAGAAGAACCAGCAGAATTATATGTCACTTATTCATTTGTATTTCTAGGGAGAGAGGTGGGCTATAACATTTATGAAATTTCCAAAGGAGTCCATAGCTGAAAAATGATTAAGAATCACAGATATGGAGCAAGAGCACTGCCAAATGACACCCAGTAAATCTTTAAAAGATTTTAAAAACTTAGGCATCTCATAAAATTTTTCTTTCTCCCTCTTCATAGCTGAGAAAAATTCTGCCTAATGCTAATTTGAGAACTTTCTAAATAAAAGGGACCCAACTCTTCTTTTCGCTAGCTTTTTCTAGAGCATTCAGATTACTTTTAATCATACAAGTAATTTTTTTGGCATTCATTTCTTTGGTTTACATATGTTGCATTAAATCACATGATTACAATAATATTGGGTTGTCAGAAAAGTCATGACGCATTTTTGCAACAAAAAAAAGAAAGAATATGTCACGACTTTTCCAACAACCCAATGCTAGCATTAAAAAGGTATGGGGACAAGCCCACCGTCTCTAGGGCAGCTTGCAGCTCACCTGGTAGGGCAGAAGTTTATAGGCTTGTTGGTTACAGGTGCTGAGTGTAGTCGGGGCATTTTTTTTATTGGGAAGATGGAACTCGTGGGTTATTCTGGGAAGTCAGCAAAAGCATCAACTACAGTAGATGCTTATGTATTTAAGTCAATAGACTAGAAAGTTTTAATTCAGAGGGATATTGTTTCATTTCTCGTATAGGAGGTACAACTTAAAAATATTGATTTTAAGAAATTGCTAATACACATATCCTTCTCAGAGGAACATTTCCACTGTCCCATTCACTTCTTTGTTGTTGCTAAGACCTTAGAAAGCCCATTTCTACTATTGTCACCTAATGAAGAGAGTAGAACTGGGAGGGGGTAGAAGTTGGAGGTTTGTGGGGTGAAAGGGTAGGTGTCCTAGATCTCAGTGATAGACCTGCAACTCATGGAGAGAAGTGCACCAGACCTTGAGATTTTTACATAGAAACAATGTTGGCTGCATAAGGTAGGTTCTTTGTGTAGCTCTGTAACCAATTAACTACTTATGGACTAGTGTGGAAACCTAACCTCATTTCTTACTTAGTTTCCATTGGTAAAGAGCCCTTTTAACAACAGAACATTTTGGAGTACAGCTTGTTTAAAATGTATGACATCAAGGCCTAGTAAGAACAATTGACCAAATTTAGCTAGTTCTGACCTCTTTTTCAGCATCATGTTCTGCATATATCTAAGTTAGAACAGAAAGACCCTATTTTGTTTGTTTGTTTGTTTGAGGAGGGGGTTGTTTTTTTATTAATATGACAGTTTAAGTGGAAGCTTTACCAGGTACCTCATTACCATCATGCTCATTCAAAGGGCAAAAATATTCTGGAGGGGAAAAAAAAGAGGCTTTATATTTAATTCTGTGTAATGACACTACCAAAATGGTTGAATCTGGATTAAAAAAACAACAAAACGTTGGCCTTTAACCTGCAAAAACAATCTAAATAGTTTGAATTATTTTACAATGCTGATGAAACATTATTTTGCAATGTTTATCAAATCAAACTTTGTGCTGATTTTAAGCAGAATAAAGACAGACTAATTGTGTAAATGCTTCAGGATGTTGCAAAGTAAAACTTTGGTGGATAGAAAGTTTTAAACTCTACTTTCAAAGGTATCATAAATTTAGCATTTTAAAAGATGTGGGACTCAGGAGGGAGATTGATTTTTATCATATTTTGACCTTGAATTCTTCAACATTCCAAAGACGTGAGCTTCCTGAAGGTAGCAAAATTATTTAGTTAATGTTTTAGAGCTTACTGCCTACTTCCTGCTTATTTTAGAGCTTACTGCCTACTTCCTACTTATTTGCCAGTATAGATAATTCTATTTGACCTGTTAACTTTGGTGTGATCTAGCATATGAAATATTATTCCAGAGTAGCTATTTTAAAGTTGGTGAATCATGCAGGTATAACACAAGACTTTCATTTTAAAATACAATGGGATATTTAATATTCTAATTTAGGCCTAGATTCTGTTAAAGGTGAAACATACATACCTAAAGGTAATTATAGCTTAATGTAAAAAATTGTAAGGCCTGGAGTGAAGAGGAAAGGAAGAAAAATCTCTTGAGAGTGAATATATTCCTTCACACTGAGGGATATAATGGAAGGCTGCAGCCGGCAAGGGAATTGGAGTGACACATTCTGTTAGAGGGACATAAATAATAGAGAATGTATTGAATACTGAGACATCAAAGGACATTGAAAGACAGTGAAGAAGATTTCAACGAAGAGGACAAAGCTAGGTAAAAGGATGCTTCAGCTTTTGTTACAATAATTAAATATTCAAAAAGGCAGCCATTTTATCCTGTCCAGGAAGTTAAGCAATTTGCCCATTTTATATTCCAGTTTTATGCAAGCAAGCCAGAGGCAAGTAAGCTGACATCAGGGATTTATATTAAGAAGTTTCTTTTAGGGAATATCATAAGCAAGTTCAAAACCCAATCTTAATCTCCTGTGGCATAATCATAATATTTATGATGCCTCTAAGACACTTTATGTTTGTTCAAAACCATCAAAGAGAGAGAAACCGTGTGATCAGCATAATTTGTGTTGTGCATATTATTAATGATCTAGTCTGATGACTTCTCACAGTAGTTAGTATTGTAAAAAGACAACATATATAGAAAAGATATGTTCTGTAGATCCATGTTCCATAGACACAGCTGTAGAAACCATCCATGCTGTGCAAAATTCTAATATACTCTCATATATTTTCTCTTTATTATGTTATAAATCTATAGAAATTCACATGTGTTATAGGTAGCAATGCAATTAACTGGAGTTTGATTTCAATAAGTATTTATAAGGTACATACTGTGTTCTTGAACTTGTTTTAGGTATTGTGGATGACACAAATTATCTGAATCCTGTCCTTAGGAGCTAAAAATAGCATGCAATAGAGCATTATATTAAAGCAAGTAGTACCAGATTGTGTTAGTTGACATGAATGGTCAATTGAGGGCAAGAATAATTTGGCTAAGAATCTTTTTTTTTTTTTTAAGTGATAGGGTCCCTGTAGCTTCATTTTGAAGGATAGATAGGATTTGGCCTGATAGAATGGGAATTCAAAATAAGGAAAGAAAAATGAGCGATAAGTGGGGTTATTGAGCATACCTTCCTGACTAGACCCACATCTCTCTCTTAGGTTTTACTGGGAGATAAGGATGGTTTGGTTGTTTCTTAGAATTAAAAAACAACAGCAAATTTTTACTTACTAGACACCACTTTGTTTCAAAAGCATTTAAGATGTCTTTGTACATACTATATGGCAAGAGAACATAGACTAGAAGTAGGTGAGAAAAATGAAATAAAGGTAAAATAAGAGGATGCAAAATGGAGTCCAGAATTAGACTAATATTGGTGATGCCTATCATGATAGTGACCATCTTGAATGTGGACTCTTCTGCACACAGTGGGAACCCTGAAGGACTAAGATTAGAGAAGTGGCACAATAAAAATATATATTTACAAAGACCAGACTGGTGGATCGGAGAAGTGAGTGCGCCTGCCACAGTGTAGCCTGATGGCAGGGAGGCTGGTGTTGAGAAGGCGTGATAGTTGTCGTGGGTTTAGTACAAATCTAGGAAGGTATAGCTCTGAGAAACCTTACAAAAGAAAATATGAAATATGTTAGTACTGACTGAGGGAGTATGAAGGAGTGCAATATCATTCAGAGCTGTTATGCTTAAAACAGTATCTACTTTTAGGCTTTTTTTTTTTTTTTCATCTTTTTCTTTCCCTACGTAGCTTTGCCCCAGCTCACACTTGGTGACACTGTGTTCCCCACACCATTCTCCATGGAGATTCCCAACCATTAAAAGGATTGAAGGACAAGAGAAGAAGAGGATAGTGTTTCCCCTTTCTCTTTTTGGCACTTCCAGTGCACCAAATTGCTGCCTTCTCTCTGAATTTTATCATTGGGTGCTCCCAGAGTCAAAATTGCTGTTGTCTATTGGCGTTCTTAAACTACTGATAAGGATATTTACACTTCTTGAATCCCTGTCTCCATAAGAGCTGAGGGACTAGTCAAGTAAAAATGAGCAGCAGGCATGCAGTTAAAAGTGGGGAAGTAGAACCAATGTAAGGTGAGGCCCTGAGGGTGAATGAGAGCATCTCTTTATGCTATGGTGTTCCCTTAACAACCTTCCATAGAATTCACAAGAGGGTCGTCTTATCTGTTCAGCAATTTATGTTGGCTCACTATATGGGTAGTACACTTGTTGGAAGGCTGGAGAACAGGGTCTGTGCTTATAAATTTTTAAAACACATACCCACATCGCTCTCTATTGTATACATGTGCACACACATACATACATCCTGTAGAGACTGAGTTTGAGACATCTTGAGTTGACCATGTAATTGTGAAGTAGTATTAATGATTTAAAAGTCAAAATTCTCTTTGATTTTAGAATACTGTTTGGTCAGTGGTCATTCCTAATCATGTTCTGTTAATATGAATTTAATGTGAGCATTTATTGATGGTAGAGAAAGACATAAGAATAATGCTGAAAATCAAAGTAAAGCTGCCAAAGTTGCAAAATTGATTGTGGATCATCATATTGATAA
>NW_017731392.1:1630074-1633958 GCF_001890085.2 Hipposideros armiger | reverse complement strand
GGAATTCAAGCTGAGTTACTGCTAAATCTATTTGTCTGTAGCAGCGCTGCACAATAGAAATGGGCTGCAAGACATATAGGGTAATTAAAAAATTTCCAGTAGCATGTTTAAAAAGTACAAAGAAACAGGTGAAATTAATTTTAACAATACTATATATTGAATTTAACCTGCTATATACAAAATATTTCAACATGTGATCAATATAAAAATTATTAATGAGACATTTTACATTTTTTTCATACTAAGTCTTTGAAATCCAGTATGTATTTTATACCTATAACATTTCTCAATTCATTCTAGCAGCATTTCAATTGCTCTCTCTATATATGTAGTATGTAGTCTTACAGATGTATATAGTCTTAGAACAGATGGGTCTGAATGAGCTAGTGTTTAAAATAATTTGATCTTAGTTTGTGTTTCATGTCATGATCTGGCACAGTTTAGCTGTACTGCAAGCCATAGTGTAGTTTTATAACTTGTGGTTTCTGTTTCATTTCTCACTTTTATGTATAAATCTATAATCTTCATTAGCATGGCATTAATGAAACATATAGAGAGATACAATATATAATTTACAAGGAGAATGTAAGAGTTTTTTTGTATCCTTGATAGACTATCTGCTAGAATAAGCCTTCACTTTCGGTAGGTAGAGTGATTCATCAAATTTTCTAAAGTTGTCGAGTATTTTGAATAACAAATATTGCCCAGAAATGGCTAAATGCATAGATTGTACTGCCATTGTTTCTATTAATTTTATGTGGTGCTTTCTTTAGTTGACAAGCATTTTACATGTATTCTTATTTGTTATCCCTAAACATATTCCTAGGTATTCTCTTTGAAGTTTTATGTTTCCATTTTAAATGAAATTGTTTTTGTATAGGATAGATAAGTTGTCAACAAAATCATAAAATTATTCAAATGAAAAGTATTTTTAAAAGCACTGTATATCCATCGAAGTTTTATTCATGCCTATGTTTTTCCAAGTGACTACAGAGTGTTCAAAAGTTTAAGCATTACTCCTTATAATGTGTATGTGATGTGTGTGTGTGTGTGCGTGTGTGGGTGTAACATTTTCCCTTCTTTCTTTTGGTCTGCAGCAACTTTCCTATCTTCCTTTATTTGAAAATAATTGCTGTAGACTTTTCATATGCCTTATCTACCGGGGTGCCAAAAAAATATACACATATGACTTGTATTCATCTTTTGTTATTGGTTTATATTGAGTATTACAATTTTAATACAGTTTTTTCCTTTCTTAAAATGTATATACATTTTTTTGGCATCCTCTGTATATTCAGTGTGACTTAGTTGAATGCAATTCATTTGCCACTTCCCTTTTTCACAATTCCATAGTTTGCAGACTGTAAACTATGCCTAACTTTTACCCCAGTTCATTATTATGTCATGGAAACAGAACTGAGGTTTATTCTGAACTTTCATACCATGGAATATGACCACCTTCACCTTCCTGCATGATGATAGAGAAGGGTGGTATTCATTTGTTTATTTAATGCTTATTTGGTACTTACTTTATGTTACATAGTGTACTAAGTGCTTTACAGATATTATCATCATAACATTGTGTAAGGTAGGTATTGTTGGTATCCACATTTTTCATATGAGGAAACTGATTCATAGGGAGGTTAAGTAACTTGTCCAGTTCTATAGAAATTTGAGTGCTTATGATGTGCTGTGATTTACATTTTTTTACTTTCATCTAACTGAAAAGGAGCAGAGAGTTATATTCTGGCTACCATTGGTCATTCCTGTGAAAAGACAGATAATCTTGTGTATAAAGTTGTACAAATATGAGCTCTGTCTGCTTGTGCCTTTTCATTTCTTCTTGGCTTTTCTCTCCTTTTTCCTTCTTCAAATTGTGCATTGAATGTCCTTATTTGAGTCTTTGCTTTTGGAATATTGCATATACCCTGTAGGATCATTTAATGAGAATACTCATAACGCTGCCAGTTTGTTTGCTTGTTTTGTCCTCTGCTTCAAGAATTCACAATATAGTCCAGTGATAGCAGAGTCCATGGAAAGAGTGATATATATGTATTTACACATAAACATGTATTTATGTTTATGTATTTACAATAATTCTTCTTTATACATGGGTATACATTCTAAGACCCCCAGTGGGTGCCTGAAATTGCGGATAATACCAAACCTGTGTATACTATGTTTTTTCCCTATACATACATACCTATGATACAGTTTAATTTATAAATCAGACACAGTAAGAGATTAACAATAATAACTAATAATAAAATGCAACAATTAAAATGCTTCTCTTTGGTATGTCCGAATTGCCAGCATCATTACTCTTGCGTTTGTCCATTGTTAAATAAAAGAAGGATTACTTAAACACAAGCTCTGTGCTATGAAAACAGCCAATCTGGTAACCAAGATGGCTGCTTACTGCCTAAGCTGGTGGTGTATGCAGCATGGATAATGCTGAACAAAGGGATGAGTCATACCCTGGGCAGGATGGAGCGGGGAAGTGTGAGATTTCATCACGCTACTCAGAACTACAAGCAATTTAAAATTTAAGAATTGTTTATTTCTGGAATTTTCCATTTCATATTTTTGGGCTGCAGTTGATGGCAGTTAACAAACCACAGAAGGTAAAACCACGGATAAGGGAGACTACTGTATTTATGTTCATACATATACATTTTCTTACATTGGTAATCTCACTTTTTAGGCAATAAATGTTTCCACAGCATTTAGGGAATAAAATTAATTTTTGTCAATTAAATTTGTTTAAGAACTTCCAAACAGCTAGAAGGTCCTACTTTAATTACTTTTTTTAAGCAAATTATTACTTCAAGTGTTTCTCTTAACACATNTGGCCTATTTAAGTAGCTGTAATTCTGGAGTTTAAATGTGGCCATTGATTGGAATAAAAATGGCAGGGTGTAATTTACTCTGTACTAGGGAGGCTTGGTGGACTTCTGCGAATGTGCCACATTGTAGTCAGCTCTAGACTGGGGGGTTTACCCTGGCTATTGGGCTTTAACAATGGTGTTCCCTTAGATTCTGAGATTGAAAGAAAAGTAGTAGAGAAAGCCACAATTGTTTTGTATCTCCCCTAAAACTCCACCCAATTCTGCTTTAAAGATCCAGTCAGGAGTTGGGTACCATATCATGAAAAATAATAAGTGTTCTTCAAAGTTTGAAATTTAGATATTTTTAGTCTGTTTATAAGAATCAGAAACCTCAAAGAAACTTGTTTCTAACTTACTGTTGTCTTTTTCTGTTCTGTTACTGCAGGAACCTTAGTGCTCACATGATTTGCTCTTTTACTCTTCCAAAATAAGGTAGATTGCTACAAGTATGGATTTTAATTTAGGTAACCTAAATCACTAGACAGAACAATGTATATGTAATTACTTATTTCTAACTTTTCCTGTTTTTTTTATGCATCCTTAACACAGCTTATTGCATTTTACGACTCTTATTCACTGACTTTGTCAAAGTGCTGTGCAGAGATCATCCGGGGAATCTGTTGATTGTACAAAGCTGGGTTTCCTAAACTTGCTGAGCAAGCATCACCTTGACAGAGTTTCAGAGGAATCTCAGAAGGGGGACTTAGAGAACTTCAAGTTTTGGAGGCTGAACTTAGCCATAGGGTGGTTTTAGGGTTGACATTAGTAAGCAAAATTTGGACAGGGATTGGTTAAATTTGTAAACTAGTCTGGTTGCTGGAATAGTCAGTGCTCTTAACTTTGGAACACAGGAATTCAAGCTGAGTTACTGCTAAATCTATTTGTCTGTAGCAGCGCTGCACAATAGAAATGGGCTGCAAGACATATAGGGTAATTAAAAAATTTCCAGTAGCATGTTTAAAAAGTACAAAGAAACAGGTGAAATTAATTTTAACA
>NW_017731392.1:1624904-1625834 GCF_001890085.2 Hipposideros armiger | reverse complement strand
GCTGCATGTAACTTTGCATAATGTTCTAAGATAGGTTTTGGTTGCAAAGGTCAAGCTCCCCATACATTATCATGCCTAATAGATCAATGCCTAATAAGCTGCTTGGGATAATAGTCTGTTGGCTAACTACCTAGTGATTTGGAGCAACACCAGCTAGTCTCCTATGCATAATAACCAGGGAAAGGGACAATTTTAATTTTTGTAGTTTCTTGAAGCCTGCTTGCTCTTTTGACCCATGTAGTTACTCCTTTTCCTTTCTGTATCCTTCCTAGGTCAGGTCTGACTTTCTGCCTTGTACCTACCACACTGCTGAACTGTGTAATCGCTCCTTTTTAAAATGCGTTATGTACTTAGCTTTGAACTGTTTACCACGGTCAGAAAGTGGTAGCAATAGGCATTTGTACTTTTTGTCCAGTTGACTGACCCCTTCAGCATGTGCCTGGCTAGAGCTGGCCTCAATGCGTAGGTCATTTTAGGTGAGTAAGGCGATTCCAAGAGCCATGTTTCCCTGTGTCTGATGAACTCTTACCTGACCCATGTGGCACACCAATGAGAAGAGCTGTGAAAGAAGATTGGGGGTGGCAGGGAGCAGGAAGAGACTAGGTGAAAATCGCTGAGTTGTGCTTCAAGTTGTCCTGCTCCTCTAATTTTTGAGCATCTCTCAGAGCAAAAAATGATCCCCTTGCCTTTGTTGTTGTTGTTGTTTAACTTCTCAAGAAGCTTGGTTAGCTTGGTTTGCTGTTATACAGCAAGGAATACTACATCTGATAAAAAGGTGAAAGTGAGAACTAGTCATCCTCAAGAAGCAAAAGTTGAGGAAGTTGTAATTTCTTTGGATACCCTAATCTTATCCTAGGCTATAGTGAGGGTTCTCGAGAATTTCTTGTATGGAAGACTGGGTTTAACAATAATTTTAAAGAATATTAAAAT
>NW_017731392.1:1621819-1623024 GCF_001890085.2 Hipposideros armiger | reverse complement strand
CCCCTTGTATCTCTAGGAGAGGACATGTCTGGGGGTTAGCCAGAGGGTAGAAAAGGATTCCTCACAAGGAAAAGGCAGGTGCATGGGATAAGGCTGGTAGAAGCAGGCCTGGGGCTGTACCAGAGGATAGATTAAGCTTCTTCGTGACTTTAACTAGTTGTCAGTTGGACAAGGGTAATTGACCAAGGGTAAATAAGAGGTGCCTTGCCTGTGTGGCAGGGTAGAGTTAGAGGCCTCTCTCTGATTGTGTCAGGATTAGGTTGAAACGGGATATTTCTGAAAGAATTTGAGGCAGAGGGAGAAGTCAGGGAGGCAGTGCAGTGAATGCCCTTTAGAGCACAATCTGGATGTGACTGGGTTTGAGCCCTGCCTCTGCTGCTTATTAGCCCTGTAACCTTGGGCCAGTTACTTAATCTCTCCAAGATGTAATTGCTTAATTTATAAAATGGGGATAAAAGTTACCTGCCTTGTAAAATTGAGAGGGAATGCATTTAGCATACTTAATATTGCCAGGCACATATTAAGTACTTGAATAATTTATTAATTTATTAAGTCAAGCTGGGGTAAGAAAGAAAGCAGGACTAATGAACTATACAGTGGGGGTGGACGGCCTCTATATACAAGTATATATGATAACATCTGTTACTGGTTATATTCAGAGAAAAAGAGTCAATAATGGGATACATTATTTATAAATGTTCTTATACCTCCTGACGTGTTTGCTTGTTAAAAACAAATGAAAAAGATGTTTTCCTTATTTTCCCTATGTTGGGAAACAAAACTTATGAAAAAAAGACTTAAAAGGTTAGTTGCCACTTGTAACTTTTGTTGTTGAATGGCAAATTGTGGTACATTTGTTCTATGCATAATTTCTGTGGAATTTTGCTGCAAATTTTTTAGTTTTCTATCCTTTTTTTATTCCTTGCAGGCTTCCTTCAATTATTTCAGCAGCATTCGTTTACTATTTGTAAAACAAAAAGGATGCAGTAAATATAAATTGATGAGGCCTAGATAGAATTAATTTTTATGAGAAAAATATGTTTCTCAGCATTGAGGTTTGCTCAATTAAGAATTCTGTTATGCATTTCACATGTCATATGTTTTCATCTGTTGAGCTAGACTAGTGAACCCTGTTAGTTTAGTATCTGTGAACCTCTAGGTCAGCGGTTCTCAACCTGTTGGTTGCGACCCCTTTGGGGGTCGAA
>NW_017731392.1:1588884-1617819 GCF_001890085.2 Hipposideros armiger | reverse complement strand
TTTTGTTTTTAGGACCGGAGTAGGCCCTATGACACTTTTAACTTGCACTCGTTGGAGAACTCCTTAATGGATATGATCAGGACTGATCATGAGCCTCTGAAAGGTAAACACTACCCTCCCAGTGGCCCACCAATGAGTTTCGCTGATATAATGTGGAGGAATCATTTTGCAGGTTAGGAATATTCATATGTCCATTCCTTGCTTGGTGTTTTAAACAAAAATCAGCTTTTTAATAATTGTGATTTTTTTTTGGTTTTGTTTGTTTTTTGTTTGTTTTTGTTTGCTTCTGTACAACATTGTGGAATGTATTTAAAGTTGATTTTTTTTTTTAACCCGGGTTCAGCTACCTATGATTTTCAAGGTTGACTGCTTTAATCATAATGTCTGGCAGAAGCATGTGTTGGGTAGCTGAGGTCGTGGTTATAGCATGAGACCAGAAGCTATGTTTGTAGGCTTTGTGCATTCGGAATCCTTAGCTGAACCTGGATAATTCATTTAAGTGCAAGTATAATGTAAGGAAGTATGAGATTTAGTAAACCAGTCTCTAAAGACTACTTCAGAAAACTTCATAGAAAAGGGTTCCATTTTATTAATTTATAATCAATTTTCTAGTATAAGAAGTAACATTACACAGACTTAAGAGCAGCCGGCAACCTTTTTGCATTCTGTAAGGCTAAAACACAAGAAAAATGTCTTAACCCTCCATCGGGTGCAACTGATCTCACAGATTCATTGCACACAAATTGTTGATTTTTATACTGAATTTATGTAATAAACATATATTGTTTTTACTTTGTGGCAAATTAAAATTTTATTCTGAAGTAATAGGCATGCTTACACGTTTTCATTCAATTTCAATTTAAATAAATAAATGTCATACACGTATCTCGTAGATGCATTGCGCCTGAACTCGTAACTTTTGCATTGCGCCTGATGGAGGGTTAAAGTGTATAAATGTTTGGGGTTAAATAGAAGGCGGAGAGTCCCAAGGACTTACTATTTTTACAGCCTGTGTAAATTCAGGGTAGAGGCTGATGTTATGCTCATAATTACAAATAGTTCTTTTTATGGGTTATAGGACTTTTTAGGGGCCCTATGGTATTTTAAAACACTTTAATGGAAATTTTCTGTTGAAATAGCCACTATACTTGGGTTTAGACCCTAACTATCTGAAAACTGTGAAGAGCTAGCCACAGGAATGCCTATCTAGTATGAACCCCTGTGTCCTCTGGAGTTGCCAGGAATTTGATCCCCTCCGGTTCTCTCCAGGCTTTTATATAGCATATGACTGACTGTGAACACCTGATAGTCACTTCTTTCAGCCACACAAGAAATCCATTTCATTCTTTTCTTGTCACACTCATGATTTTCTACTGCATTTCTCAATTTCCAGTGAAAAAGAAAGTAGTTAACAGGCTATGAAGAAAATAAAGGATTTTGAGAAAAGTTATATTTTAAAGCCTTCAGAAGTAGGAAAAAAAAATCTCTCATGTATTCATTGTTATATTTAGTCACTGTTACCATGTCTTTCTTCAGTTGAAAGATTAGGTACATAGTAATTTAAAGCATATTTCACTTGGAATGAGAATGGTGTAAAAAAAAACAACCGATATTCACAGACTGTTTTGGTTTTTAAAATCTAAGACTGCATTTGTCTTCCTTCTCTACCTCAAATATCTATAAGCCTTTTCTAATTATTCCAAAATTATTCCACTCTTGCTCTGTGCATACTTGTCTTATCTTAATCTGTATTGTTTTCTTCTAGCAATAAAAGATTACAAAAGGATCTTAGATTATAGTCTGTAAAATAATTTTCTAGAGTTTTGTGGATATTATTTAAGCAGGAGCTATTGTGTCCTGTTGAGAGTAGCACTGGCAAAGTGTGAGGAGGGCACCTCATTATGGGATAATGTAAATACCTTATTCCAGTTGTGGTGGCCCCATTTTTATTACACGCCCAACTATCTCTGCATAAATTCCTCTACTACACTTAAAAATGTGAGATTTCATCTATAGAAGTCTTCTTCATTGTACTTATAACATGTCCTAATAAGTTGGAAGGCATTTAATATGTACTTTTTTATGGCCTCAATATAGTTGCAATTTCTCAGTTCATCATACCACCGACATTGATGGACTATGAACGGACTACTTCCCATGGTCAATTACATCATCATGTCATTGTCCTCTGGTTAGGGTGTTTGAGCTTCCTGCTTTCCTTTTCCAGCTGGGAGACTTTTATATCTGGTTTATGACACTATGTGTTTGATCCTTATTACTTCTAATGACATAATTATGATGATAGCATTTTAAAGGAAAGATTTTAAGTAACTTTGACTTTAAAAAACAAATTTATAATAACAAAAAGATAACTAAAAAAATAAACATTGTGATGGTATACCCTTTATTTTCTATTTCCCATGTAATAAACATCGTCCATATTTTTACCTGGTCTTCATAATTTATTGATAGGCCTTAACTTTGAACTCTGAGTTTGTGTTCAGCTTTTTTTTTCATTATAGGGAATGCTGCTATGGATGAGTTCTTGCACATTGCTTTTACTTAAAGTAAATTCATAGAGAGGGTCTCTGGGTCAAAAGATGTAAACCTCTAGTCAGTTAAAAATAAAAAGATGTAAACCTCTAAGTGAATTGAGCTTTGAGAGAAAGGTAGTAGGTAGGCCAGGGGACCCACCATGTGGCTTCTGTCCAGAAACACTTTCCTCTACTCCATTCTATTTTTCCTCCCTCCTTTAGTATCGTCTACTCCCACTTGAAAATAGGAACACTATTTTGAGGGTCTCAAAACTCAATTATAGAGTCATTGTTTTTTCTGTATGCTTGTTTGTTTTAGTGTTTTTTTTCTGGAGCTCAATTTTCCTTAGAAAACAATACATTCTTGCCCATTGTAAGAAATTCAAATAATACATAAGAAGACAAAAAGGAAAGTGAAAAAACCACGTGAGACTTACTACGTAGAGATACAAAGGTTGTTATTTTTATTAACATTTATTCCGGACATTTTATATTCTCTGTAGAGGAGATGAAATTTCAACTCACCCTTTCTGATTTTGCAGTCATTCAAACTTGAGTTTGAATTCTGGATCTGCCTCCAGTTTACTATTGATACAGATAAATTTGTTAGCCTCTTCAAAGTCCTGGTGTCCTCTTCATGAAAATAAAGCGCCTACTTCATAGAGTCAGATAAAGTTCCTGACACTAGAAACTGCTCAAATGTTATCTACGATTTTTTTGCTGGCAGTGGTAGTGGTATGCCTACTGCCTGACCTGGGTAATAAACCTTTATCCCTATAATATTTACTTCCTTCCAACTAGACTGCAGCTAAATGGAAAGCTTTCAAATGAAAGTTTTCAAAATTTTGTATTTGCCATAGATAATAATGATTATAAGGATAAATGTTCTATCATTATCAAAAACCATTTAAAGGAGAAAGGAAAATAATCCTATAAGTTATGTTGGCTTTCCAAAATTGCGTATCTGAATAATGTAAAGAAAGTATAAGATATCACATTCATGAAAAATAAAGTACTTCATTATGTACTTAAAGTGAACATGGTGAAAATATGTTCACAGTGATATTTTATCTTAGAAATATTTATATTCAATAAGAAATTCCTTTATTTGACTGTTCCATTGATTCAGAGGAAAAAAAGGATTAGTGGGAGAACTGACAGATAGGAAGTTCAGGAAGTAATAAGATTTCTGTTATAGTAAAAGAGCTTTAACAGTTTTCCAGTTACGTTTATACTTATACTAGGTCAGCATTGAAGATATTTGTAGGAAATTTTAAAAGGTCCCCCCCCTTCTCCCCCATGATAAAAATGTCAAGTAATGTAGAGGAAAAGTTGAACTGAGCTTTCTTCACAGCGCCCTGAGGAATGTCTTCTGCATTGTTGATCAGATCACAGAACCCTTATTTAAATAAAAATTAGACTCATTTTTGGGCTTCTTAAAGATCTCCAGCTACAGTTTTCAGTTGTAACAGAATAAAATTTTAACAATGACCTGTTATTTCTTACCATATCTTATGTGTGACTTTTTCTATTGTTCATTTCAGAGAATGCCTCTAAGAGATGAGAGTTTTGAGCAGGGTGATGAACTAAGGAAAACTGTCCCTTATTTTTTTTCTAAGTACAGAAATCCTTGGGGTTGGTCGAAGTATGAGTGAGGCCTGTGTGGGAGGAATTGTTCTCTGCCCTCTTTTGTAGTGGACTGAAGAGAAATCCAATTCTCCTCATAACTGAGAATTAAGGGGATTTCAGGCATTGGGAGAGGTAGGATAAACAATAGGGGAAAAAGGTTCATCTATATACCCTCCTTACAGCTAGCTGTCCCCTGACTTGCTACTAATGATGTAGGTTCATCTAGCCACTGGGGAACCCCTGTGAAAACCCAGGGTCACTAGGTTTGATTAATCATACCCTCCTTTAGGATTAATATTCAAAAACAACAAAGTAATGAGATATAAGAATCATATGGAAATACCAACCCCAGTGCATTGGGAAGTGTAGGTGACATTGAGAAGCAAGGTCCTGTCCCTGGCTGAAGTAGCACCTTTTTCTCATCCCATGCAGCCTCCCTTTTCCAACACAAGAGTAAGTAGGCCTGGCTGACTACTTGGGGATAGTACTTGATGAAACATTTTTATATGTTTGAATGTTCTCTTCCTTCACCATTCATGGAACTGAAATTTGAAAAATGAAAAGAGCAGGTGTCAGTTGAGAACTGATATCGAAGTGTTTGCTTTTCAAATATATACTAAATCTGGGGGAAAAAATAGCTGTCTTCTGATAATAGTGCTTTAAAACATTTAAATTGACATAAACTTGGAAGGAATACATGCCACACCTTTATTTATTCATCACAATTTAGATTTAGCAATATGTAGCCTTTCACAAAATTGGCCTTTTTTGTGAAATGTTGAGGTTCCTTTGTTTTAGGAAAAGTGCACCTTCATTATATTCAGTTTGTTCAGAAAAAATACTGTCCCTTTCCTTATTTGAATTGTTACTCCAGTTCTATTTTTGTGCTACCTCCCTTCAGCCCATATCAGTTTGTCTTGTATAAGAATTAGCAGATTCCACATACTTTTAGGGCACAGGTACTGACTTAGTGAGAAGTGATTGTTCTTGTTCTGTACAAGAAAGGAGACAGTAGATAGAAGTTGAGTGATTTTTTTTTTATAGGTACCTCCCATTAATTTGCCCAGTGATCCTTTCAATGGAGCAGTGTACTCACCTGAGAGTTTTAAAAGAAAAAGATTGTCGGTACTTTAATCCTGTGTACTACCTCCAGAAATTCTGATTTAATATTTCTAGAGTACAGCCTGAAATGAGGAAACGTAGGTACAAGGGAATGGGATAAAATGCCGAAAATTATCCACTACTGGTATGTGAATAAACTAGGATTTGACCTGAGGTCTAAACTCACAGCATTTGCTTCTTGGCTCTTTGGAACATATTTAGAATATTTATAGTACCAAACTTTTATCATTTTTCCTTAGAAGAGATTTAAAACACCAGTTTATTGTATTCCCACATATTATATTTTACTACATCTTATGGATACTTTTTCTGAAGGAAATAAAATAAAATAATTTCCAACTTTATCTTCAACTTTATAGAAAAAAGAGGTGGGAAATAGAATTGAGTAAAATATGCATTTTGTCTTATAACCTTTTCTGGAATGTGGCACTCACATTCTGTAATGTGAAGGTCTCTGAAGGACTTGACTTTTTAGAGCAAATGGGGATGATTAGAGGAAGATATAGCAGTTGTTCCCTATCTCATAACATATTGTAGAAGTGAAGAGGTGATTTTCATAATTAATTATGAAAGAATAACAATTCCAATTTCTATTTTGGACATGTAAAAGTGTGGGTTATTTGGACTCTAAAACTTTGAATAACAGCAGAGGTAGTTTTTTATGACTGGTCTCTTAAATATGAATGTGAATTGAGCTCATGAGACTGTGATTTTTACAGTCCAAATAACCATGCAGAACCCTATTCTTCCAACTTCTCCCTCCATCTCCTCTCACCCACATTTTTCAGGCCCTGTGCAGTGGGGAAAGTGGGACATAGTCTCAGATTTCCACAGCATCATTTAACTCAGTAAAACCAAGTATGCTTTCCAGTTTTCAAAACCTTATATTTTACACTATTCTTAAAAGATAGCTAGCTGACAAGAACAATTTAAAAATAGCAGACTGTGGACAAAATGTCACGCTGGCAGCACCAGACTGCATTAACAGAAATCTCCAGATGTCACACACTTGAGTCTATTTTCACAGCTGATTAAACAGCAGTATTTGTTGGACCAAGGGAAGAAAAAAAGAAATGGCCTCATCTGAATTTGAAATCAGTTTTTCTTTTGCTGTTACATATTTTCTCTCCTCCAAAATCCCATAACTGTAAGACTTAAGACATACAATATATTAAGTAAAAAATAAAATTATAAAATAATTTCCAATTTTTGAAAAGAAACCTTTATATACTGTACTCCCTAAACTGGAAGACTGTAAATCAAAATGTTAACAGAGCTTGTCTTTGATTGGTGATCTTGTTTTCTTCATTTTTATGTATTGTCTAATTTGTCTCCAATGAAAATATATAGTACTTTATAATCTAAACATTAATTTTTGAAGAGGTAAAGAAAATAGCTTAAAGAAGCCGTAAGTGATTTTACTAAAATAATTAACATTCAGTTGGGGGAAAATTAGTTTATATTTAAATAATTGGTTCTTATGAGTCTGGCATCAACCCAGAGTTTCTTATAATATCTTTTGTTAATGATATTGATCCACAGATCCGTTGGGTCAAAGAGGCCAACAGAGTTAGGGAGAACACCAGGAAAAGCAAAAAGTTTTCTGCTTTTCAGCAAGTAGCGATGTCTTCATCTATAAAACATTGTCTAAGGCTCTTGTTTTTGCTGCATCTTCAGAGAGATTGAATTGGAAGAAGTCAGTGTGGGATAGAGGATGATAATTAGAAAACTACCAAGCTTCTTTTCAGTTTCGTTTTTCCATGCTGAAAAATCCTAAAATCTCATGGAAAGAGTCCAAAAAGGATCCAACTTCTGGAGGACTGCAGAGAAAACACACCTTTAAGAATGGGAACATAAGCAGTTTTATTTAAAAACATACAAAAACTCTTATTTGATGTAGTGATTGTATTATAAACTACATAATTTTTTTTACCATAAATGATTGTAGCATAGGAAATAAAAGAAGTTGAAGGAGGATCAGCTAAATTTGGGCTTACTTGGTTTTCTTGATAACCCTTTATTCTAGAAATGTTTAGGGGACATCCCTCGCTTTTAGGAACACCCACCCCCAATATTCCTTGGTCAAAGAGCATAGAGTCCCTCTTTCTGTGCCATTTCCCTAAGTTCTAATGGGCATTGATTTTGAACTCTTAATTGGGTTTTTAGGCACATTTTCCAGTAACTTGCTATTTACTATTAAATTTGAATACCTCAGAATATGCTGAGTAAATCAGCCTAGTTCTCATGGATGTTTGTATTTGGTGGTAATGAATCCAAAGAATGTCCTGATTATCTGAAAATAATGGAAAGAACACTGATATAGCTAACTAAAACCAGAATATAAATTCTCCCTGCTGAATCAAAGCCTCATTCTGGTGACAAATTTTCCTAAAATGGGTGCCGATCAAGGTGGTGGTAAGAGATAGCACTCCTTGCATATGGTACAGACTATAATTTTTAGGGACTCTAGATTGGCTCAGGAGCTGGAAAAAGGTAAGGTACAAAGAGCAATTACATACATAGATACTGTTAAATATGTCTTTTAACAATAGGTAGCTTTTGAAACTCCTAATAATTAGCTTCTAATAAATATGAAAAGTTACACAAAATTTATTTAAAAATAAAAGAGGCATTTCTATTATTAAGAGATGTTTCTTTACTAATGATTTTCTATAGAAAACAAAATATATTCTAAAAAATAATTTTCTCATAATGTAAATGCTAGCAACATAGTCTCCCCTGACCTAGGGATAGATGTAATGTCTTCCTCCTAATAAGGAAGTTTAAAATAATAAAAACAAAAAATAATTTTTACTGAAAGTTCTATAATGCTTCATGGTATAATTAGAATGCTTTCATCGGAATCCATCAACTGTTGATGGTTTTTCCATTCTCAGTTTCTCTCTCTCTCTCTCTCTCTCTCTCTCTCTCTCTCTCTCTCTCTCTCTCACACACACACACACACACACACACACATCCATCCATCCATCCATCCATCCATCAATAAAAGCAACACTACACTTAAGAGAGTTTTGTTTTTCCCTATCCCTTAATGTGAAATGACCTTTCACAAATTATTTGGCCTGTGGGTCTTTAGGAGAGTAGGATGGCCTTGATTTGACTTGGAATTCATGACTACCCCTTTTTATTGGAGGCAAATACTCTGTTTCGTCCACTGTGATTCTTTTCTTTTGGGCCAGAAGAGCTTGATAATGCTGTTTGCCTCTAGTACCCTGTAACAGAGTTTACTACCAAATGATGACTGACCTTTTGCAATTATAACACTGTATTTGTTGGAAAAGTCAGTCACTTCCTCCTGATCTCCAGCTTGTTCTGTATCCCTTTCCCTGAAAATACTGTTGACATTTATTTAAATGGTAGTGCTCGTGATCTAAAGTTAACATTTTTCTGAGAATTTTATCGTAAGGCTTGACATAATTGGACATGAAAACCTTGCAGAGCCAAGTTCATAGCCACTAGCTTTACACAAAAGCATTGTTTCAATAACTATTTTGTTGAAGGAATTAGCCAAGAAAACTTACTAAGTATGTATATAGTTTTTCCATATAAGACTCTCTGTTTCATTTTTCTTTTAATATATCCACCTCCTTTCCCCAAGTAATTAATGAAAAAACATACCAAACATGTACATCTTTTACTCTTAACCTTGGAGGCTGTTAGCCGAAACATCTGAGTCATTCTTTCATCTTAGAGACCAGAGGTTGGCAAACTTTGTAAAGGGCCAGAGAGTAAATATGTTCAGCCTGTGGGTCTCTCTCACACATTCTTTGTTTTTTAATTTTTAATTTTACAATCCTTTAAAAATGTAAAAATGATTCTTAGCTCAGAGGAGACATACAAAAACAAGTAGGCAGAAGTTTGTGACCTGTTTACTATAAGGACAAAGGTCTGGAGACAAACATTATGCCCAAGGTCATATGACTAGTTAGAGGTAGGGGCGGCAGTAAGAACCCTAGGTTCATTGTTCCCCACTCTGTTATATAAATTTCACCATCTTTCTTCCAGTTGCCATTCTGATAATTGCTGTATTTTTGAGCTGCTATGAAACCTTTATCTTTTTATTCACTCTAAGCTTCAAGTTTATATACTTCTTGAATTCATTATTTTGCTGCTTAAATTGGAAAGGCACTATGAATTGTTTTTTAAATAAAATGCTTAATTCAGGGAGTTGGCATGTTTTAATCGGAATGCGGGAGATGACTTGAAATTTTAGACGATTATAATGGAAGCTTCTTTTTGTTTTGTTTTATTTATTTGTTGTTATTGAGACTTTGGCTTTGTTTTAAGATTTTTCATGTTTATATTTTATGGCTTGATTTAAAAACTTGTAATCGCTATGACTTTTGATAGCATTGTTTGTTACAGATTTAATTTGTTTTATATTTTTATAATGTTCATATTGCACAGTGTATTTTAAACAATTGTATTAAGAATTATTTTCTTTGTGCTTAAAATAAAATTATTTTATTTTTTAGGGCGCATGGGAATAAATTTCCATCATCCAGGAACAGATAATATTATGGCACTTAACAGTAAGTCTTCATATGAAATATTCTATAAAATTAGCAGTCAAGTTTACAGCACGTTATTTTCATTTTGTTGTTTATTACATTTCAAACTTCCAATGAGTGTAGTATAGAGTATAGACCATTATTCTGTCTATCCCAGTGGTTCTCAAAGTGTGGTGCCTAAACCAGCAACAGCAACATCGTTCGGGAACTTAGGAAAAATGCAGAATCTCAGGCTCCCTACAGACCTACCAAGTCATAAACTTTAAGACTGGGGCCCAGAAATCTGTGTATTAACAAGTACTATTGGTGATTCTGATGCAGGCTGAAGTTTGAGAACTGCTACTCTATACCAGGGGTTGACAAACTACAGCCCCATGAGCCAAATCTGCCCACTGCCTGATTTTGTAAAGAGTTGTATTGAAACACAGCTATGCCCCATTCATTTATGGATTGTCTATGGCTACCTTTGTGCTCCAATGGCAGAGCCCAAAAAGCCTAAACTATTTACTGTCTGGTCCTTTACAGAGAACTTTGTTGACCCCTGCTGCATACCATTGGGGTGGAGGAAGGAAAGATAAAAGGGAAGCCCAGGAAAAGAGGGAGTGGGGTAGAGAATGTGAATGAATAATTCAACTTAATTACACATAATTTGGAATTTTCTCATTGTGGTCAGTAGCCAACAGGTGCTTCAAGCTGGACATCAGGCGGTCTCCTCTTAGTGGAGTTTACATGGTATATAGGTGTCAACAGCTTTGAAGGTTAGACATGTTCTGTCAGTAATAATTGTTAGATTGAGTCCTGGAGCCTCAAAACATTAGTAACCAATTAGTCATTGTATTAATATTGGAAGAAATACCTGGCTGTCATCAGTTCTCCTTCCAAGTGGCTGTAGACCAAACACTTTTCAGAAGAGCCTTCTCTAAACTGAAATTGTCAGCTGTCAGAAGGACCTGTCCAAGCCATTGATTTAAGTTTTCTCCTCTGTCAAATGAATAATATCAGGTTGTCCACTCATCCTCTCAGACATGCAGGCTGACCCTCAATACAAATGGGGGACATGCTGGGTAAATCCAGGGTTCGGTACAATATTACCCCTTTTCCTCTTGCTTGAGTAAGGGGATTAGAATGCCATTGGAGTTCCTTAGGGCTGATTTTAGGTTATCTCTAACATATATAGTTCATATTTCTTTTGGTTCTGACATGTAGCCTGCCTCCCAGTGAGCACTGCAGAGAACCGCTGGCAGTGCTTGATGATGCGGCTCCCGATTCACTACATGCACTTTTTGTTTAAATAGCCAGTATCCCCTCTTTTGGAGGGTCTTGGACACAATGAAAATTCCAGACTACTCACCTCTGTTTTCTAATTTCTAAAATAAGGGTATTTTACATTTAGATTATGCTACCTCTGTTTTTTGGGTTGTTTTTTTTTTCTTCTAAAAGTAGGTACATTGAGGTGAGAATTATTAAACCTGCTTAACTTGCTGAGCTTCAGCAATTTTTCAAAACTTTGTGAAAAACCTTCGGTTAGGTGATGGGATCTAGAGTTGAATGTAAAAGGAAAGAACTGTATGGTAGTGTGTCTGCCTGAAGGAATGAGTGTGTATTTGCGAAAAGATCTAATTTGAAATGGTGTGAGTCCTCTTCTACAAGAGCGAAAGGATATCATTTATAATTTTTTTGTGTAAAAAATGAAGCAAGAAGACATGTTTCTTTTTAAAAGGTTTTTGACTCGCTTTGATTCAATTCTCTTTAATTCTCTGCTTTTAAATAAGAGATTTCATTTATGTTCTTTCTACTTTGTACATGTTGCGTAAAATGCCCCTTTTAGCCTCTAAATTTTCTCATCTTTAAGAGAAGGGGACTGAATTAGGTCATCTTAATGATTGCTTTCAGGCTGAAGATTCTGTGATACATTTTAAAGTACCAAAAGTGTCGTTTTGCCAATATCTATATCAAATGTTGATGAGCTATGCATATTTGCAACTTTATGGCAGACATCAGGGTCTATCGTCTAATGATTCTCTGAGTGGTACCCTTTAGGCTCCTCAAAGTAAACCATAAAAACAACCAGTTTTACATTTATATTACTTAACATCAGTTCTCTTTCAAAGTTGACTCCAACTTGAAATGATCAGAATAAACAAAATATCCTCCTTGGTAGACATTTGTGAGACCTACAGGCTTTCATGGACTTGCTGTAATAAAGCCTTTTTCCTTTTTGTATAGCTGGTCCCAGCCTGCCTGGTGACGTATATATGTTACACATGCACATACAAACCTATGTACTTTTTGTCTTCCTTATTATGCCTACCATTTGTTGGCCCAGCAGTTATTGTCCTGTGACTGGCCTGTCCTTCTTCCTTTCCCTAGGAATAATTCCCATAGGAATAATTGAGATGAAGTCACAAATTACTGAAATTTTATTAATTCCAAATTTGTGATAATTGAAAGATACTAGGTTGAAGTTGAACTGTATTTTCAGACAAGAAGGGACTGGCTAAGAAAATTAAAGAGAACTGAATCAGTGGTTAAGTTTTTTTCAAAAGGATATATGAATCAGTTGTACTTCCTTCTTTCTTACCCTTTTTTGCTATGCAAATTCCATGTTTCCTAACTCTGTACATAACGCTATTATTCACTGTCTTCAAAAAATCTTCTATCCTTCTTTTACTTCCTCAATTTCACCAAAAGCCCAAGTCTTTCCTGAAGACATAATAGTCTCAACTCTCCTGACTTGATATGGGAAAGACAGGTATATGGTGAGCATTCTTCTCAGTACTACTTCCCAGCTTTCAGTGGGCCCATTTGCCATGTTTTGGTGTTCCTAGTGCATACCTTCCAATTATACTTTCCTCTGAGAATCACCACTGCTAATGTCATCTAGGAGACAGAAAATGGAACTTGAGAGAGGAAGTTAGGATACCCACTATAGAAAATAGTAAACCTATAGACATTTAGGGTGTGGAAGAACTGGCAAGATTTGTGTGAAATCAAAGAATCTACTGATTTTTCCTGTTCAAGATCAAGTAAGAATTAGCAGGCCAACCTTTGGGGAGGAAACAGACATATAAATTTTGGCTTTTCCCCCAAATCTTAATTAGGTCCTCAGGTATTAGAGAATATAGCAGGGAGTTGGGGGAAGAAATTCTGATCCATCAGTAAGACCTGCCACTTGTCCAATATTTCCAAAATAAATTTATTTCTGAAAAAATATGCCCTTCCTATTAACCTGGTAATATATTTTTTCTTTACTTTTAAATAATTTGGTCCATTCATCATCTTTACATTTACAGCAGAAATGCTATAAGTTTGCATAATATACTTTTATTTTTCCTGCTGGTAAAGGAAGGAGGCTACTGAGAATGCTTCTATCTGTAATATATATGTAGTAGTTCTATCAGCCAGATTTTTTTCTAACACTTAACAGTAGCTTGTGGTTTTTGTTTGGTTGTTTATGTTTTTTGTTGTTGTTGTTAGAGTTGAGTTTAGCAGTTATGGGCTTGTACAGGATTGATGCCTGACTCGGTGATTTTTTTCCTCTATTATGATGGTCCTCAGAAAAGGATTTTGCTGCCTCTGTGATTAGTCAAGTGATCCAAATTTATGGACAAATGAATGTTCAAAACCAGAATGCCCGGTTTTAATTTATTCTGAGAGATAATCACTGCTGACTGAGTCTCTCCACCTTATTCCTTTTGACTGGTCAGTTCCTCTTTTTCCAAGTAGAGAATGGGCTTGGAAAAACAGTTAAATATCAGAAAGTTGCTTGATGAGCACAAAACTAGAAACAGAGGGAGCAGTGTGGCTTAAGGGATAGTATCATTCAACTTCAGGGAGCTATCTTCCAGGCAGGCTGAAAGACATGTGAAATCTGCAGATGGAGCAGTGAATTAGCATAGCCATGAAAAGCATTGTCTAGGGTCAGGAGGGTCTGGTTCCATCTCTGACAAACTATATGACCTTGAGACCACATTCTTAACTTCTTTGTCTCTGTTTTCTTCACCTGTAAAATGGAGATAATCATCCCTAAAGTGCCCATATACAGGCATACCTCAGAGATAGATATTGCAGCTTTGGCTCCAAACCACCGCAGTAAAGCGAGTCACAATCTTTTTGCTGGTGGAGGGTCTTGACTCTGATTTATAAGAAAATGTAGTATATGTGAGGTGGAATTAATAAAGTACAATAAAGCAAGGTATGCCTGTATAAATCTTGTACAGCTCAGCCTAGTGACTGACTAGTAGATGATGCTCAGGTGAGCTGCTGCTTTGATGGCTTACATCAGCTTTATTGCTACCTTTTTAAGATTTCCTTTTCTCTTCATGTTAGACTTTCAAAACATGAGTTTATCTTCCATTGGTTATATTTTGATAAATTTTTTTCCTGATAGAATTAAAACAGCACACCTACAAGTCACTCATGGGGTGGAATGGCTGTATGGGGCTACATTACCATCTCTTTCTGTGTGAATCTTTTTTTCTGCGTGAAACCTTTCCTGCCTTTGTCCCCTGTCTTTGGAACATCCACCTTCTTTGGGGATTAGAGTTGCTATATCTCTCGTGATGTTTGGAACTTTTAAAGGTGCTATACAGTGATGCTTGGAATGTAAAATGGTATAACCATTTTGAAAAAACAGTTTGACAGTTTCTTAAAAAGTTAAACACATACCTCTCATATGACACAGCAGTTCTAACTCCCGGGAATTGACCCAAGAGCAAAAATGAAACCATATGTCTTCACAAAGACATGCATGTGAATGTTCAAAGTAGCATTATTCACAATAGCCAAAATTATAAATAATCCAAATTTTCCTCAGCTAGAGAATAAACAAATTGTGGTGCATTCATACCATGGAATACTATTCAGCAATAGAAAGGAATGAACTATTGATGCATGGCAACAACATGAATAATCCCATATACTTAACACTGACTTTAAAAAGCTAAACAAAAAAGAGTACATTCTAGATGATTCCATTAATACAAAGTTCTAGAAAATGTAAATTAATCTATAGTGACAGAAAATAGAACAGCTTCAACAATATTTTGAAGTAATATTGTCCCCCTTCAGAGGACAAAAATAAAGGCTTAATTCTTGAAAGAGTCATGTGGTAAGACTGGCAAGTCTCTGAATGTCTCTTTTATTTCAAAGCCCTACAAGAAGACAATTATGATACTCTAACTACCTCATTATTTTTGTGAGATTTAGATGAGATTAGGCACATGTACACATAAGGTATTATTGATGCTACATTTGGAAAGTAGGGGGTATAGTCTCATTTAGAGAAGATGTGCCAGAGAGTCGTTTTTTTTAGATAGCAGCTTTGTAATGTAACAGAGGTTTAATTTTATTTAAATTAAAAGTTTTCATGCCATTTATTTTGTGATACCTTTCAGCTAGTAACTGGAGCCTATTCCAAGGGTGGGTAAGAAATTTGAAGTGCCACTTTCCCTCCAACAGGGAGAGACGATTGTTTGTCCTCACTCTTCCTTATTAGAGTTTTAAAAACATTGATAAATAGAGGAGTCCTAGAGTAGGAGTTCTGGACAGCTTGCAGACTTAAATTTTTTAAATCTTGGAAACAAACAAACATTTACTTGCTTGAGAAACACTGAGTTCATTGACTGTTAAACAACTTATTCATAGCTGATGCACCAAGAAACTTGGAGCTTTAGATTATGCTATCTTCCACTTTTTTTTCTGTTAGTAATGCCTTGAAAATATTTTCGAAGATTTTTTTTATATTTCTATTTGAACCGAGGGCTGCCAGAGCATTTGTTGAATCCAAAAAGGAAATGTAAAAGGGTTTTGGTATGAACTTTTGTGTTGGGCAGACTCCTCTTCCCCCTCCCTTTCATTCTCTGCTGGGAGTGAACTCCTTGGGGAAAGGCTCAGCTGAGAAAAGGAGGCAGAGAGGGAACTGAACACATGATGCTTTTATGCCAAAATGGGAATAGAGCCAGGTTTGTTAGAATTCCAAATGGAATTTTCCAAAATTTCAAGAGTACATTGTAGTTCAGTTTGAGATTTTCAAACTAAATATATTGTCTTTCAGTATTTTGAACTTTTAGAAGACAAGATCCAGTGCTGCTATTTCTATCTGAACAGGTTTAGAAGTAAAATGAGTAGACAGTGGGTGGTATGAATATATTATAAATAATGGCTAATTAAAAATGAGCAGTAGTAATTAGAGGGTTATGTAATGTTCTATAACTTGCAAGTACTCAAGTTTCAAACTATTTTGGATGGATGTTGTACATGAACATGGTAAGGGACGTAAGGGCATTGTTTGTATTGTTTTATTTTGTCCTTCGTATTTTACAGATAGGGAAGCTGAGGTTCAAGAGGCTGTGTGAGTGAGTGGCTAGGGTAACATGATGGAGCCAGGGGCAGAACCTCCTGTCTCCAGGTTGAGGGTGGTAACCTTTGCTTTAAATACTTAATTGTTAAGAGTGGTTGTGTTCCTTTTATACTAGTTTAACACAAACACACAGATTTGGTGTCTTTGGGAAAATTGTTTTTCTAGTATTACTTGTCACCTTCTCTAAGCTCTGAATGATTAATAAATCCTCTTTTCCTGAAAAAGCAAGTGGTAAACCTGGTCTGCATGGCCTGACATTGAACATTGTAAGTAAGTGAAATCTGAAATATTCTGGACTTTATTGAATTTGGGAAGAAGTTCTTTGTGTGTGTGTGAATATGTCTAAAGTGCCAGGAATTGGGTGCTTCCAACCTAATAATAAAGATGCAGGAAACTGAAAAGTTACCTGCTTTTCCCTGTGGACTTGTTTGTTTTCTCTACTTGTATAGGCAGTAGAACCTGGACGTTATAGCACTCAACACACTGTTATTAACTATTTAATGTTGCTGTTTCTCTTTAATATGTATGCTTCAAGAGAGCAGAGACTAGCGTTTATTCACAACTGTTCACTGGCTTCAAGTACAATGCCTGGCCCATTAAATAGATACTCAATATGAGAGACTGGAATAGAGGGAAAGATATCTCAGAGAAACTGAAAAACGCAGTTTAACGGCCTTAGAGAATATCCAAGCTACCTTAGTTCCTGCCTAAAGATTTGTTTTAACTCTTTCTTTTGAAAGATGGTAATAACATATGGATCTAACAATTAACAGTTTACAAAGCGCTTTCACAGACCTCTGTGCCTTTTAATGCTTATAACAGTTTGCCAGGAAATGGTCAAACCCCAGTTTCTCCGAACACCAGTTTTACCCCAGGATTATTCTCATATCTAAACAAAACATGGCTATGTGATAGGGTAGTATATGAAACTGAAATGCAGTTTTTAAGATAAAGCTTGAGACTTCAAAGGATTTTGTAGATTTCAGCAAGTTTTAAGAGTGCTCATTTATTTCTCTCGGCCATTTGAGCACTTTGATAGAAAAGTTGAGAATGATGGTTCTTCATTTCATCTTTTTTTGCAACCTTGTTGAAAACATGGCAGCATCTTCATTTTCTAAAAAAGTCTAAAGGAACTTGCTGATGTCATAGAACCAGTGAGTAGCCATCTACGGCTTGGACACACACTTTATTCTGCCAACCAGTCTCTTAATCTAGTGTGATTTCTACTCTTTTGAGTCTCCCCAAAAAGATCACTCAGGTTTCCATTAGCTCCTTTAGTAAGCGTAGCTAAATAATTTGTGGACAATTAGTGCACTTCAGAAGTCAGCAGGTTTACTTCCAGAACTTTGTCTGGCTTGTTAGTGGCAGAGATTTTAACCACACCCCATTTGGGCCTCTGGTCTGTGCAGACCAGGAGTCTGAGACTTTCAGAGACTTGGTATGCGATGATCCCCAAGTAAAGTGGATGAAACTTGGCCTTCTTTTCTTTGTTGCCCTCCACACACACACATACCTTTGTTATCAGGCTAAAGTTTTTTGTGTCCCTCCCCTTCAGCCTAATATAGTGGAAATGATACGGTTTTTTTTTTTAGGTGGGGAGGATGGTGGCAAACAGGTATGGATTTAAATCTGGATTCATTACTTATTTGCTAGGTGGCCTTGGGCAGGTTACCTACTTTTTTTTTTAATGGGCATATTAACCTCTTCTTTACATAAACAGTAAGGTTAAGTGTGCATTGCTCCTGTTGCCAAATGGGGCAAGAAATACACGCCTAACAAATGCTGGTCTCTGCTCCTTCCCACTCTTACCCCTCCCCATCTTTTTTCCCCTTTTGGGTTAGCTGTAATTTTTAATCCCAGCTATACAATCAAAATGGGAACCAAAATAGAAAATACCTGTGACCCCACTCCAGAGACTGTAATTTCATTGATTTGGGATGAAACCTGGTTGTGGCGGGTGAGTGAGGGGTGCGTGGAAAAGACCACAGTTAGAAGTAGTTACCTCGCCCCATGCTTTGCCAATGTCTGTCTATGTCTGAGCAAGGAGGAATCAGGTAGCATGAGGACTGGGCCATCCATTCCCTCCCATTCTTTCTTTCCCCTTACGGCTTGGTCCTCCTTTATTATTCCCTGAGGTTTTCCCAAATCCAAGTCAGAAGAGGAAGCTGTTTTGGGGAGGTCAGGGCAGGGATGAGGGAAACGAGCAGCTCTCTTGTAGTGTTGCCGGAGAGCTTTCCAAATTCTCAGGTCAAGCCCTTTCCATAACTGTCTTCCAAGAAGGAACCTCATGAGAGGGCTGGGAGGAGACAAGGCGCGTTGACCAAGGGGCCAGGCTTTGGTTCTGCTTAGGCTCCTGAGCACACCAACACCCATTTTGTTCATTCTGTCTTCTCTCTGGTATAATTCCCTACTTAATTTTGGGGTTTGGAAATACAAAATTAGCAAGTATTGGCTGTCCTAAATAGTCTAGAAGTTGAGTATATAACGTTTGAAGAGACCTGGTGGGATTTTTGGCATAGTGGTTCAGAGGAGATGGTTTCTTGACAACATATGCCAGGTGTTTGGGTGCATACCCCTGTAGTAGGCGATTTCAGACCTGATGTGGACAGATGGGTCTGTGTAAAATGTACGCCACTCTGGTACGTGATTAGAATCCTCAGGACTTTTCTCATTTCTTGCCTGGGGGGTGCAGTTCTTGTGTCATTCAGCAACATGCTACTGAAATTACAATAGGGTGGGAATTAATTATTCGCAGAATACTTTTAGGCCACAGGTATGAAGTGCATACACAGCACCTTTGTAAGCGAGATGAAGATGCCCGCTCTCTCCAACCAGTGAAAGCAGTGTAATGCAGAGATTCTCTACCGAGGTTTGTTTCCAGAGAAATCTTGTCAGGCATGCACATTTTGAATGATCTTTTTGTTTCAATGGGGAATTTAGGAAATGGCCTACAAGTTTTGAAGTGATTACTTTGATAACATGTCACATTGAGAGACTCTATTAGTAAACTATGTGATAAATGTAGTTTAGAAAGTAACTTAATACTAGGCATGCGATGGTATAGCAAAGCTTTGAACTTCCATTTTGGACAAGATGGGAAAAATAATAGTGTATGGAAATGAACAAGGGGGTTAGGGGTTTCCTAGGGAGCAGAGAAGAATAGATGTCAAGACATGTGGGCTTCTAGATTCTTGTGCTGACTGTGTGGTACTTATAATATCAGAAGAGTGGATTGAATTGGTGTGACAGAAATATATGGGTGGGTCTGATGTGTGTGGACTGATGGGAATGAGGATCTGAAAGGTGGTTAGAGATCAGATGGTGAAGGGCCTTGGATGTTCTCATGAGAAGCTTGGACAGACAAGTGTTGTCTTACTGGAAAATCAGGTTTATCTGAAGGAGAATGTTCAGGATGATATGGGGCATGGAAAACCGTTTCTTATGAATAATAGCAAAATGTATCTTCGTTGTAAAAAAAGAGACAACCAACAAGAAATAATGACCCTCAAATAAAAGTGGGATTAGGCTGGGGTCTGTGGTTAATAATATAAAGGCAAGTGTGAGAAAGAACTTTCTAATTGTTAAGGATGGGCCTACCATGGAGTAGAGCTCTTAGTTTTCCAGTCATATTCTGTGGAACCCCAGCATCCAAGGAGGTACTTTAAGGGTCACTGTGGGAGAAGGATACCTGACAGGTGGGGATCTGGGTTCCTGTGCTGCTTCAACCTGAAGAACCTTGTTCAAGAAACAGATATCTTATATTTGTTGGAGGAGAGAGGACTCTGCTACTTAGAAAAAAGTTTGGAAAAAAACCCAAAAATGACTGGAACAGGCTGAAATGAGCCAACATATTCTTGCACCTTAAATCTTGATTAAGGTATCCTAGCAGAACCAGGTAGAGCATGTTTGTGTTGCTTACAGAAGTAATTCCTGTTCTGTTTGGGAAGTTGATTAAAGATTTATAGGTCTCCTGTAACGTTTTGTAAGCAAAGAAGCAGGATATTGCAAAAGTTCAGGTTTTTAGAATGCAGGATACAGTTTCATATGTTATTAATGATAATTGGATTTTCTGACCAATTCACAAAAATACCTATTAAAAATACTTATTTTAATTCATAAAATAACAGCTTTAAGTATAATGATAAATAGAAAGCAATAGTGCTATGGTAGTAATAATGAAATAAAAAAGAAAATTTGAGTGAGAAGTTCTTCTTTATTAATCTTAGATTATGCTACTGAAAATAAACACTTAGAGGATGATGAAGTTTGTGGAAATTCTAAAGGGAATTTCTGGGTACTTCCAAGGACTTTTTAGGTTTGAAATACTAGCTCTTCAACCTTGGTGGTTAAGAGTAAGAGCTTTTCAAATGTCCATCAACTGATGTATTACTTTACTAGGACGGCCATAACAAAATCTTAAAAACTGGATAGCTTAAACAACAGAAATTTCTCGTATTTTCTCACAGCTCTGGAGGCTGGAAGTCCAAGATCAAAGTGCCAGCAGGATTAGTTTCTCCTGAGGCCTGTCCCTGCTGGCAGATGATTGCCTTCTTTCTGGGACCTCACATGGCCTTTCCTCTGTGCATGGGCGTTCCTACTATCTCCTCTTCTTATAAGGACACCAGTCCTAGTGGATTAGGGCCCTATCCTTATGACTTCACTTAACCGTAATTACCTCTTTAAAGACCCTATGTTCAAATAGTCACTTTGGGGCTTAAGGCTATATATAACCTATGAATTTTGGAGGGACACATTTAAGACCATAACAACTGGTAAATGGACAAAATGTGTTATTTCCATACTATGGAATACTACTCAGAAATAAAGAGAAATGAAATATTAATGCATGCAACATTATGGATAAATCTCAAAAACTTTATGCTAAATAAAGGATGTCAAACACATCGGTTCCATTAATATGAAGTTGTCAAAAGGGCACACAAAACTATAGTACAGAAAACAGATTAATGGTTTCCAGGGGCCATGGGTTGGGGATGGGATCAGCAGTAACAGGGCAAAAGGAAATTTTTTAGGGAGAACTGTTCTATATTTTGGTCATAATGATAGTGGCGATGCAACTGTATTATTGCCAAAATTGATCATACTTTTCACTTACAGTGGTTGAATTTTGTTGAATATAAATATATCTTAACTTAAAAGAATAAATGCATTAGAGCCAGCATGGACCTGGATTCAGTCCCAGCTTTGCTGTTTAGTACCTGAATAACCTGGGGCCAGACATTTTCTCTGGGCCTCAGTTTGCCCATCTAGAAATGTATATTATGATAGTTGCTTTGGGAATTAGAATAGACATGTTAAACATTTAGCATATAGTGCTTGGAGCATGGTAAATTATCAGTAGTTTCTTATATTTTACTTCATGGTATTTCTTCTCTTTTATAAAGTATGTCAGTAACACTGGCATTATGGTTGTCAGTTACTAGTGTTACATTTTAGGCCTGCAAATGGAATGGGAAGATCTTTCTGAGAAAAATGTGTAAGAGCTAAGGAGATAAGAGTAGAAGGGATTTTAAAACAGCCAAACACTTTATGTGAATGTAGCAGATGAAAATGTACCCCATCCCCTCAAGCATTGTTTTTATCTGCTAAATTCATGTTTATGGAGCAATTGATCTTTTAAGTTATAATTTTCCAGATTTGAGAATCATTGGCCTAAAACCATTTTACTTACCGTTATAAAGACAGAGATAGAGGAGGAACATTTATGAGATAAACTCCATCACTCCTGCTCTTTGGGAATTTACAATCTAATTAGGGAAAAAGGGACATTTTTATACTAACTTTAAGATCTTAAGCCATGAATTATTTGCATGACTAATACTTAGATGGAAGCTGAAAGGGACCATTAGATATTCAAACAGAATTTAATTTTGGTATTCAAAAAATGAATTTGCAAGGTGATTTTAAGAAACTGATTTTATTGCAAGGAAAGGAGTTAATAATTTGTTCCTATAGTTGACTTTTAACTGCCTTGACAGATATTTCCAAGCCAGTTAGTAAAGTGTTGTACTAAGTTCTTTGTATCTTGTTCCTCTGTTCTTCATCAACACAGCACTCCAGGGACTCTGCTTAAGTTCCTGAAATAGTGCATGCTCTCCTGACCCACAATAGAGTGGAGATATCTGTCTCCCCCGAACACCCCTCATCTTTGATCCTCTATGGTGAAATCTGTATATAATGTTACTTTGCTTCGAGAAACTTCAGTGAATTTATATGAATTCATGTAGTTGAAGAATTAGCTTAAATTTTAAAATCAAATCATAACATGCCCTTGGGGAAATCACATGTATGAGTGCAGCCATTTAAAATTAAGTGCAGGCCAAGTCATAAGGAATAACAGATGATCCTTTACAAGTATTGCCTCACATGCCTAACAAAGCACCATACCATTAACATGAGAGTGCCATTTACAACGTACGAGTCATTAATCATGTAAACTTATTTTTAGAATAACTCTGGCATATTCCACTGCCAACTACATGTACCTGTTTATTTTGGTGAATTGAAAATAAGTCTTTCAGTTTTTTCAGTTTTGGATTATTCAGGTTTATGATTCAAAGACTACAAAAATGTTAGCATTTGGATTTTCTACATTAATCTTAAAGCCTTTTATCCCAGTGAGCTAATCTAAAATATGTGTAGTGCTTTGTTTTTTATTGAAGTAGAATATACATACCAAACAGTGCCACAGATCATGAATATATAGCTTGAGGCATTATCACAAACTGAACACATCCATATAACCTGTACTTAAAGACCAAGACATTACCAACACCCCAGAAACCCCTTCAGGCTTCTTTCTAGTTAATACCCCTAGCCACTGGTGACCACTGCCTTGACTTCTAAAAGTTAAATGTAATTTTTTGTGAGGTCTAAAATTGTTTAATACATATGAAATTGTAAAAGAATTGCATCTGTAGTGATGATGATGACGATTGATAATCAAGAATTAAAGGTCTTGCACAAAGTACACAAGACTTTAAAAGTATATCACATTTTATTATATCTGACATAAATGTATACTAGCACAGAATATATTATATAGATGGAATTAGTCACATTGCTCCCTTTTTATTCTGTGTGGGATTGTTTTGTGCTGGCTCATGTACGTTTGTGTATTCAATATTCTTTCTTGCTTAAAAGTCATATTTGTTCTCAGGGGAAAGCATTACCTTTATGCTCCCAAATTTCTCTCCTTGGTGTTCATTTCATTACCTCTCCCTTAGGGAAGAGTTTGACTCTAATTAGACTGTTTGCAAATAGCCCTCATATGAGCAAATTTTTAAGCACCAACAGAGTTGGCCTACATTACAAAGGCCATCAAGGCATGTATTCCTTCCTCCCTTGATTGTGTACCCAGCAAATAAGCCATATTTGTTGAATACCAGCTTGGTTCCGAGCATTCTGCCAGGTTCATTAGAGGATGTTAAAAGGAGTACAAGATATCGACCATGCCCTCTAGGAATTTAACATGAGGTGGTTAAAAGTGTGAACTCTGGAGCCAGACTGCTTAGATTTATATTCCAAGTTCACCATTTCCTAGCTGTGTGATTTTAGGCAAGATACATAATTCTGTGTTCTGTTTTTCTCATTTGAAAGAAGAGTCTAATAAGAATACTTATAAAGTTGTGGGGTGTATTAATGATAGTAATACATGTCAAGCATTTTGAACTGTTCCTGAACATAGTCAGTACTCATTAAGTTTTAGCTGCTATAATAGCAATCACCATAGGGATCATAGATAAAATACTGAAATTAGAACCAAGGTAGCTCATAATTAAATTCCACAATGAATGATGATAGCAAATTGAAGCATCTCAGATTACCAAATTGGATGCCTATTCCATATGCCATCTTGCCTCCATGACATCAGAGTCCCCAGGCCAACAGGAACCAATTTCCTGTCTTTGATTAGAATGGAAAATGAAAAATCTATAAAAATAATGAATTGTTTAAGGAAGCTGTGGTTAAAACTCCCAAGTATGTTTTTTTCCAATCTTCCCCACTCCCCAATTCAGAATGCTCCTGTGCACCCCCATGCCTATCTGGATCTGTTCACTTTGTGTTCTCTGTTACCTGAATATCTATCAGTTGAAGACTTGAGTGAACAGCATTCTCATTTATCCTGTAGGTGTGTTAAGGTCTGATGAGTCATTTGTACCTTAGTATTGTAATCAGACTCTTTTTCATTGAGCATCTGGCCAGAAATCGGATATAATGAAAGGATGGGAATTTGTTGTTTGGGAGAGAAATAAGTAATTTTGAAATATAGAATGTTTTATTTTTTTCTCTAAATAGAGGTTTTACAGCGTGCATGTTGGGCAGCATGACATCATTGGGGATGGAATAAGGGACAAAGAAATAAGTAGTAGGATGTCAAACGTATTTAATCTCTTTGAGTGTTATCTGTTAGTATTAATTCACTCGTATTATTATAAATTAAGTAGGCTTTCTGGGGGGCCAGGCTAGAAAACCAACTATCATTTATTATACACTGTATGGGGGAGATGAATTCCAGGTTCCAAATAATGAAAAGTGTAGAAGTTCCTTTTTTTGGATTCTATTCCCTTTGTAAGTGATGTAAACAGTAATTGCTATGTAAATTCAGAAGAGATTTTTTTTTTAAGATTTTATTGGGGAATTGGGGGAGGGGTACAGTGTTGGGGAATTGGGGAAGGGGATCAGCCAAGTTGTTATTCTTCAGTCTTAGTTGTGGAAGATGCCAGTCGCCATCTGGCTGCCTGTAGGCAGCTCGTAGCCTCTAAGCTCAAGGCGCTGTGTTCAATCTTAGTTGCGGGTGGGCGTAGCCACCATCCCATGCGGGAGTTGAACCAGCAGCCTTGTCGTTAAGAGCGCACACTCTATCCACTGAGGCATCTGGGTGGCAGCTCAGCTCAAGGTGCCAAGTTCAGTCTTATTGCAGGTGGGCATAGCCCACCATCGAACAGGCAATCTTGTTGTTACATGAGCTGAGCCATCGTGCTACCTGTTGGTAGCTCAGCGACAACTCATCTCGGGCACAGCGTCACTGGCCCATGTGGGAATTGAATTGGCGGTCCTGCTGCTCAGAGTTTGCTCTCTTAAGCCAACTCTTAACCAACTGAGCCACTCGGCCAGCCCAAGAGATTTTATTTTTAGTGATGGAAGGAGTAAGGGAGAAACTAGGGTTTGAACTGGATAACCTGTTTTAATATTTGTGTAATGGGAAAGTGAAGAGGCCAAAGGTATGTAGGAGTGTGAGTATGATGACTGAAGAAAAGTTAACACTAACAGAAGATGAGATTGGCCAACTGGTATTTCAGCTTTCTGGCTGAAAAGTCTGAATTCTATTCCTAGGAGAGAAATATTGCAAATGCGTCCTCAAATTATCCTTGTTTTTGGTTTTAAGTTAATATTATGACATTGCATGCTTTTAAAAAATGAATTAAATAGAGTTCTCATTTACTTTTATAGAACCTGAGGTTTCAAATTTGAGAAAATTTCTACTTTGAATATTACTTTAGATGACAGGATCTCTTAGCAGTATATGTATGTTACCACAGTCTAACTCTATTAAACATTGTCACAATACATTCTGTGGGCCTTGAGTTTTGAAGAGGAAAATAATCTTCAAAGTATTCTGTTCTTCAGCATGATCTGGGATGTACCCAGTAGCTTAATCCCTTTCTACCTTTTCAATTCACTTTCTAGATGAAAAATCTATTGTTTTCCCCTCATCTGTGATACTGTATGGAAAGTAAATGGGGAGACTAAGAGAAATTAACTAAAAACTTTATAGAAACACATTCTGTAAAGCAAGAGTTGATTGTGTATAAAATTTCTATACAGTTTTCAGGGGATTCTTTATGAAGTGTGTGTGTGCGCGCGCGTGTGTGTGTGTGTGTGTGTGTGTGTGTGTGTGTGTGTGTGTGTGTGTGTGAAGAAATTCAGAGTGACCACCACATGCTACAGTTTTTAGTTATTTAGAATGTTTGTTTTTTTAGGTCATGTCTGATGGCAATATATAGAGCAAATGAAGATTTATAAATCAGAAAAAATTTTAAAAAGAACTCTGTGTCTGATATAGATAATGGGCCACAATATAAATCTTTATGAGACTTGTGAAACTTAAGCACCCACTGTTACCTTTTCCAGTGGCTGCCACATCCAGTTGAATTTCTCTTTAAAATTGTGATTTAACTTGTGCTTCATGAAGGTTTTTAAAATATAATATGCCTGGGGTCAAGTTGAACAGTATCTCCAGATTAATTCTGAGAACACTTAGAAAAGGTTTGTGTAAATATATTTTTTTTAATTTCTAAATTCACCATTTTGATACAAATACCCATGGTTTTCTTCTGTGTTTACATGCAGCCAGGAGCTATGGGCGGAGACGAGGTAAAATTTTTTTAATGAGATCTTTTGCTTGCCACAATGTGAGTAAATATGAGTGTGTGTGTGTTTATATCCGTGTGTGTGTAAAACAGTTATTGTATGGTATAATGTTCTAGCTTAATTATTTTAGCAAAATAATTCTTATAGTTGTATTATAATTATTTTTTGTTGTTAGTTGGTAATTTGTTCTTTAATCCTTATAAAGACATAGCAAAGACTATTTCTACCTAGAAGTTTTGTTACATGGTGTATCATGGGTGATATTGAGAGAATATGAATTTTTTTTGTCCTGTATCCATGTGTTCTTTACCTGCTGCTTAGAAGGCAGGAGTTAGGTTTTAGAAGGCATTCTTGATCTTCGTAGGCTGACTAGTGAATTTGTTTGTGTTACATCCAGAGGCAGGCTTACCTTGAAGCTAAATGAAGCTTCATTTTCAGGGAACCTCACGTTCATCGGCCCCCTCTAGGGTCTTTACCTTATTTTTGTGTTCCTTTTCTTAAAGAAGGATCCCCAACTTGTATAGATGCTAGGCCCCTTAAAAGTTGCATTCTGTCCTGGTCACACCCAAACAAAATAATATTGCTTTCATTTGTGTAATGCTGTAACCTTTCCAAAGCATTTCCATATCTGTAACTCGTCCAAATAATTTTTTAAGTAGGTAAGGTAAGCCCAATGTAGAAAGAGTATGAGATTTAGTGTCAAAGACCTAGGTTGTAATCACTGCTTTATCAATTATGTCTGGTACCCTCATCTGTAAATTTTGAGGTAATAAAGTCAGTCTTGTCCAACTTCAAGAGTGTTAGTGAAATTATAGTTTAAAAAATGGGAGAGGAAAACCTATCCATGTAAACTAAAAGCATTCCACAAATGTAACTTGCTTTGGTACTCATTCACAGAAGCTGGGAGAGACAAACTAATTTACTTGCTGTGTGATCTCAGTCACAGCCAAGTCTGGAACCTTTGTCTTTGGCTACTGATTGGGTAATATTTACCATTCATCGGCTGTCTCTGACTTTGTAGTTGAGTTCTGAAGAAAAGATAAAACTAAATTCATAGTATTTTATTATTTATTCCATAGTAAATATTTGTTGAATAGATTTATATTGGCAGAACCTAATATCTATTTGAGTCACCACTGAAACCATCTTTCATGGTGGAATCACATAGTCCATTTTGTTTCCACATCATGGTGAAGAAAAACGTGTGTAGTTGATTATTTTTTAACCATGGAAATAGATACCATTTAACATTTTTCAACCTAAATTATTTTTAAATTTATAGAAAATAATATTACCAGAAATCATTTAGTACCATGTTTTTTCTTCATATTGCTAGGGAAATGATCACTCTCAGGAAGGAATAGGGAATGGACCATTTTACATGGAAAATGAGCACCGTCTGGAGGGTAGATGGCAGGGACTAGCCTCTCCTTACACACTGACCAGTCACCAGATTTTGTCAACATTTTCCCTCTAGTTTCTCAGGTCTCGTCCCTCCCTTTCCCTTTGTACAGTTTCATCTTTTTGAAACACCACTTTGTCCATGCCACCTTCCTTTTCCATTCAGAATCCCCATCATCTGGCTTCTCCCTGTTTTATCAGCCTCATCGTGTCCAGTTTTCCAGCCTCACCTTCCCCTAACCAATCCATGTGCTTTCCCACTGTCTGGCTGTTGGAAGTAGCATCCACCCTTCCTCTCATTTCCTTATCTAAGGCCTAGCCTTAGTTCATGCATTCAAGCCGGCTTAAGGCCTTCCCCTTTCAGGACGCCTTGCCCCATGGCCTCTCAGGCAGTGGTTTCCTTTGCTTCTGCTGCCATACATTCTTCCTGTCTCTTCTCTATGCCCTGATGCCTCAACTGGAAATAAGTTCTTTGAGGACATCGTCTCCTGTGCCTAACACTGTGATAATACGTATAGTTAGCACTTACCAAATGCTTATTGATTGTTTTGAAGTAACACCCCACATCTTCTATGCAGACCAGACTTTTAGCATTATATATTTTTTTAGCATTATATTTTTAAAAATTATTTTATTTTTGCAAATCATAGGATATTAAATACTAGGCATCAAGAATATAAGATCACCTGTCATTTCTAAACTCCTGAAAAAATAATTACTGTTCGTATTTCCATGTTACCTTCCATATCTATTTGTAATTTTGATTCAAAATTGATTTTGACTTAATCATTTTCAGAAGCTACAGTCAGCTTTGCATCAAGTACTAAGCTAGACACTGCCTAGATGACTTGTCCCTGCTCTGTATGTGTTTATATGTTTGAAATTTGATAGTTGTAGATAAAGGAGAGAGAGAGAGAGAGAGAGAGAGAGAGAGAGAGAGAGAGAGAGAATGTGGGGAGTC
>NW_017731392.1:1491003-1588749 GCF_001890085.2 Hipposideros armiger | reverse complement strand
TTTCTGTTCTCTGAGCTGAAAAAGAAGAAAAGTCATCTTCCTTAAATGTAGTGACATAGCCATGTGGGATGATGCAGGTGTACCTTATATTCACTTTCATTCCCTGAAATAATACTCATCTGGGCCAATGCTGCATAGCATAAATTTGATGAACTGGCAGATTTCCTCATGCTCATTTATTTGTATGACGGGGGATTATATTAACGCTTGATTTGTTTCCTCTAAACAAAATTTAGACTTTCCCCAAAAAGCATAAAAAGTAAGCTTGCTGATGTATGTTCTTTTATTCTACCTATGATTTAGATCTGCTATAACTCATATTCTATACACTACATATGTATGTTGGTAAATATTTTAGGAATGGAAAGCAAAGGGAATTATCTGTGACAGTTTTGAGATCTATCAGCAAGAATTAGGCCAGTGGAATCTTTCATCTCTCCTTGATAAACCTGGAACAGCTTCCTAGAATACGTAAAATTTCAGAAACTCTTTGGGTGATGGAAGAGGAGTGCGAAGCAAGGCAGTCTAGGCATGTGATTCAACTTAAAAGAAAGCTTCAAGGTGACATTGGTATTGCCAGATGATTGCAGAATATGCCCGAGTGTATGCAGTGAGGCCAGCGGGAGAGGAGACGTTGGCAGTGAGATATGGTCTGTGCTGCCCTGAGGAATGGTTGTTGAAACAGGGTGAGACTCCTAGACACATATGTCAGGCTTTAGAAAGAGGGTTTCATGACACAAATAATGAAAACGGGAGAACTTGGAATCAACTGAAGGCTTAGATGGGGAAACAATCATTGGAGGGCAGACTCTTGGCAACCCAAGTGCTTCCAGTAGTATAATTGAAGCAGTCATAATAGGGAAGAAGAATTAGATGTGAAAGAATGGGACTTGAAAATAAATATTAATTGTATATAAAGTATTTAAATATCAAATTATATTTCCTATTGATACTCATTTTTACTTTAGAGATGTATTTTAGTAGGCGATTATTGATTTCCCTTGTGGAATCAAAATGACACCAGAAAATCTTTACATTTTCTTTCAGGAGTATTCTGACTTTCACAAGCTCTGATGCGTATTTTCCTATACAACTAGCTTAATGGGTAGTATCATAAAAGGTCTTTGCTTCACTTTTAGCAGTACACCTGATTAAAATATATCTTGTGTTTTTCATTTTGCATGAGATTTTATGGACTCAGGGAGATTTTGTCCATAAGTACACGTGTTGTCTGTGGCAATGCTCTTGATGTTTGACAGAATTTCTTAGTTGAAGAATAGCAAGGAAAATAGAAAATATCCTTTTAAACAATGTAAATGAGCAAATGCAAAGAATGATTGGCGTTACTTTACTATTGGATTTGCTATTGTAAAATGTACTTCTGTGTATATTTAACCTATAAAAATCTATTGACATTAACGGGTGACTTAGTTGATAACAAAGGTCCTAAAAATCCAATAAAACAAGCTCGTGTACCAAGTTGGAGTTGGGTCTTTCTGTCAAAAGCCTGCCTAAGGGAGGAGAGATCAGCTATAGCCGTGAGGCCATGGTATAAACATGCCATCCTGCTCATTCAGACCTGGTTATGTGAGCTTTCTTGTCTAAAGGAATGGATGGTCCCGAGTGAAACATGGACAGGTGAAGAAATTCCTTAGTGTTCATGGTTATAATATCTGAAATGTTACTGTTTATAGTAATAAGAAAATTTGAGCACAGGAGATGGTGAGGGGAATAAGATCACTAGTTTTTCACCTCTGCAAGAAGTTTTTCTGGGAGTGGCCCAAATAAATAACGAAGGAGGGATTCTGGGCTGTCCATCCTGATTTCATTCATTAAGTGTTTGTGTGCTTACTATGGGTCAGATTCTGTGCTAGACTCAAGGTGTGTTCTGTCTCCCTACTGAGTATTGACGAGAGGGAGGGAGGGAGGAAGGGAAGGAGGGAGAGAGAGAGAGAGAGAGAGAGAGAGAGAGAGGGAGGGAGAGAGAAGTGGGAGGGAGAGAGAGGAGAGAAAATATAGGTGAAACAAACATTTTTTTTCTTTTAATTATTTTTATTATGAAATACACATTTTTTAGAATTAGTTTCAGCTGTACAACACAGTGCAATAGTTATACTTTTTACGAAACAAACATTTTGATACTCAAAAGTTGTGATACGTACTAGGCAGGAAAAAGAGGAAGTTCCTTCTAACATGAAATGTTATTTGAACTGAAACCAAAAAGTTGGAAAGAAAGCTATCTTTAAATAATTTTTTTATTATTGAAAATTTCAAACATACACAAAACTAGAATAGTTTAATGAACTATATACCCATCACTTAGCCTCAATGCTTATCAACAGTTTGCCAATCTTGTTTATATATTCCCTCCATTTTTTCCCTTAGAATATTTTAAAGAAAATTCCAGACATAAGACAGCTATTTTAAGAGGCTTGAGGAAAAGTAATACTGATAAATGCTACAACGTTGATAAACCTTGAAAACATTATGCTAAGTGAAAGAAGGCAATTACAAATGATCACATATTGTATGATTCCACATTTGTGAAATGTCCACAATAGGCAAATCTATTGAGACAGAAAGTAGACGAGTGGTTGACTAGGGCTGAGAGAATTTAAGGAAAATGGAGAGTGACTGATGATAATGGGTTAAATGGATGAATTGTATGATATGTAAATTATATCTCAATAAAGCTGTTGTTGTTTTTTTAAGGGTAGGGCTTGAAGCAAGGGCTTTGTGTGTTTGAGGAAGTTGATAAGAGTCCAGAAAGGCTGAGCTTGCAGGGAGAAAAAGGAGGGTGTGTTAAGATGAGGTTGGGGAAAGGAAGGAAATCTGTTCCTCCTCGGCTTTAGCTCCTGGTAGGGATTTTGAACTTGGTCCAAGTACAAGAGGAAATCTATGAATGTTTTAAAGCAGGGTCAAGTGATTGGATTTATGTTTTTAAAAGAGTACTTTGGCTACTGTTTGGAGTAGAGTTAGAGAAGTGGGTTGTCTAGTTCAGAATGATGGTAGTAGTCTAGGCAACAGATGATGGTGTTTTAGGATACAGCAATGGCAATGGAATGGGAAAGAAGTGAACAAATGGAAGATTTATTATGGAGGGTAGAATCTACCCTCTTTAATTGGCATTAGATTGAAAAGTTAAATGTGGAAGAGTAAATGAGAAAGAAGACTCAAAAATGATGTTCAGGTTCTAGCTTGAGGAGTTGGGTGCCTTGGGGTGCCACATATTGAAAGGGACTGGGAGAGAATAGGCGTCAGGTAGATGTCAAGAGTTCATTTATAAACAGATTAAGTTTGTGATATCTAAGAGATAGCCACATAGTAATACCAAGAAAGATGCATTTTTATCTATCCATTTGTATATTAGGGTTTTATGTAAGGTTTTTGTGTAATAACAGGAATTCTGCCCACAGAGATTTGAAAATCACTCATCTGGTTCAAACCTCTCACTATGTAAATGAGACTCAGATAAGTGAAAGTCTTGTCCAGTGGCACAGATTAAAGCCTAGACTGGAACCTGACTGTCTTGCTTTCCAGGTGACTTTTTTTTTAAGGGAAGTCATGCCTCATAATGCTTTTTTTTTTTTTTTTTACCCCAAAGTGACTAATCCCTGCCTACTTGCAAAACTAAGATAAAAAGGGTCAGCTTGGAATGGGTGTACTGGGCCAGAAGTGCCCTGGAACTGTCGGATTAACAGCAGAGGCTTTGGTGGGGAGCTCAGGGGTGACGTCCAAGCAGCTTTGGCAGTCCAGCATGGCCTGTGGCCTTTTGTTTTCCATCATAACCTACAGGAAAGCAGGCCTCCTGGGGAAGAAGGCCTTGGACAGGCCTTCCATGCGTAGCTAGTGCTTTGCAGATTTGTTATTTGGCATTTTAGCTTTAAGTTATCTTTTCACTCAGATTATTTGTCCAATTACTGGACCAAAAATTGTATTCTGGTTATTAATTGAAAATAGATACCAGAAAACCAGACCATTGGGAGAAAAGAAAGCCAAATGACCAAGTTGCAGCATTTGAGAAGCTTTTCTCTTGCTTCTGCTAAAATATTGAATATGAATATTTTGTATGGCAGTATCATGAGATTCTAAAGCAGGTTTATATGCTAGGTATATAAGAATATAATTTTTGGTAAGTAAGATGACTTAAAACATTTTGGTCTTGGGGAAGCGTTTTCATTAAAGAAAAGAAGTATGTCAGAGAGATGCTAGTTAGTCAAGCAGGGCCTCTCATGGGAAGCAGTTTGGGTGCGGCCTCTTCAAATTTCAGTTCCTAGTAACACATGTCCAAGAACTAAAATTTTACTGGTCCTTGGAGCTGGGCTGCCGTGAGTCACCGGCGACTGCGTAGGCTGCAGCCCTTGCTGCAGTGGGCTGCCGTGAGCTACCATGAATGGCTGGCAGCCAGCGTAAGCGGCTGGCCACCGGTGTGAGCTGTCAAGAGCTGCTGTGAGCGGCCATCCAATGGCTGGTGAGCGACTGCCTTATCCGGAAAGAGCACAATGATAACATACCAACATGGGCCAGAGAAGCAACATCCTCCAGAACTAGACTGAAGAACAAAAGGATAGCAACTTGTCTGTTCCCCTCCTCCAACTCCCCAATTAATTAAAAAAAAAAAATTGCTTGTCTTCCCAGGGACAAATTGTCTTGGGGGGACAGACTTATGCCAAGTGAATGAATGCATGAATACCAACCTTTCAAGGGACCACCGGACAAATCAGAATACCAATGTTTTAACTTACCATGGAGATGGCTGTAATAGAAATACAATTTCAATGGCTGGTTATTTGCCTACTAGTTCAAGAGTCACTTCTTCACAATACAAGGCACTAAATTCATTAATAGAACAGTCCTTCAGGAGCTTATCATTAGAGTTTAGGGAAATAGATGGTTTTCAGGCTATGGAAACATCAAATAAACCATTTTGTCTCACAGAGGAGTAATCCCACCCTTATAATAAAATCCTTTTATCTCCTGTTGGTCCGCTCTGGGTAAACACTCTTAAGTTCTTACTCTTCACCTCTTTTAAATGCCTCCTGCCGACTAACTTTTTGTTCCATCAGCACTTCAAGCAGTCATGTTACAGTAAGGTTGACTAGATTGTAGATTTTACATTCCGTTCCTGGGGATACATTTTCCTTAACTTGATTGAACTTGGATGTTTCCCAAAGCTTCATACACTTTACACAATATCTCTTTCAGTGGCTGCCTGCTACAATCTCCATTTCAGTGGTTCTTGAACTTGAGCATAGGGATCGCTGGGGAAATTTGTTAAAAGTGCAGATTTTCAAGTTTGACCTCCACAGATTCAGATAAAATAGATCTGGGGATTGGGCTTTGAGACCTATATTCTTAGCTCTTACCCACAGTTATAGAAACATCACGTATGTGTGAATTCTTAGCAGTTTCATTTCCAAGGACAACTTTACTCCTAAAATCTATGGTATTCTAAATACCAATAATAAAACAGAGATTTGGTTTAAAAACCTTGGGAAGTTTCAGTACCCATAACCCATTTTTAAAAGTTCAAATTTTTACAATTAACTCCTGCTTTTATTTTCTTTGCCAAAATACTCTGGGGAAGCTGTGGTTATGTTGGCCGTGCAGAAAGAAAGTTCTCTTTGTTCCAGAATGTCTTGAACATCCACTTCTCCTTCACTGCTCTGGTTCAAAACTTCCTCATCTCTCCTCTGGACAATCGCAGATTTCTTCAGGCTCTCTCACCCCATCCCCCTCTCCTTGGGTGCAAGTTGCTGGTGGAGGTGATGGTAGCTATTGTAGGATTTGGGGGAGAGGGAATACTATGGTCAGAGCATCTTAGAGAAGTCATTCTGACAGAATGGGAGATGGATTCGATGGAGTTATCAGAGTCTCCAGGGAGTGAATGTAGTTAAGAAAGAAAGGAAGGAAGGAAGGAAGGAAGGGAGGGAGGGAGGGAGGGAGGAAGGAAGGAAGGAAGGGCAAAAGCTAGCATTATAATGAAGTATTTGGAAAATCGGGGAATTTCCTATTTCTTTTGTAATATAGTTTGTTGAATGTAATGCTTGAACAAATAGAAGCAATAGAAAAGGTCCGGATTTTCTGGGGCATGGTCCCACCTTTTGCCATTGTCAAAGCTGTGTACTGTGTTCCAGCATATACTTGAGGTGGGGTGTCTTTGCACATACTGTTTGCCTTTCCTGGATGCTGTCTCACTTTTAACATTTACTGAGTACCTTTTATGTGCCCTGATTGTGACATGAAGATACAGTGGTCAACAAGATTAAATTGTTCCCTTTCCTGATAGGACTTACAATTTAATGGGGTTGGGGAATGAGATATCAAATAAAAACCCATACAATAGTCAAATGGTAGTTGGGGAAAGTGTTAAGAAAAGTGCTGTGAGTGGATAGAAAAGGAGACCTAACCTAATCTAGAAGGTCAGGAAAATTCCACCTAAGGGAATGACTTTTCAGCTGAGACCTGAAGACTTGGTAGGAATTAACTGGAAAATTGGGGAGTTGGGAAAATGATGTTTATTTTGGTTAGGGGCAACACTTTCTCCTTAGGGTTTGAAGCAAGGAGGAATAATCAAGAAATTCAAAGAAGGTCTATGTGATTGGAGGTCTGTGTAATTGGAGGTTAGTGAACCAGAGAGAGAGGCAGCAACTGGGATGTAGGACAGGTAGGCAGAAGCCTTACAGTTTACAGCGATGCATTTGCACTTTATCCAGAAGCAATGGGAAGTTACTGAGGGAGTTTAACAGTAAGGGTGAGGAGTGTGGTTACATGTTCAGACTAATATTTGAAAACAGCGCCTTTGGCTGTTTGTGGCTAAAGCACTATAGGATACAAGGTAGAAAGCAGTAGACTAAACAGCTATTTTATAGACTCATTAGATGGTTAGTTCAGGGCAGAGATGATGGTGACCTGGACCAGGGTGTTAGGACCAAACATGGAGAGGACTGACTGGATTGAAGAATTGTTTTGTAGCTTGAATTGGTAGGATTTAGTGAGAGATGGATTAGACGAGGCGTGTGAAAGAAATGGAGATGTCAAGGATGACGCCTAGATTCCTGGATTGAATGTGGGGAATAGTCGTTTTTATTGAGATTGCAGAGGGTGCCAGAGGAGCAAGTTTGGAGGGAAAGATTTAAAAGCTGTTTTGGAAGTTCTTTCTCTGTGGATTCTTGTTCTTTACCTTAGAAGCTCCCACTTCCACAAGATTCTTCTCAAAATTGCCCTCCTATAAAATCACTGTAAAGGTCTTTTTGCCCCCATCTCTCATAGGACAGTAAATTGTGCTTTTGTGTCACGAGGTAAAGTCTTCTCTTAGTACTTACCTCTCTGTTTTATAATTATGTACTTGCCTATCTCTCTTACCAGACTTGATTTCTTTGTCATGGATTTCCAAATAACTCTTATTTGTTTGGTGTTCCTGGAATGTGAATAAATATTTCTTCAAGTGTTTTCCACTGAGTTATGCATGTTAAAGATTTCTTTATCTTAAATCCAGGTAATGCTGGATTAATTTATTTTACTGCAGAACTTTCACCAGGCTTTGGCATTCTAATGTGGATTATGAATGTCTGAGAAGGGTGTAAAGTGTGCAGTATTTTCCAGTGTTATTTAGTTCTCCCTCCCCCACACCAATTTTGTTTTCTGAGCAGCTCATGTTATTAGGGTTGAGGGTAATAGGTAGGGATAGGAACGTTCTGTGGGAAATGCTGATTGGGGCATGTGCCTGTCACAGAGTAGGCACATTAATTAATTCACTGAGTGTGGACTACGTGAAAAGCAAACCTGACGGCCGTGGGAGAACTTCTCTGGATGTCTTTGGGAAGTTCGTTTTGCCTATGGTTGCTGCAGATCTATTTTTTCCCCCAATAATCAAAACAGACATCAAGAGATGAGAATTTACTGTCTATTGTTTGTTCCTGCCAGACTAAACAAGCTAGGTGACATGAGGTGACAAATTTTGTTCTGTTTCTTTGTTAGCTAAGCTGGAAAGAGCTGAACAAAAAATTCTTTGGTCCTTTTATTTATTAACTCCCAACATCAAAACAGTGCCTTTCTTCTACCACCTGGGTTGTTCATAAAATAAACAGAGTTATATTAGTAGCTATTTTTTTGTAAAAGAAATAAATGTTCAGTATTTTTCGAAGGCTATTTATATTTGGTTTCAGAGAGTTGGCTGTAGTGACGCAGAGCCGGGGTTTCAGGGAAATAAAGACAGGATAGACTAAATGGGGAAGACACTGTTCTTTTTTTGAAAAGTGTGTGAATTTATTTTAGAGGGATTTTTTTTTTTCAAAAGTAAGAGTGCTCAAGACAGTTCGTTTTTGGAGTGGAACCTAGTGGAAAGTTTTACCGGGAACTAACTGACTCAAACAGGAAATATATTTGTTTTTAAACTTAGGTTTTATTTCGTAATGCCAGATGGCATCATTGTGTTACATTTATTCAGACTATTAACTGCTAGTGTCTTTTCTTATAGTCATGTGGAGTTAATGTACCCTACAAACTTTTATTTGGCTATACAGTTAACATGAAAATATTTTTTTTGAGTAATACAAAATATGGCATAGATTAGTGGGGTACAAATGTCATAACCACATCTACATCTGTTCTCCCACATCTTAATTTATATGTTTTCATTTTCTTGCCCTCCCTTTATTATTGCAGATTTTATTTCCTAATTGGAATAGATTGGAATGGCAGGGAAACCTTGATCTTTAGTCCAGCTATCAAAGAATTGTCGTAAATTTCATATTCCCTTGGCTATCAGGGCCCATCTTTAGAAAGAAGACTTTGAGGTTCCATAAAGAGCACATAAAAATCTGTGAATAAAGATGACTTTCCCATTTACTTTAAGAAATGCCTGGGGGAAGGGTAAATGCCTGCTGAATACTCTCAGCAGCAGTTATGGGGACTGTATGAGTAAAATGTAGTGATTTTCTAGCAGTGAAAACAGCTGCAGGTTTTGATGCTTTTTTTCTTAGTATCAATCCGGTCATATATGTGCTTGTATACCTTTACACCAAAATGTTGGTATAAACTTGTGTAGACCCAGTAACCTGCAGTCGCTTATTCTATGGAAAAAGTCACAACTCAGGATTCATTTTTTTTTTTTATGCTTTGCTCTGCACTTTGGCTCCTAATTAAAGCATTTGTTGTCTAGGAAAAGAATTTTAACTGTAGAAACTCCCACATTTGTTTCAGGTCGGTCTTCTCTCTTTCCCTTTGAAGATGCCTTCCTGGACGACAGTCACGGCGACCAGTCCTTGTCATCTGGCTTAAGTTCTCCCACTCGCTGTCAAAATGGGGAACGAGTAGAACGCTACTCTAGAAAGGTGTTTGTTGGAGGCCTACCTCCTGATATCGATGAAGGTACTATACATTCATGAATGACTTTATAAAGGTCAGGCTTGTTCTTGGTGTGATCTCACCCTGCCGCTCCTCTTCAAAGCAGCTTTAGTGTGCAGGAGAGGAATATATTCGATAGATGGATCAGTAATAGACTGTATTCTGCAGGCCTTTTGTTTATATACGTGTTTATACATAGCAGTCTCCCAACAGCTTCGCATTTCTTAGTTATTAATTTGGGGATAAATTTTAAAATAATAATGAGAGCTAATATTTATGAAACTCTTACTATAAGCCCATTATCGTGCTAAGCGCTTTACATTACCATATCTCATTTAATCCTATGAGGCATATCCTACCCACTCCATTTTATAGATGCAGAAACTGAGGATCAGAGAGAAGGAATTCGTCCCATTTTATGTAGCTAATGGTGCAGTTGGAACTCAAAATCAGTCTGATTCCAGAGCTTTTGCTCTTGTCCATCAGACCATACCATCTCATATTTTAGTATAGGTACCTATTAAATGGAGAACCCCCTTGTGTCTTTAAAGGAATGAAAACTAATTAGAAATTTTCTTAATAATATTTTTGAAATACTACCAATCCAAAAAGTAAGCTTTCCTTTTATGCCTACAGTTAGCACATAGTAGGTTGTCAATAAATATTTGTTGAATGGACAAATGAAACAAAATTGTGACAGAGTGAACTTAAGGGAAAAAAACAGCAACTCTAGTTCTAGTAGGCCTTGGATCTGCAATAAAAATATTGTTAAAACAGAATTGTTTTGCCAGCATTATTCTAGCTATGGCATTTCTTTAATTTATCATGGTTTTCTTTTTTTTTTTCATGATAAGAGAAAAATAATCTCTAAAAATAGTTTTATTTTAGACTAACTGCTTTAAAGTTGTACACAGCTGGAGACTCATTTTCCTCCAAACTATTCTCATAGTAGTGTTAATTTCATCTATAGATTGGATTTTCTTTAAGGCAAAGTTTTTTTGTTTTGTTTTAAAGTTTTATTTATTGTTTTAATTAAAATTTATTGGGGTGACAATGGATAGTAAAATTACATAGGTTTCAAGTTTACGATTCTGTAATATATCATCTATATATCACATTGTGTGTTCAGCACCCAGAGTCAGTTCTCCTTCCATCACCATATATTTGACCCCCTTTACCCTCTTCTACCATCCCCACTGCCCCCTTATCTTCTGGTAACCACCGAACTATTGTAAGGCAAAGTTTTTATCATGGCTGAGAGAGTGGCAACTTAAGCCTGGCTAGAAGCCACATCATATGAGTCAAAAGTCAGAAGGAAAAGATAAATTTATTGAGCTACAACTTTTGAAACATTTTCCTTATATGTGTAGTATGAGAGAAACTTTTTCTTATCACCAAATAGAATTACCGCCTTATTTCCCCTACTCCTGACTAAAAGAATATCTATTTCTAAAATAATCTTAGAGATGAATAATAATAATAATCTAAGGTAAATAATCTTAGAGACTTTAGAGATTATTTCACACAAGTGAAAGCATATTTTAAATATTTTGTGTACTTTTGCCTTTTTCTAAAAAGAGAACATTCCTATTTTTAGAATTTTCCTTTTTCCTTGACAGAGAGATCACCTTAGCTAATGTTTGATTTTTTTTCTTCCAAATTCTTTATATCAAGTTTATTGGCAGTGAAGGGAAATGAATTATAGTTAGAAATACATTCTACATGGTTGAAAGTGAATAACCAAATGTACCTCCCAAACAATGGTATTTCACTTAGTAGGTTTACCTTCTGTAAAAATGCTTTAGAAAATAGCTCTCAAAACATTTTTTGTATAAAAAGATATGTTTTATGCTATTCCATTTGCAATATTTTTTTCTCTTTTGGTAAGATTTCTCCTTTGTTTTATAGATGAGATCACAGCCAGCTTTCGCAGGTTTGGACCTCTAGTCGTTGACTGGCCTCACAAAGCTGAAAGCAAGTCCTATTTTCCTCCTAAAGGTAATGCGCTTTAAATGTCTCCACTGTCTTCATTTAAAATGTCTCCCTGCCTGCCTGTTGGAGAGCTAGCACAATAATTCAATAAAAGGCAGCCTTTTAACTCTTAAAATATCTGTGGACTTCCCCCTCCCCCCCCAAGTAAGAAAACATTTTAACATTGATCATCTTTTTGTGTCTTACTGTTTCTAGTTGGAGTCTATTCCCTCAGGAGCACACTGATTGTTTCATGGTATCTATTTTATTGATAGTGAGATGCTGTGAGTCTGTTGTGAATGAGCCTTGTGCTAACTTTTCATGATTTCAGAGAAAGGGTTTTGAGGAATGTCAGCGATGAGAGAGGAAAAGATTATTTAGAGTCAAATTCTATTTGTGTCCCATAACCCTGTGGTTTCATAGATCTTATAAACCCCAAACGTGGAAAACCTAGTGACTGAAGAATGACATTACATGAAATTACCTTTATCCATGTCTGTATCTTAAGCATGATGATGGGTGGAGAGCAAACTAGCAAAGAACTCTTCACATGACCTTGCTTCCCTTATTTTTGGTAGGACTTTTTGATTATTTATGAAGGTATGACAGTACGTTACTTTGTTCATAGTTTGTCATTTCTGCAGAATCTAGGGATTTTTTCTGGTGATAATAACTCTGGGTGTGTTCCTAGATTTATATAGAAGAGTGTTTTGGGTTAAAGAGGAAGTTTTCTTCTTGTGTTATGTTCTATAAATGTGTTTCAAGGATGTCTTTCATCTCTAAGGAATTGTTTTTTGATATGTATTATTGTGTACCATCACTCACCACTAGAAGATGGAGTCAAAATACTCGTCCTTCCTGTGCCTTGTTACAGGAATCAAATTGTAGCTTAACCTGGAGAAGGCAAGTGGCTTCTTTTGATGTTTGTTTTCTTAGGTTTCTTTGTTGCCTGTGTTTCTCCCCACTGTCTTTATAGCTTTCACTAAATAGAGGGCTGTTTGTTGGCTTTTAACATTCTTCTCTTAGTTCTCTCCAAGAATTTTTAAAGTTTTATATTAATCAGAAAAGAGAAAAATCATCATGCTGATTTATTTCCGTGAAGGAATGTGTTCACCACTTTGTGATGCCTACGACACTATGTGAAGACACATGTTTAAAACACATTTTTAAGAATGCTAATAATCCATTGAATCAGAGTAATGTTATTTCAGTGAATGAATGAGTTCACCACACTGTGCCGCAGGTAATACACTCTGTAAAGTCACATGTAAAACGATGTACTAGTTGCACATGCGAATCAAGACAGTGTTATTTCAATGAGAGAATGTGTCACCACAGTGTGGTTCATGTAACATACTCTGTAAAATGACAGGTATAAGAGATATTTCTAAGAGTACCAGTTGGAAAAAAAACATGCTGGGAAGGTTGTAAAAATAATTCTGGGATAAAAAGTGTCAGATGATTGGGGCCGGCCGAGTGGCACGTTGGTTAGGAGTTGGCTTGGGATGCCAGCTCTGAGCAGCAGGGCCCCGGTTTGGATTCCACATGAGGGCCAGTGATGCTGCGCCCTCTACAGCTAAGATGGTGAACAACAGTTCGACCTGGAGCTGGGCTGGCGTGAGTTGCCGGCGACGGCGCAGGCTGCAGTGGGGCTGCCCGGCAGTGGGCGTGAGCTTTTGTGAGCTGCCATGAGCTGCTGTGAGTGGCCATCCAATGGCCAGCGAGAAACTGCCACACCCGGGAAGAGCGCAATGATAATACCAACATGGGCCAGTGAAGCAACGTCCTCCACAACTAGACTGAAGAACAAAAGGACAGCAACTTGTCTGTTCCCCTTCCCTGAGTCCCCAGCGCTGTTTCAATCCCCCAATTCCCCAATAAAAATCTTTAAAAAAAGTAAAAATGAAGATAAGCATACGAGAATATATGATCATGTCCAAAGAAAATTATCCTAAATCTACCTCTTATCAGATGTAATCACTGTATAAATTTTATTAAATATCCTTCTGATATCTCTTTATAAGTATATACAGTTACATGAAATTTTAAATTTTACATAAATGGGATCACACTATACATGCTGTTTAATAATCTGCATTTTTCCTTCAGCAGTATCAACACCTTTCTATAAGAAACCTATTTAGTTAATGGCCTTATTTTATTTAATCAGTCCTACTGATAATGGACACTTAATTTGCTTCCAGTTTTCTCTCATGGATGATGCTTAATGAATATTCTTGTGCCTTAATCTTTTTGCTCTTTTAGTATAAAAGTTACCTCTTAGTGTGAATTGTCAGAAGTCTGAGGTACATGTTTATACATATTGCCAAGTTGCCCTTAAGAAAGGTCATACATATTTTATGTTCCCACTAATAGTACCTCATTTACAAAACTCAGTTTTATTGAGGGTCTGAGGATAGGGCTCTTTTTCAATCTTTGAGAATCTGGTGATTAAAATAACATATTTTGGGGGGCATTTTCCCCCACTTTACTGGTCATTTGAATTTATTTTACCTTTTTACATTGACATCTCATTTCTGTCTGGAATTTGTAATGGAATTAAACGTAAGAAAAGATTCAGCTTTATTTTTCTAGGTAGCATTCCAGTTTGTCCCAACAGTCACTTATTGACTATTCTATTTTCTCCTCATTGATTTGAATCATTAGACTGAAGTATTGATTGGCTTCTTCTGTTTCTCAATGGAATGCACAAGTTTCTCTGGAACTGCTCTGTCCAGTATCAAAGCCACTAGTCACATGTAGCTAGTGAGCACTTGAAATGTGACTAATTGAAATTGAGATATGCTATAAGTATAAAATACACACTGGATTTTAAAGACTTGGTCTTAAAAATGATAAAAGATCTCAGTAATTTTGTTTACATGTTAAAATGATAATTTTTAGATATATTGGATTAAATAAAATACATTAAAATTAACCTCATCTGTTTCTTTTTACCTTTTAAATTTATTGGGTTGTCGGAAAAATGATGACGTGTTTTTTCTATGTTTTTCGTTGCAAAAATGCATCGTGACTTTTCCGACAACCAATAGCTATTGGAAATTTTTAAATTATATGTGTGACGCATATGTCCATTGGACAGCATTCCTCCAGAACAGGGATCGGCAAGCTACCTATTTTTGTGTGGCCCAGAAGCTAAGAATGGTTTTTATATTTTTCAGGGTTGTAAAAACACACACACAAAGCAGAATATGTAACAGACTATATGTGGCCCTCTAATCTCTTTGTTGAAAGTCTGTTGACTCCTGCTCTAAAACAGCCCAGAGAATTGCTCTTTTAGCTTCTGAGACATCCAGTGACAAAGGAGGCACTTTATTTCAGAAGTCTATATATTTGCAGACCTAGCTAATTATTAAATTCTGTTCTTCTATTGAGTCACATGCTTCCCTGCAACCTTTACCCATTGGTCAATTGTGTCCTTTAAAGGACTATCAGATTTTCTTTAAGTCTTCTCTTTTCCAAGCTAAACATTTTCACTTCTCTTAATCATATCTTACTCCTTAAGGTTTCTGGACCACCATTCTTCTTGTCTGCCTATTCTGTATATATGTCACATTTACAATATCCTACTTAAATTTGTTACTGAAATTGGAGAGAGAACATTTGGGTTGGTCTGAGCAGTACAGAGTTTAGCAGCTCTATAAACTCCATGGTTTTTGGTATCACTCCTATGTAACAGCTTCAGAATATAGAACTGTAGAGCTGGTGCCTTTATTTTACACTGAGGTTAAGTGCTGAGATGGACCCGTGAAGGCCAGGCCAAGAAGAGAATCTGCATCCCCAGAGTCTGGTCCTCAGGCTTGTATTACCTTTCTGGTGATCGGGGTCAAGGAGGAGCAATAATTATTATGCTGTTGATTCCTTTGTGTTTTGCTCTTAGCTAAAGTCTGAAGGTTGACCCATTTGGGGAGGACCTAAAGAAACTTCATGTTATTCCAAGATTGAAGTTAACTTTGAGAATCCATGCCCATTGCTTTGAATGCTGGGAACATCTAAGTAGTTCATCCTAAACTATTTTGTGCCTTCTTAATGCCCCCTTGTGCTGTTAATACTTTTCCTTACATTCCTTAGGTTTTAATTCAGGTTTGGGCCTTCTTGGTAATGCCCCTCTTTCCGATTGTGCTTTTCTTTAGGTCACCTCAGGTTGGCCATTAGGTACAGTTTGTTTTGCCATACATTTCAGGCTTCTGTGTAAATAGAGAGGAAAACATGAACCGTACACTACTGAGCTCTTTGACCTTTTTCTCAGAAAGTGTATCCTAATAAAAGAAACAGAATCATTCATTCATCTGTCAGAATGTGGAGAGTAGGGTTTGTAAAACCATCAGCATTTCAAAGGAGGGCTTAAAATCCACATAGAGAAACAGTGGCTAGGCACATCAGCTGTCTCCTTAAGTGTTATTAGGTGAGCAGAATGGGAGGTGATGGAGACTGGGGCTCTCTTCAGCACTAGGGCCACTGAGGCATTTGACCAACCATTCGAGGATATGCAGAAACCTCTGGAGCACTGTCTGCGGGCCATGAGCAGGCAGTTGCTTGGTGTTCTCCAGTATGCCACTGAGAACATGGGAGGCATGGGAAGGCATGGAAGTCAGAGTGTGTGCCTTCATGATTTGTTCTCAGACCTTATGAGCTTACGGTCCTGTGGGGGAGATAAGAAAATAGTCAAATGGTCACAAAATAAACACAATTGCAAACTGTGATAGTTCTCTAAAGGAAAAATAGAGAGTGCAGCAAGCGAGTTTAAAAAGGAGATATCAGTTTAGATTGGGAATATGGAAAGAGCTTCTCTGAGATAACAGTAGTTAAGCAGACCTGAAAATTGAAGAGTTAGCTAGAAAATGTAAGGAAGCAAGTTCCAAGTAGAGGATTACCATATGGGAAGTACTGAGTATGAAAAGGGCGTTAGTCCCTTTGAAGAAATGAAGGAAATGTGGTGGGAATGTTAATGAGGGAAGAGAAAACAGTACAGAAGGAAGAGCCTTGAAGAAGTAGGATTTTTTTTTCCTTCCCTAAAGTAATCTAGTCCCCCAGAGAGAGTATATGTGAAGGCATTTGTGTGGTGTTTGTCTTTGGGGTGGAGGGAGAATGTAGTTGGGTCAACTAGAAATATCAGTTTAAAATACTTCCAAATAGCTATTGATAAAATTGAAGCAACTTTGCTTTATGTTTTCTGCATTTAGTTCTTGATGATGAAAATAAATCTAACCCTAATGAAAATATTGAGGAAAAGTCTCCTAAGACTGCATTCTCATGCATTTTAGTTCTGGAATAGTAGCACTGAAATTACGAGTCCTGGAAAGAGAGGTTCTCCCAAATTTTAGGGCATGAACCAAATCTCCCATTCATACAGAATACTAATCAGCATCATTATATTTATAATAGCTTGGATGCAGGTAATTTGCAGATATTTATTGCAAAGGGATGGCAAGAGAACAGAATAAATGCAGACAGAGGGCTTAGGTCCTAGTGCAGATAATCGTGCAGCATGAGGAATGTTACTCTGTCTAATATTTGTTGCATGTCAGCCTGGGGAAGAGTCTATGTTTGGCCTCTGAGGGGATCTAGAGAAGACATCATTCTTGTTGTAGATAAGGCTGTAGTTTTCTAGTGGAGAATGGAAACACAGATGTGAAACATTAAGTAATGGTGAAGAGCATGGGTTCTGGAAATAAACTTGCTGGGGTCCCCCACCTATTGGTTGTATGACCTTAGGCATGCTGTCTAGCCTTTCTGTGCCTTTGTTTCATCACCTGCAAAAGAGAGATAATAATAGTACCTGCTTCATAAGGTTGTGATGAGGATTAAAATAAGTAAATCTGTGTGGCATGCTTAAAACTGCATACAATAAGTATTATGAATGATGCTTAGTTTTTATTAAAATACAGATTTATGGGTAATGACAAGTGAGTGAAATATTCTAGGCAGCCAGAGGAGGATTGCTTAGAACAGATTACTGTGGGCTGTGCAAGACCTTGGTCTTCAAAGCTAGGGAGGAAAAGAATGGCAGAAATTGTAGGGGGCGGGAATTATGGTAATTAGGATGGCTAACATTTACTGAGTGCTTATTTTGATCCAGGGAACAGCTATTTTTCTATGCTTAATCTCATTTAATCTTCCCAAATTCACAGGTAGGCACCTTTGTTTATTCTCCTTGTTTTATAGAGGAAGAAGCAGGTTTAGAAGATGGCCATTTGTCCATAGTCATGTGTTAAAATGACTAAGATTTCAGCCTAAACAGGCTGACCTCAGAGCCCAAGTTTCTTAAATACTGCACTATACTATTCTCATTCGGGCATAAGAATGGCCCAGAGGTAGGCATGGTCAAGGCAGGCTTTCATTAAGGTGGGGTTAGCCTCACTGCCAGGCCTAGAACTTGGGCCAGGTAACCAGTGATCAAGAGTTCATACTCTGGAGTGAGCTGCCCTGCGTGGAATTCCTGTGCCACTCCTTGCCATCACAAGTATCCTTGGGCTGATTATTAAGCATCATAAATCTCTTTTTTAATCTACAAAATGGAAATGATAATACTGTCTACTTCTAGTTTGTTATGAGGACTTATTAAGAAAGTACACAGAGAATACTTTCATAGTGCCCAGATATCATAAAAGGCTTTTTTTTTTTTTTTTAAGTAAGGGACAGGTTGGGTTTTTCTGTTTGGTTTGGTTTTTTTTTTTAGGCAGGGCCAGTAAGACTATTTAGGAGTTTTCTGTAATCAAGCTCATAAGAAGTAATAAGGACCACAAAGACCCAAGATATTAACATTGAGATATTACTGCAATGAGAGGAAAAAGGGACCAGTGTTTCTTAGTGACAGAGCAGATGATGATGGTGGATTTAATGGCAGGGTTGGGCTAAAATTCCTTCCACTGAATGGAGAATAATGGCACTGCTGAATGCAGTGGAGTCAATAGAAAACCACTTTGGTGTACTGACAATTTGATTAAAGACATGTGGAATTTGGTATGTCCTCATTTTTTATCTGAGAATTCCTATTGGGCAATTGGAATTATGGCTAGGGGCTTTGGGAAAAGAGACTGGCTGGAGTTCACATCCCTCAAGAGTCATCTTTATAGAAAGGAGGGAGAAGAAAATGAAAAACAGTTAACAAGTACATTTTGTTAGGAACCAAAAGGAAGAAGAGAACATGGCAGTGGAGATGTGGGTGGATGAAGGGCTGGGAATGTGTCTGGCTGTGGAAAAGGCTAAAGGAAAGAAGCACCAGTAGTCAGCACCATCGGATATTGCAGGGTTAATGAGAAGTCCTTCATGGAATAGAGATGAGTGTGTGGCCCTCTTGTCAAGTGCATGATCACAGTAATTTCTATTGTTAGCCTAATTCTAGGCCTTAATATTGTAATGAAGTAGTAAAACCGGAATAAAGCAATCTGGTTTGCATTGATCAAGTGTTATTTTATAAGTAATAAGAATAATCCTGCCTCCCCTGCAAAACCAACCACCATGATCTTTCTGTTTCCTTCCAGTCTTTATTCATAAATTTTTTTGTGGGGATGTAACAATAGCAGAGATACAGTTTTCTTTTCTCCTTCCTCCCATGTTTCCACATAATTTTCATATTTTTAAAAAAGGCTGCCTAACTTATTGTTGCACCATAATTTACTTGCTTCGTGGTCACTTAGGCTATTATAAAGAATGCTTCTGTTAATATATCCTTGTATATGGGTTTTTTCCCCCTATTACTTTCTTTAGGATAAATGTGCAGGAGCTTAACCAGAGTTAAAAGAAATGAAAATCTTAATGACTCCGGATTTGCTATCACATGGCTTCCCAAAGCAGTTTTCTTTATGAAGTTTATGCTAATTTGGACAGCTGCAGCACATGTCTTGCTTAGTTCCAAGCCAGATAAATGGTACATTGCAGTTGTGGGCTTACCTTTTTGCCTGTGTGTTTGGAAAATAATGGACCCCTGCAGAAGCCAGGAACCTCATTAGTATGAATGCGTGAAATGTTTAAAACCTTTTCCTCTTGGGTCTCATCTGTTGAATCTTGGGTGTTCTTTAACATTATCTATCATTCTTTTCCTTACCCACTCTGGCCACACTGAGTTCTTTGCTATTCCTTGAGGTCAGCTAAGTCTTCTTGGTGCTGTAGTACTTCCTTTTTCCTGACTTATCTAAAATAACCACCCCTCTATCCTCTTGCTCTCTATGCCTCTTACCCTCATTTTTCTTCAAAGTGTTTTTCATGACCTGAAAAAATTACGTTTTTATATTTATTTTCAGATTGGAAAGTAAGTTTTAATGAGAGTAGGATTCTTCATGTTTCATTCACTGCTCTATACCTTGCATACCTGCCTCAATGGCTGGCCCTCAGATACTTGGTAAAGGAATAAATTTTATCTTGGCAAGTGATGAGTTCATTACTTGCTCAGAGAGTAAAGTCCATCAAATTTTAGTTCCTTATCTCAGACTATCTCATTGTAACACAATTTAGACTGAGACTCAAAGACATGAAGTGTCTTTTCCTGAAAAGCACACAGCTATTACCGTATTTTACCTGGTGAATTATAAAGGAAGTAGTTTTATTTGTTGTGCTAATGTGTATCATTTGTGGAAAACAAAGGTAGGTGTAAACTACATAATCTGATAAATTACGCTGTTGTTTGCAAGGCTGTATGCTATATAAAAATTAGCTTCTTAAGCTATATGACCCAGGTTACACTTTCACAGATATTTAAAAACGAAAGTGGTCCTTGGCTTTTTCCTGAATTCTTCTATTCTGTTATGCATGCTCATATGGCTGGGATATTTCCAAGAGCTGGTTTAGGGTGAGGTGGTAGATCTGAGCTGTCCTTTAGCTGTAGCCTAACCTATAGCCTAACCATGGGTGCCTCTTGGGTGATGCCACACCATTTGTGGATATGATTGTACTGTTTTGTAGTTGAATTTTTTTACTATAAGGATAAGAGGTTCTCTTCTGCTACCTAAAATTGGAGTTGTGGTTATGAGTGACAAGGAAAGCCCAAAAATAGGAGCTGTGATAGAACCAGGTGTCCTGGAGCTGTGCTGTGGGATGGCAGGTGCCAGGGATCTGAGCAGTGGAAGCTATTAATTCCTTATTGTAATGTTCCACCATTATCATGACTCAGCTCTGCTTGGCATGTGTGCTCCTCCCTGTTTGTGCTTCCAGTGGGCAAATTGTTTTCATATTTCTAGTTGAATTCCAGAGAGAGGGAATCTGATCAGCCCAGTTCATCTTTTAACACCTAGCTGTGACATAGGCCATCTTAGCGATAGTGGCCTTAGAATCCTTGACTGCTTCAAAACAAAACAAAAAAACGGCTTAGTTCTGCTTCCTTGACTGTGGGCAGCTAGGAAGATTAAGTTGGCGTGACAAGCTCCTATGATAATAGATATGTTTATATTGCCTCCTGGGAAAATAGCCCATATCCAAAGTTGCTGTGTCTAGAGGTACAAAAAAGTGTCTACCCATCCTGAGCCTTCTACCCATGGTTCTGTTCTATGCAGCTGCTCCTGACACTGCCAATAGTCTCACCTCTTCTTATGGTGGGGCTGGGGCCAGGGAGAAGAGCTGGCATCTCCTGAGCAGTAAGCACAGCTGCAGTACCACTGTTGGCAGAGACCTCTGGGGCAAAGGCAAGGATAGCGGCCAGCTGCAGATGTTGGACAGGAGACTGGCCACGTGGCTCTGACACTGTATTCAGAAAGCGGTGGTGCTGGCAGTGGAATGGACGAGGCTGTCGTCCTCCACCCACTTGGGCAGCCAGCTTCAGCCCTGCCGTTCAGGGACCCACCCAGGGCCCAGGTGAATGGGAACAGTAACAGGCCTGACAGTTATGCAGGAGTGACCCATACCTTGTGTTCTCAGGAGCCCCACCCACCCTGAGTAAGGTGTGTACTTCGGAGTGGCTGTTTCTCCTGCTAATGGTGCATTTCCTCTGCACTGACCAGGCTGGCTTGACTTCGGGTCCTTGTGACCAAAGTCATGCCATTGTGGAAGTTTATACAATCCCAACATGGTTTGTGAACCTGGCATGAGCCAGGCCTCCTGGGATTCAGATCGACTTGGAGCCAACAAGCTAAGGAGATACCATTTGAAGAACAGAAAAGAAGTCCCTACTTTAAATGGACAAAAATAGGTCATTGTGAAGCTGCAGTGGGCTGGATTCATGGCATCTACTTCTTTTTCCTTCAGTTTGTCTAAATCTGGCTTTGGAAAGGAAAGTTGTCAAACTTCACATTTTTTTCCCCTTGTAGCATAACTCGAATGGAAATAAGTCAGTGTTGTCTTAGGCCCAGATTCCAAGTTTTTTCCACCTTTTGAGTTACATAAACCGGTCAAGTTGGGAAGCTGAGGGATTTTAGCCTGTATTTAACCTTTTGCAGTTTGTAAGCTTTTGAGTAATGCTCCTCCCACCCCCCAACCCCCACCTTTTTTAAACGCAGGTTTATAGTACACATACTCTTTAGTGAATCCTATATTTTAATATTTAATCAATTGAAGTTTTCATTCTCATGAAGGATTTGCTTGTGAAAACATGGAAACTGCACTGCAGGGCAGCAAGAGTGGGCTTTTTGTTTTGTCCTGTTTTGACAGATGGAATAGCATCCTATTGTTGCTGTTAAAAGCTTAGCACACCCTCAGCTTCAATTGTTTTATTAAACACCTCATCTGCATTGTATTGAAGATGAACTGTAAGAGTTAGTCTTTGATTTCAAAGCATTGATAGTTCGAGGGACTATATAGAAAGGAGTAGGTGGTAGCAGTGCACAGGCCACAGGACAGAGCCCAAGCGGCCACATAAATAGCAGAGACTTCTTGTCGCCTGTCCCAGCAGTATCTACTGGGCTGTGCCCAAGCAGGGGTGCTGGAGAAGGGGACAAGCCAAAACCAGCTCTGATGAGAACTTTCTTTGGAAGAGAGTAGATTTCAGGAAGTGAAATGGGAAGGTGCGAATTTGGCAGGCTGAGAGGCAGAGAGAATGTTTCAGAAGAGGGTGTAGGTTGGGACAGGACTTGCTGACAGCAATTGGATAGGGCTAAGGATATGAGCAAGTGAGACCAAGAGAGGATCTGTCAGTTGAAAGAGTTTGAAGTGGAAAGCTGCCTGAGAGAATCTGGTGAAAAATTTGGAAAGCTGGGAGCAAAGACTTGGGTTGTCTTTCAAAATAGAATGCACAGCCTTAGTCTTGGGGAGAGGGAACGGCAGCACAGAGAGAACCCACTAACAGCAGCACTAAGAATTCCTTAGGACTATTAAAGTGCAAGGAGGAGGAGAAATTCGACTGTCAAAGTGCAGGCAATATACAAGCAAGGCCAGAAAGCGGCATCTGTAGGGAAGCGTCTACTAGGCTAAAATGTAGAATTTGCCAGTTGTCTGATGCTGAATGAGAGAGAGCAACAAGCAGTGGGGCAAGAACTAGGTATTTGTGGACTCAGATGTGGTCACCAGCAGCTACAACCTATGTGAAATTGAGCAAATGATTTAATCTCTGAACCTCAGTTTACTCATCTGAGTTAATAGAGGATTATGTGAGACCATGCACATACCCACCAGCACAGTACTTGGGCTCAGCAGGTGCTAAATAATAGTAGTGTTTTTCCCTCTGATGAAAATGTCATGCTTGGTAATAATAAAACTGCCCGACTAGTTTGACCAGTTCCCTCCCACACCCATAATCTGGTCTCAGTTTTCTTGGTCAGGTGCTTGTTGGAACTGACTGTGACTAGAACTGACAGACTGGCAGATTTCACAAGGACCTCTTTATATAAGGAATGTGTGGTTATGTAAAAAGAGCAGACTTTAAGCCCCAATGCCACAGGTCACTGCCCTGGACTACAGGACTTAACTTAGAACCCAGGAAGTAGATGGCCAGTTTTCATCTCTGATGTGGTTCTACCCATCAGACTTGTTTTCTTGTCCATTCCTACCTTCCCTCACTCCTGCCTGCCAAGCAACAAGCCCACAAAGAAATAGTTACTAGTGTAATAGAAAACACAAAACAGGCTGGAACTGAACTGTCTGAACCTCAGCCCTATATAGTAAATATAGTCAAAGAAATATGTTCATTTCTGAATCCAACTGGAATGTTTAGGAATCCCTGGACTTGGGCAGTACCTGCAGAGCCATCTCAATATCTTACCTTAGGCTAATTCCTTCCTTGGAGTGTCCACCATTTTTTCACCTATGTCATACCATTAAGGTCTGTCTCTTGTGTCACCACCTACGGAAAGTCTTCCCTGATTTTTCTATCCATGTCTTTACTGGAAAAAAAAATCTATCTTCTTTCTATGAAGTTCACCTTTAAAACCTACATTTTAAAAAATATGTTTTAGGCTCCATAATGTATTGTTTCTAGATTAGAGTTCTCTATGTACTTATTCTTCATGACCTTCTTGCATTAGCTTGTCCATTCCTTGAGAACAAGGACTTGCTCGTGTCAACATTCCCCTGCAGTTCCTAGGGCTCATAGTAAATGTTCAGTAAGCCTTGGAGATCAGATGTTCTCATCCAAGAGGAAAATGAATAAGGAATCCAGCTCAGAGACCTGCAGTGTTCTCCAGGTAGCAGGCAGGGAGGGTGATGAGCTGTTTCATCTCCTCCTACCCACCGCCCTCAATCCTATACTCCAATAAACACAACTTGCTGTTTTCCAAATGTACCAGCCCTTTGCCCTTCCATGCCTTGGCCTGTGCTCTTTCCTGACCTTGGAATACCCTTACTTCCTGGAAAAGTAATTCTCCTCCAGCTCAGGTTTGGCCTTTGCTCTGTGGCTTTCCCTGCTCTTTGGACACCTCTTCTCTATTTGTCTCTCACCAGTGTTTTGTAGGATATACGCCCAACATAGCACTTTCCATGTTGTTTCTTAATTATTTATTTACAGGTGGAGTTTTTCCAGGGCAGGGTGCTTTCTTGCCTTATTCATTTTTGTAGCTTCAGTGCCTAGCATCATGCCTTGTACCTCCTAAATATTTTTGGTTCTATTGAATTGAATCCAAAGACAAAGACTTCTGAGGCAAACCAGGTAAGTCCCCTGACCTCAAATCCAAGGTCAGAGACAATGTTTGAAACAGACTTCCTGTGCCAAAAAGAGTCTGAACTCAAGGCAGCCCTGGCTGGAGAGTTGCCCTTCAGGTCTCTCTAGGAAGGTCATAGGAAATCAGGGAGCCTGGATTCTGAGGAGAGATCTCTCTCTGTGTGCAGACCATGGATCCTCCCTTCTGGCTGACCTCAATCAGAAACCAGCCATTGCTTGGCCAGCCACCATTTTCTGAAGGCAGCAGCAGTTCAGGGCACAGTCCTATAAGCTGGAATTATTTTTCCATTGAACTTTATTGAAATATAAAAATCACTAAGAGCATTCGTTGATTTTTAAGAACAGTTGGGTCTTTCAAAAGACCCCACACCTCTTTAGCGAATGGGAGTGTGTAGTACCCTCTTCCTCAGAAAGACCTTGTGGTTTTTAATTTTTTTCTCAAATTTTCATTTTGAAAATTTTCAAACCTACCAAAAAAGTTGTAAGAATAGGACAATAAACACCTGTTGTCACCAGTTGTTAGCATTTTGCTACATTTGTTTTCTCTCTCTTTTTTCTGTCAGTCTGTATATATATACATGTATATTTTTTCATGAATCATTTGAGAGTAAATTGTAGACATCAAGACCCCTCACTCCTAAATGCTGTAGCATATGTCTCCTGAGAACAAGAAATACCCAGATTGCCCCAGTAATGTTTTTTAAAGTGGTTTTCTTTTAATCCAATATCCAAAGTCTAGCCTTTACATTTAGTTGTCATGTCTCTTTACTCTCCTTTAACTTAGACAGTTTCCTAGGCTTTTTGTCCTTTGTGTCATTTGAAGAGCCCATGCTGGATGTTTTATAGAATATCACTTAATTTGGAGTTATCTGATTACTTCCCCATAAAGAGATTCAGATGAAACTGTTAGCAGGACTACTGCCGAGATGACATGCTGCACTGAAAAGGACACAGTGTAGGGTGGACACGGGACAGTGATGTCAGTGTGCTCATATATGCTGCTGTTAGGTTTGATCATTGGGTTAAGGTGTTATCTGCCAGATCCTTCCGTTGGAGAAGTACCTTTTTCTCCCTTTGAAATACTGATCTGTGAAGTGATACTTTAAAATTGTATGAGTATCTTGTCTTGTATCCCCTCCCTATATTCACCCAATGGTTTTAGGATACAGTGACAATTCTTGCTTAAGTCGATTATTACTGTGAGAGTGATATTCATTTTATTAAAATCTTGTTTAATATAATGAAATCTCTTTAACTGCCTCAAGAGCCTTTATTCTAAATATACAACTTAAAAATACATTGAAAACCAATAAGTATCTCTACTAAATAAGAAAATTCTACTAACCTAAATGAAACTAAATCTAAGCTTCTCCTGATGATTTTGAAATTCATCATTTCAACTCTTCTTGATACAGTTTTCGTGGGCTTTAATGCAAATATATTTACATAGGCCTTAAATTATAGGACTGAAGCACAGGTGACCACGTCCTGCCACTAAAACACTTGAATTATTTATTATTATTTATTGTCACTTTTTTGGCAGTCAAATGATCACTATCACAAAAGTGACCATAAATTGGCAAGTCCTTATTTGCTAGTGATACTGAAATTTTTATCTCACCATTTTTAGGTGAGACCGCAGGAATGGCTAAAGAATGAGGGCTATGAAAGCTGACCTAAATTTTAACCCCAAATTTAATATTTGCGTTTTAATCTGAGGTGTAAACCACTTGGAGTTCCAGTTTCCTCATCTATAAAATGGTCATAACGACTATAATTACCTTATGAAATGACTGTGAGGATGGAAAGAGCTAACAGATGTAAAGTGTTTATTAGTGAAGTTCCTGGCACATTGTAAGCGCTTGGTAACTGGTGCTTGTGGTAAATTGGTGGTGATTGTTTTTTGTACTAGGCATCAGTGTAAAAAATTATAAAATGAAAAATGATGTATTTAAATGCCTAGGAAGCTTTGTTTTTGTAAGGTAGCCAAGAACATTTTGGAGGTTGTTATACTTAATGTGTTCTCAGGTATTAAGAGAAAAAAAAATCTTCTAATTAAATTTTCCCTTCAAAAACCTGGCCAAATAAAATGGAATTATCCCAATTTACAGCCCCCCTCCCCCCAGTACCTTCCTTTTTCTCTCTACCCCAGAGAAGTACATTGGTCAGTCCAGGCTTCTCCAAAAACCCCTCACTGTTCTCTCCTTCCTCCCACCACCAATCTGATACCAGTGGAAAAGCAACCAATTTGCTGCTTTCCATTCTGCCTGTAACGCAGGTGCCTGGTGGTGACAGTGCCAGGAGCTCCTGCTGCTTCCCCTAGAGCCCATAGTTCCACCCACAGCAGTGCCCTGAGTTGAGGGCCTCCCATAGCTCCACCATCTCTGAAGCCCCCCCACACTCCTCAGGTACTTGGGAAACAAGGTCACCATTTCTGATACTTGAGGAGTTTTATTTTATTTATTTTATTTTTATTTTTTTAATTTACTTTTTAAAAAGATTTTATTGGGGAATTGGGGGAGGGGAACGGCAGTGGGGAATCGGGGAAGAGGAACAGACAAGTTGCTGTCCTTTTGTTCTTCAGTCTAGTTGTGGAGGACATTGCTTCACTGGCCCAAGTTGGCTCCATCATTGCGCTCTTCCTGGGTGAGGCAGATCAGTCGCCGGCTTCTGGACGGCTGCTCACAGCGGCTGCTGGCTGCTCACGCTGGCTGCTGGCCACTCACGGTAGCTCACAGCAGCCCACTGCAGCAGGGTCTGCAGCCTATGCTGTCACCGGCGACTCACAGCAGCCCAGCTCCAGGTTGAGCTGTTGTTCTCCATCTTAGCTGTAGAGGGCGCAACGTCACTGGCCCTCACGTGGGATTGGAACCGGAGTCCTGCTGCTCAGAGCTGGCATCCCAAGCCAGCTCTTAACCAATGCGCCACTCGGCCAGCCCTTGAGGAGTTTTATAATCATGTTATCTCTTATTGGCTGCAGCAGTTCTCAACCTGTGGGTGGCAATCCCTTTGGGGGTCGAACAACCCTTTCACAGGGGTTGCCTAAGACCATCAGAAAACAAAAAGATATTTACATTACGATTCATAACAGTAGCAAAATTACAGTTATAAAGTAGCAACGAAAATAATTTTATGGTTGGGGTCACCACAACATGAGGAACTGTATTACGGGGTCGTGGCATTAGGAAGGTTGAGAACCACTGGGCTAGAGGGCGAGGAAGAACAAAGGAAGTTTATAATTTTTTTGCCAACTTTTTTTATTCCTTTCAAACTAATAGCAGAACCATCATAGTGACAGTTTGACGAGCTCGATTTATAGTTATAATAGACTTGCATTTAAAGAGTTTATTAAAATCATCAAATAATACCACATCTGATAATTCTCCTGGTGGAAATGGCTAATGATATATAATAGCAAACATTCAGTCACTTTATTGTTTGTTTACAGTAATATTAAGCCTGTCATTCAAATAACTTTAATTAAGGTTTTTCTTTAGTATTTAGATTATTGCCCTTTATTAACCAAATGCTTGCAGATGCAAAGTAGAAAGTGTATATCATTAATTTTAACTCTAATTTTTATAATGAGACATATGCAAAACTCAATTTTACATGTCACATAAGTAACTGAAAATGCAGTAAAAGAAAAATTGACACCTGCATGATATCCTAGTTTACAAAGCACCTTTACATATATTATTTCACAACCTATATCTCTGTAAGATAATCAGGACAAATACTTAAGTTTCTTCGTTTTACAGAGAAAAGAGCCAACACTCAGAAACTTTAATATTCAAGTTCATGTTTCTACCACTTACTGGGTGACCTTGAACAAGTGTCTTAATCACCCTGTGCAATTTCTGTAACTGTAAAACAATTTAAGATAGTGTTTACCTCACAGGATATGTGTGAAGATGAAACGAGCTAATACACATAGGGCACTTAGAACAGTGCCTGGTGCATCGTAGATGCTTAATAAATGTTAGCTACTAGTTGTCGTTATCACACAGCTAGTAAATGTTAGGACTTTGGTCCGATTCCAGACCTTCTGACCCCGAGTCCAGAACTCTTTTCATAGCACCATCTGGAATTTGCTTTTTAGTAAATCATTGATTTAATTTCTATCTCACATTGACCTTGTTATTCTTTTTTCTTTTTTCTTTTTTTTTAAGATTTTTATTGGGATGGGAACAGCACTGGGGAATTGGAGGAAAGGGAACAGACAAGTTGCTGTCCTTTTGTTCTTCAGTCTAGTTTGTGGAGGACGTTGCTTCATTGGCCCAAGTTGGCACCATCATTGCACTCTTCCCTGGCGAGGCAGATCAGTTGCTGGCTTCTGGATGGCCGCTCACAGCGGCTCCTGGCCACTCACGCTGGCTGCTGGCTACACACAGTAGCCCATGGCAACCCACTGCAGCAGGGGCTACAGCCTACGCTGTCGCCGGCGACTCACAGCAGCCCAGCTCCAGGTTGAGATGTTGTTCAGCATCTTAGCTGTAGAGGGCAGTGCCACTGGCCCTCATATGTGGGATCCGAACCAGGGCCCTCTGGCGTCCCAAGCCAGCTCTTAACCAACGTGCCACTCGGCCGGCCCTGACCTTTGTATTCTTGAAGGGTTCTTTTTGTACTTTGTTTACTTTGACCTTAAGTTTCTAAAGATCAAAAGGGAAATGTGTTTGAAGGATTCTTCCTGATTTTTTTTTACTTCTCTGATGTCTATTGTCATCTTGGCTTCCTTGACCTTGAGGTATCAGAAGGTGTTTTAGTAGGTGAAGGTATAATTTTCAGGAGTGATTTTGGATGTTTCTAGTGGACTTTGTTTGGATCAGAAGGCCTGAAGTAGGAAGTAGGATTGAAGGAGGTTGCTAGACTTGAGTCGCACACCTTATGTGCAGTGCTAAGAGAATATTGTCATTCTTGAGAGTGGCAGCTTGCTGACCAGGGAGTGGAGATGATTTGCTATAAAAGAGCCATCCTGAAGATATTGGTCAAGTATTATGTGCCATTCCCTGGGAAAGGAAAATTAAGTTGTTTGTAGATATTTTTCTTAGTAATAACATTGTAGCAGGCTTTTCCATGTGACTCCCAGTTGTTTTTACTCTGTCTATTGCCAATGTTGACATTTATGACTGTGAGATAAGCCTGAGTGAAAATCAGTGTGCTTTTGAGGTCGCTAGTCAGCTGCTGTGGGGCGGTCCCCTCCCTCTCCTCTGAAGCCCACGTTGACCCCAGTGAGGGATTTGATGTGGAAGATTGCCAAGGATGGGCAGTGATGTGCAGGACAGGTGCAGTCAGCCTGGTGGCCTCCCAGAGGCAAGGAGCTAGAGCAGCGGTTCTCAACCTTCCTAATGCCGCAACCCCTTAATACAATTCCTCATGTTGTGGTGACCCCCAACCATAAAATTATTTTCGTTGCTACTCTATAACTGTAATTTTGCTACTGTTATGAATCGTAATGTAAATCTTTTTGTTTTCCAATGGTCTTAGGCGACCCCTGTGAAAGGGTCGTTCGACCCCCAAAGGGGTTGCGACCCACAGGTTGAGAACCACTGAGCTAGAGGCAGCCCCAGCTTGCTAAGCATGCCCCATCCCCAGGCCTCTTGGGTGTGCCTGTACACCGTGTACACAGATGGGGTCCTCTCCGAGAACAAGATGTCCTGCGTGCCCCTCAGTACCCTGGTGGAAGGTCTGTGCCAGGATTTCACCTGGTGGGGCAGGTTGGAGAGTACATGTTAAGACCTTCTGTTTGTGATAGTTGATCTTTTAACCCATTCATCTCTAATTTTCTCTTTGGCAAGTGGAATTAATGTTCTCACATTGAGTGAAAACACTGAATTTTTAATGGATTCCCTGTGGCTTGTTGATAGTTTGATACTGTTGCCAAAAGAGAGAGACTATGAAGAAATGATATATTAATCTTTTATAGTTTTGCAGTTAGGTTTTATTTTTCTTGTTTGGCTACCTGCTGAATCCTCTGGCCCATTTAGCCTGGGAGCAAAGCCCAGAAAACAGCTGTGGGTCCTACCACATTGGCGGCCTCCCTGTTGCAGCCACATCCTCTCTCCTGTGGGCCTGGTGCTTTCCCTTGTGTGCTGGCGTCTGCCTATTGCATTGGGCACTCTCGGTGTGCTGGGTAGTGGTTGATCTTTTTTTTCCTGCTGAGTTTGCTTGGATGCTCTGTACAGTAGATGAATGGTTTGGAAAAAGGATTTCAAGAAGAGTCCCCATTATTTGTTATCCACTGCCACTTACTACGTGCTGCCCAGGACTTCAGAGAGCGTTGCTTCTAGGCCAGTTGGTTAACATCTTTGGTGTATGAGAACCTTCTGAATATATGGGGCTCCTTATTCTTTTCCACCAGTTACGTCTTTCTGGCATGCTTTGCACCAGAGGAGAACTGGATTGGTGATGGTTTCCTTTGAGGTCAGTAGCAGGACTGGGAGTGGAGGTGACAGCTGAGAGACTTAGCAAAGCTTCAGGGGTTGTGGAGGGGTTGAAGAGTTGAATACTCAGGCTTAGACTAGCTCATGATGGTCCTTTGCTCAGCGGCCACTGATGAATGCCAGTGTGGCAACAAGTGCCAGAGGTGGCCCTTGAATGTCTGTTGTCCTCTGTGAGGTCTTTGCTGATTCTTGCAAGTCAGAGTCTTGCTCCTCCGGGCTTCCATCGCTGTTTTTGTCCTCACTTATCTCCCTCAGCTTTGTAGTGAGTAGTTAATTGTCTAAATGTCTATTTCTTCTACCACATAAATCTCTTGACAGCAGGAACCTAGTTTCATTCATCTGTTTTCTCCTAATCCATAAATGGTGTCCCACTTGTAACAGTTGCTCAGTACATCTTACTAAATTGGACTGAACAAAGCTGGCTGTGTTCATGGAGATCTGCAGCCAGTGTCAGTGTTTATAGATCATATGCTCTGTCATGAGACAGGAGAGTATACTCGGAGAAACAGCGGCGGCAACACAAGCAACAACTAGCCTACTGTTGGGCTTTTTTTTTGGACAACTTTTGATGAGATACCATTCACATACCATATAGTTCACCCTTTTAAAATGTGTAGTTCAGTGGTTCTTAGGATGTTCATTGAGTTATGCAACCATCACTATAGTCAATTTTAGAAAACTTTCATCATCCCCAAAGGAAACCCTATGCCTATTCCCCCCAATTCCCCAGCCCTAGACAAGTACTAATCTACTTTTTTTTTTTAAGATTTTATTGGGGAATTGGGGGAGGAGACAGCATTGGGGAATCGGGGAAGGGGAACAGACAAGTTGCTGTCCTTTTGTTCTTCAGTCTAGTTGTGGAGGACGTCGCTTCACTGGCCCATGTTGGTATTGTGATCATTGTGCTCTTTCCGGCTGAGGCAGATCAGTCGCTGGCCATTGCTTGGCTGCTCACAGCGGCTCATTGCAGCTCACGCCAACTACCAGCTAGCTGCTCACACTGGCTGCTAACCACTCGCGGTAGCTTACAGCAGCCCACTGCAGACCCACTGCAGCCTACGCCATCGCCAGCAACTCACGGCAGCCCAGCTCCAGGTCGAGCTGTTGTTCACCATCTTAGCTGTAGAGGGCACAGTGTCACTGGCCCATGTGGGATCCGAACCGGCGGCCCTGCTGCTCAGAGCTCGCGCTCCCAAGTCAACTCTTAACCAGCGCGCCACTCAGCCGGCTAATCTACTCTTTTTAAAATCTCTATAGATTTGCCTCTTCTGGACATTCCATATACATGGAATCATATGCAATAGGTGGTATTTTGTGCCAGGCCTTTTTCATTTAGTTTTCAAGGTGTATCCATGCTGTAGCATGTGTCAAGCCTAAAACAAGGTAGTGCCTGTAGAGCACCTAATACAATTCCCGGCACACGAGGGTCTCAGTGACTGTTACTTCTCTGTGTCCCTCAGGTTCGCAGATTTTAGAATTGCCAAAGGAAAACAAGAGCTAAAGTTTTCATGGGTACTTTGAGTTCCATCTACTGATCCCTCCCCCCCCCACCCTGTTTTGTTTTTGTTCTCCCCAAGGCTACGCCTTTCTGCTGTTCCAGGAGGAGAGCTCAGTACAAGCTTTGATAGATGCCTGCCTAGAAGAAGACGGGAAACTGTACTTGTGCGTGTCAAGCCCCACCATCAAGGATAAACCGGTCAGTAACATACAGCTAGCTGTTGTTTTTCTAGAGCACACATGCAACTGGAATAGCTGATCACCTCTTTCTTGTAATGGGAGTGCTGGTAACTGGGACCCTCTTACCCGGGGTGACCTTGTTGTGCAGTAGAGCTGAACTGTTGTTGACAGGAAGCTAATAACAAATTACTCAGTGTTTCGTTTTATACCTTTGGGACCGCATGTAAACAAATGTGCCCTTGTCTTCCACTTTACAGCTCTTTTAAGCTAATTCCTATTCAGAATTGAAGTAAATAATGCTTTTAATGGTTTTGGCAGCTGGTTTCTATTATTATTTCAGATCAAAGACAGGAGTAATTTTTTTTTTTAAGATCATAATTGTCAGTGTTTATGTGCCTTTGACTGCAAGGCATTGTGCTGAGTGGTACCCACAGCTTGCTAAATAGAGCCTCTAGGCCAGGAGCTTACACTCTAAAATGGATAGCTTCAAACAGGGCAGGAGAGGGGAAGGACAGAGAACATGGACCTAAAACCATAAGTAAATGTGCACTTACACAGAGTTTGTGGTTGCTGAACCACAGTGTGAGTGAGTAAGTCATTCGGTAAGAGAGGAAGACTGCTTCCTTTCTCCTGGCAAAGGGGGTATCGATGAAGAAGGGGCAAGACTACGTTCAGAGCAGAAGAAAAGAACTTGGTTAACGTGGAAGGAGCAAGGACCTGTGGGAAGTTGGGTGGGGTGAGTTTGTGTGTCAGGACTTCATGCTAGGAGTAGGAAGTAAAGTAAAAATAGTGATGTGGACCAAGGCACCTCTGTCATGGGGCCCACAGCATCCCTGTAAGACTCACACCAGAGGTGTGGAGCTTGCTTGGCAGCTACATTTATTCTTAGAAATGTGCATGTGGAAAGAGATGGGGTCAGACATAGAAGTTAGAGTCTTGACTCTAGAATTTAAATATCCGCTTGGCTCTGAATAAGTCACCTAATCCTTGCTGAACCTTAATTTCCTCATCTACAAAATGGAAAAAAATAATGGCAACTCTCTGGATGTCGAGAGGCTCAGATAAGAGGAAAATAAATGTGAAAACATTTGGTGAGGTCAGATACTTGTGCAAATGTAACTGATGGTGCTATTAGCCTAACATAGTGCTATAGGATTCAGGAAAGCAAGGTTAGAGCTTATCTACATGGTAACATCTGTTGAAAAAAAATGGTGACATCTAGAACAGGGTTTACAGTTGGTTGCAAAAGAATGATGCTGGGACTTGGCCATCTATAAGGAGGAGACTGCAGTATGTAAAGAAGAAGAGGGAGTTAATAAAGAATGGGGACATTGAGTCATATTAGAATAATTGATACAGAAGAGCAGTAAAGGTTTTATTTTAGTAAGTGTGAAAGTGCCGATCATTCTCAAATTCTGGGGCCATTACCAAATTTTTATAACAACAGTTAACAGTATTGGATAGGGTAGCTATACAGGTAGGGAAAATAATAGGAAACAGTAGTGGGGAAAAAGAGTAGGGGCCTTTGTTAACTTTGGTCATAGTTTAAACAGTGTGGAGAGGCTGTATGTTATGGGCACTGACTTAGAATGGGAATGTGTAGTGTTTCATCTGAGTAAATAGTAAGAGACCAGAAATAACTTCTCTAAATCTCTTTGGAATAGTGTGAGATTAGAAAGAGTGAACCCAATTTGACAGGGTCAGATGTCTGAGAGGTCAATGGTCAACCTCCAGAGAGTCTCTGCCACTGGCACATCAGTGCGGGGGATGGGAGTGAGTTAGAAAGGGCTAAGGTGGGATTGGTTATGCACTCTAGGAGAGGATTAGAAATTAGACACACACACACACACACACACACACACACACACACACGCGCGCGCGCGCGCGCACAGAGGGATACAGACACACACTGAGATAGTTATGCCCACCGTAGATTAAGAAGCAGTTGAGTTGAGGGAGGAGACTGGAGATGAGCAGATGGGGCTTGTACCCCTTGGAAAGGTCGACACTGGCTCTGTGGGATAGAGAGAATGACATGCCTTGACAGGGCAAGCCCTCTCCAGGACTGGGCATCTCTTGAAAGTGGAATGAGCAGTGGCACCACTACTGGTGAGTGGGTCACTCCAAACACATGCGTTGCCCTTGGCTTGAAGGACTTTTGAAAATAATTAGTGTCATTATCTGTTTTGGAAATGTTTATGGGGAAACTAACTTTCATTGTTTGTGTTTCTACAAATTTCTGCCTTATTGCAGTTTTCATTTTCCGAGCTCAGGTGAAGCAGTTTTATTGGAGCTTGGTGAATTCTGAATGGTGGCTGCTGATCACATATTTCTTTGACCCAAGCATATTCAGAATTTCCAGCATAAACAATTTGGATAAAATTTAGGCTAGGAAACATTAAAGTCCCCAAACACCTCTAATTCTAATGAACCAGATCCCATTTTGGGTTCCAGTTCTTTTGGCTCCATTTTTGAAACCTCCTCTTCCTGTGCTTCAGCGCTCCATCTATCCCTCCCAGCCTCATTTGGCCACACTTCCCTACCAGGTTCAGTACATCCTACCTCGTTTTGGATGCTCCCACAGAAAGCGAGAGCTGGGTTGAACCTTTCGGGGGATAAATGAGGACCTTGGCAATCGCACAAGGTAAAGTCAACCTTTGGAGCTCATTCACCAAACTCTGAGCTATGGTTCTTTCTCTTTTTCCCCTTCTTAGCTTAGCTTCCTGTTAGGATCCTAGTGCCCCCAATCTGTTGTTTAGTCCTCCCCAATCCTCCCTGAGTTTCTCCTTGGAAGTACACCATGCTCCAAAATGACCTCACAGATTTTCTATCCTTTGTCCTTTCCCCCCACCCCCGCCCCAATCAAACCCTGTTCCTTTTGTGTGGATTAGGTTAATCAGATTGTTTTCCTAATACAGGGCCTGAAAGCAAGGTCCCCTCTCACTTATACTTTCTAAGATCATGTTTGTTTTTTAACTCAAAAGAATCCCTAATTAGTGGATTTCAAGTAGTATCAGAGAGACATTTTTGGTCGGTGATTACCTTTCATTAAATGGCTCTAGTCAGACTATCCTATGTATAGGTCTGATCCTGAAAGATGGCAAAAGAAACTGTATTTATGGCCTGATTAATTGCTCATTAGTCCCAAAGAATGGGAAGACAAATTGGTAAGAGTGGGAGCTATTGCAGAACTCCTAGATCTGTGATTTTTTTTTTTTTACCTCCTCCAACAAGAGGAGTTCCATAGCTCAAATGTCCAAGGCATCTCAGAGGACAGCTGTGTCCTCGTTCAGGCTCCCACGGAAGCACGCAGACACTGTGACAGTGGCCCCTCTTGTCAAGGTGACTCTACTTTTTGGATATATAAATAGACTGAACCCGAAGGTTCAAGACAGCAAACTGATAGAGCAGGAACCTTAGGAGGGTCTAACAAAGATAGAGGCAGGGAAAGAGTAACCTTGAAAAGGAGGTGAGGAAGATGTTTATGGTTCTTACCTTTTAGGACACTTTAGCCAGAGATGTGGAATAGCAAATACCTTGAAAGGAGGATCAGAAAAGGTTCCTGCTTCCTCCTCTTTGCAGTTCATAACACAATCACAATGTATAAATATCCTGAAATACGACAGATTGATTTTGCTATATGTTTAAAAATTGTCTTACCAAACTGAAGTGTGCCTATGTAAGATTAATTCTTTAGGCCAGGGGTGTCAAACTGGCGTCCCGCGGGCCGCATGCGGCCCTCGAGGTAATTTTTTGTGGCCCACGATGCTCTGAAATAAAATGAAAATAGAAAAAATTGTTATGAAGAAAATAGTGCTTAGGGGAGATCAAGGCAATACCGTACACACAATTCCCTCATTAACCCTTTAACTACTGAAGACCAGTATACAAAAAATTACCTTGAGGGCCGCATGCGGCCCGTGGGCCGCCAATTTGACACCCCTGCTTTAGGCTATTGCTTAGGTGACATGGTCATCTACTTAAAACTTGAAAAATAAAAATTGGGAAAAAAAATGTTAGGAGCAAGGAAGCTGGAAATAGAGGCTGGTTTCATTCTTTTTTTTTTTAAGATTTTTATTGGGGAATTAGGGGAATAGGAACAGTGCTGGGTAATTGGGGGAAGGGGAACAGACAAGTTGCTGTTGTTTTTTTGTTCTTCAATCTAGTTGTGGAGGATGTTGCTTCACTGACCCAAGTTGGTACCATCATTGCTTTCTTCCCGGGTGAGGCAGATCAGTCGCCGGCTTCTGGACGGCCGCTCACTGCGGCTGCTGGCCGCTCACGCTGGCTGCTGGCCGCTCACGCTGGCTGCTGGCTACACACAGTAGCCCATGACAACCCACTGCCACAAGGGCTGCAGCCTATGCCGTCGCCGGCGACTCATGGCAGCCCAGCTCCAGGTTGAGCTGTTGTTCAGCATCTTAGCTGTGGAGGGCAGTGTCACTGGCCCTCATATGTGGGATCTGAACCGGGGCCCTCTGGCATCCCAAGCGAGTTCTTAACCATCGCGCCACTCGGCCGGCCCTGGTTTCATTCTTTAATTTTTAATTCTGTCCAATCTTTTTATCATTCTGGTTTCTCTGGCCCCCATTTATATATTAATAAGTGATCTAGCACTTTTAATCACTCCTCTTTAGTTACAAAAGCAGTCCAGATCCTTTTGCCTGGGATTTAATACCTTCCCAATCTGACTTAAAATGTTTTCCAACCTTACCTTTTTCTGCTTTCTTCTGACCCCCCTATTCAATTAACTGAAATATTTCTGTTCCCATCGTAATTTCTAATTCCTACCCTTATTGTAAGACACCTCTCAAATGCCGTCTCTTTCCTGAAGCCTTCACTATACCATCTACATAGCAAATCATACCTCCTATTATAGCTATATCTCCAACCCACATACAGCCATCTTTTTTAAATGGTATGCCTTCCTTCCTTCAAACTACCTTTGAGTGTGTGCTGTGGCCAAGGCATTATTACTGGTTATTATGAATCAGAACTTACTATGAATCAGACATAAAATCCTGTGTCAAAAAGTTAATAGTATAATGGGTAGATAAAACAAGTATATAAATACACATATCTATAGAGACTAACACATAAAAGGTTTGCAAATATTTATCAAATTAAGAAAAATAAATACAATGAAGATAAGATGTAGATTAAGTACTTTGGAGAGTTTATATATACCTGGAATGATGAAAGAAAGCTTCTTGAATGAAGTGTCATTTAGACCTTGAAGGATGAAGAGAGTTTGGAGATTGGCCAGGAGAGGGGTGGGGGAAATAGACATTTCAGAGAAAGACAACAGTCTGAACACAGAAATGAGAAATTGTGTGGTATGAATGGAGGACACTTAGGTTGGTTAGATGGAGCACAGATGTATGAAAGGGAATAGAGGGAAGTTAAACTGGGAAAAATAGGCAAAGTTATAGGGCACCTTGATTGATGGCCCCAGTCCTTGGGTTTGTGGTATATTTACTCAGACTCTTTCACTCTCCATCTTATACCTCCTAAGACAATAACTATAATTTTATCTTGGCTCAATCAAATCTGGTTTTGTTATATCCCACCTTGGAAATCTTTAGCACTTCTGATCTTTTTTTATTGATTTGTTCCTTGAATCCTTGGTCTAAATTTGTGGTTTGGGAACCTTCCATCATAGGAATTTCTCCGAAGAAAGAATTCCCCTTATAAAAATGAGAGAATTACCTCCTTTTTTTCCCCCCCCAAATCTCTGATTTTGTAAATGGGTCCACAGTTTCTTAGTCCTTGAGTCTTTGGAAGTGGTTATTCTTTTTCTAAGGAAGTCTAAAAGATGCTGCAGTGTGCTAAATGATATCTAGAGGATAAAACAGCCAGTCTATCCCCTAAGGGACCATACTCAGTGTTTTCCACAGTGTGTTCTAAAGACCAATTGTCCCATCAAACACTTGTGTCTTCAGAGGATCATCAACAAAAGATTTGCTCATAATAATAATAATAGGTGTCATTTATTGAGCACTTACTTTGTGCATTTTATATCCATTTTCTCCTTTAATTAAAGGTTCAATATCCAAAAACACTCAGGAAACATTGACATATAAAGGTTCTGAGAAGTCTTGCACTAAATAAATTTGTGTAATACTGTTTAATCCAGCATATTATATACCTGTTTTGGAATTATACTTGTGAAGATTTCGGTGGAATTAGTATTCCATGAAGCTTCCTCAAAGAATAGGCTTCTTCCCAGGAAAAACTTAGGTAACTTGAACTTTTATGTGTGCATTCCTCTTAAGAGTTTTAGTGATCAGCATGCCAGTAACAACATCCTTGTCCTAGCACCATGGAGCTGAAAATACACATTTAAGTAGACACTGGACAAAATTGTATGGCTGCAGAGCACAATTGCCTGAGGCTATGAACCTGGAAGTTAAATTAGCTGACTATAGCGTCAGTTTCATTGCTAAATCGTTTTCTTGAGCTTTTCTCTTTTTCTTTCTCTCTCTCTCTCTGTCATTTTAAAAATATCTTCTTGACCTTTTCTAACCCCTAGGTTTGTTAGGCTTAAGGAGAGTCTATCAGTTACTTCTTTAATGCTTTGAAAATGGGCAGAATGAGTTGGAAAGAAGAGAGAGGTTAATCACTCGCAAATAAAAATGCATTTTGACGTGTCCAGGAGACTATCGGGAAGCATGACCGGTGGCCAGCAGCCTGAAGGACAGGGAGCCTTCCAGGCACATGTCGCCATTGCAGGGGAAAGAGTGTATCTAGACTTTGGGTCAGATGAACATGGATTTCGGTCCTGAGGTGATTTCACTCTTCTGAGCCTTAATCTTATCTCTAAAGTAGGGATAGTGTTTACAGTATAACAGTTCTGTGAGTTTAAGTGTAACAGTGTGTATAAAATGGCCAGCACGCACAGTGATGCAGTGTAGGTGCTCAAAAGTTCAAGTTTCTTCTTTCTTTCCAAAGGGACTCATCTGTCATGCTGATGCTTTCTATGTGATGTGGAAGCATCAGCAGTGATGATGTGCACTAGGTAAGGCTGATGACTAGGGTGGTCGCCTGGTGGCATCAGAAATTGGCACTGATTAGGCCCAAGTCCTGGGGTGTCCACTGTTGACCAGACACACTGTATTTCCATGCCCCTGGAAGGTGGTTTTCCGTGGAGTGAGGAGAGTGATCTGGGAGAGAGAAGGGCAGCTGCTGGACATCTTCCTGCAGCACAGTGTCTGCCCCTCAGGAAAACCTTTTTTAAGTCACCAGAATACTAATGAGCACAGAGCACTCACTCGGGGTTGGGTACTGTGCTGGGCAACTGGAACCCTGCAGAGCTATGGTCTCAGCCTTAGAAGACCCTGGAGTCCAAAGGAGGGAACCAGGCTGGTGAATAGTAAGTGAAGTAAGGAGTCACAGGTGCCATGACAGAAGGATTATAGGGAGTAGTGGGGCTAGGGAGGGTGGAGGCTCAAAGAGCAAAGTGGTCAGATGTTCCTGAAGGAACCAGAAAGCCTTTAGAGGGAAGATGTTCCCTTGAATCTCCGGGTTATAAGCACAGGTATTAATCATAGCATTTAATTCATAATGGCTTTATTAAGTGAAACATAAGAGCAAGGCTATGCATAACCATTTTGGGGACACCGTTTCTGCATGCTCTATTTTTGTACTGAGTACCCTTATGAAACAGTGTACAGAGTGCTGTTTGAATTGTTCCACAGTAACTGAAGGTCCTGTAAGCCTGTGGTTTCTGTGCATCACGCAGGTCGGGCAGCTTGGTGTAGATGGCAGGGGTTTCCTTTCTGTTCCTGGACTGTTTCTTGGCCCTGATGGTGGACCTGGAGCAGCCCGGGAGACATAAGAGAATTTCCCAGGGTGTGACTTTTGTCTCCCTGTCTAGGACGAGGCTCTCTGGGGCTTGTGATCTACAGTCATGCGCCACATAATGACATTTTGGTCAATGACGGACCGCATATAAAACAGCAATCCCATAAAATTATAATGGAGCTGAAAATTATCATGTAGTAATATTGTAGCTGTCATAATGTCATAATTCAACTCATTACTCACATATTTATGGGGATGCTGGTGTAAACACACCTGCGCTGCCAGTCATATAAAAGTACAGCACGTAGAGTAGTAGGCTATGCCATCTAGGTTTGTGTAAGTGCACCCTATGATGTTTGTACAATGACGAAATCGCCTCACAACACACTTCTCAGAAAGTATCCCTGTGATTAAGTGACGCATGATTGTACTTGTATCTAAGGAATGGGAGAAATAGTCTGAGTGTGAGACTTACAGCTTTTTGCTTTGAGGCCCAGTGGAGTTCTTACTGGAGGCCCCAGAGCTGCCCAGGATACATAAGTCTAATCAAGGAGACAACTCTGATCAGCTGTTAGGTTCCTTTCTGCCCATGCTCCCTGAGAATATACAGGGAGAGTATTGCCTTCTCCTCGCCATGAGGTGGAGGGCAGCATTTGAGAATATTAGGTAGCATCTAAACTCCTGGAAATCGACTGACCTTTTTGTTAGGGAGCCATGTGGTAAAAATTCGGTTGCAATGAGATGCAAGATATGCAAATATTTTGAAGAGTCCAAACCACAATTATTGCTGTTGTGGCTGTTCGTTTTGGTGGTTCATAATAGTACAACAACCCCTTATACTGTGGAAGAGATAAAGATGCCTCACAAACCACAAACTAGTTTATTTGTGATACTGTGGGGCTCTCCAGTCACTCTGTGAGGTCTATGATACTTAAAATAGAATTGCTGACAGCTCGAATGGGTCTGAGTTCATTACCACTACAGCTGAGCTGCTGTAGCTGCATATCAGGGACCGAGGTTTAGCTGACTCATCCTGGTCGTCAGAAGAGCTGGGATGCTGCAGCTTGCTGGGGAGAGCAATCCTGATGCTTCTGCAGTACTGTTTTTCTGAGTCATGTGGATTGAAAGGATTGTGGGCTTAGGGAGAGAAAAATGGAGACTTTTCTTGAAGAATTTAGCTGAATAGGAGTCTGAAGGGTGCTGAAAAGAGGAAATAGGAAAAGGGAGGGTGTAAGGCTTACCCATGTGCTTTATGGGAAGCTGAACAAATGGCAGGGAGGTTGTTTTTGGTCAGGTAGTTTCCTGTGCTGGCCACCAGATTGCACTGTTGACTCTGACCAGTTTGGCCACTTTTTGGAGCTGCCTTGATATGAAGAGATGAAAAGAAAAGCTCTATGCAGTAGGATGGTCATGTGACAGAGGTTTGTAACCTGGGGAGATGACTAGACAAGGATGAATTATATAGGGTGAGATGTTCAAAATGAGCTCAAGATAACATTATTTATTGGTAGATGAATATCTAAATTCTAGATAGCTGTCTAAGCTGAGAGAATTCTAGAGCTATAGGGAGCTTGGTCATGTTCAGAAACTTGAAGCCCTAAAGTTTGTGTTAAAAACTGTTCTTTCTAAAACTGTATGTTTTCTCTTACCCTGTTATCAAATCTTACCCCTGAATAATGAGTTTCAGTTTTAACTAGGATGTAACTTTAGTTTCTATTTAGAACTACAATTATTATTTTATTCTTTATTGATAGCAAAATAGTCAAACTGGTTCGGTCACATCTCTTGTGCAGTTTAGTCAGAAAACTTTCAATTCTTTGAATAGCTACCTATTTAAATTTACTATACTTTTAACCATTTAAAGTTAATTTCTATACAAGCAACCCTTTTAGAGCAATAGCAGGAAATAAGAGAAAAAGTCTGGGACTGGAGTGAAGTTTCTGCATTTCGTTCAATTAATTCAACCTTATTCCATATTTTGATGCATCAAAGTGTGGATATTAATAGGTGTGATGCAAAAGATAGGTTCAATAGAAGTAATTTTGGAAATGCTGGGTTAAACAACATTTGAACCGATTTCTTTCCTGTAGAACTTCTTAGAGCCTTCAATTAATACATACCAACGGGTGCCGTGAAACTCCAAGAAGGAAGAGATAGCCTAATAACTTTTCCCAAACACTGTTGGTCTGGCAGAGCAACCTTAGGGACCTGCAGTTCACAGAACACACTTTGGGAACCCTAGAAAAGGAAAATTAGTGCTTTCAGTACATGTTATAGTCTTTTAGATTTCTTAAAGGCTGTTAAAGTCACTATATGGCATAAATTGGCATATTTGTACTGCCAAGCTTCATATTTGGTTTGTGCCTTTATCCTATAAAAGATTTGGCCTTTGGGGATTATTAAAGCGATTATTAATTCAGGAGATAAGCATTTAGACAACAAACAGTTCAGACAGACGTAGGTATCGTAGTCCTCACCAGAGCTGCGGTAGGAATACATGCTTTGAAAAGAGACTAAAGAAAAGAAAGCCAGTTTGTGTTTTCTCTCAGAAGTGCGTATGGAACACAACATGCTATTGTGAGCTAGCTGCGTAGTAACCAAACTTTTAACCAGAGATCACAGACTGGGGTCCACAGGATAGATCTGGCCTGCAGATAGTTTTGTTCAGCCTGTACAGTGATTTCAACCTTTGAATTAGTTACCAGCATTTTAAAATCTTGAAGTTTCACGTCAAAATCTAGCTACTTTTGAAAAATGGAAAAGTCTGGTAGCACATTCCCCAATGATAACCGCTTGCTGAAGCTGAGAACTGTCTGCTTCCTTTTTTTTTAAAGATTTTTATTGGGGGAATTGGGGGAATGGGAACAGTGCTGGGGAATTGGGGGAAGGGGAACAGACAAGTTGTTGTCGTCTTGTTCTTCAATCTAGTTGTGGAGGATGTTGCTTCACTGGCCCAAGTTGGCACCATCATTGCGCTCTTCCCTGGCGAGGCAGATCAGTCGCCGGCTTCTGGACGGCCGCTCACTGCGGCTGCTGGCCGCTCACGCTGGCTGCTGGCTACATACGGTAGCCCATGGCAACCCACTGCCACAGGGACTGCAGCCTACGCCGTCGCCGGTGACTCATGGCAGCCCAGCTCCAGGTTGAGCTGTTGTTCAGCATCTTAGCTGTGGAGGGCAGTGTTCACTGGCCCTCATATGTGGGATCCGAACCGGGGCCCTCTGGCATCCCAAGCGAGTTCTTAACCATCGCGCCACTCGGCCGGCCCTGTCTGCTTCCTTTTAAAGGAGCAGTTTATCCAGTGTGGCACTGCTTGCCTACTAACTGTTGTCCTGGTGGCTGGACACACTTATGCTACCTGTCCGGCCCTATGGACATGTGGTTTTATGTAACCCCTGCTGTGAGGACACGGCTGAAGGGCTGGGGGATGCTGCCTCTTTCTAGAGTCACCTTTATAAGCAAACATGGTCAGGCTTCTGCAGAAAGAAGAATCAGTGTTGGAATCCATGTCAGGCTCATTGAAGGGAGTCTTCACCCTCTGGTGACATCCCTGCGTTTGTCCTCTGGGTGTTGAGGCTTTTCCTGCCCAGAGTATAACCTATTTGACAACACACTGGAAGAGCTGTTACACACACACACGCACGCACGCATGCGCGTGCACTCACACTCACACACTCTCTGATCCCTGTCTATATAAAGTTGGATTGCTGGGGTAAATTTATATTGAATTAGGACAGAGTTCTGATTTCCTCCATTCTCAAAACTAATTATTAAAGAAACAAAGATAGTCAAAAAGCAGTTCTTTTGTTTATGTTCTCTCTTTCTATAAAATATTTGAGTCAGCTTATGAAGTATGGTATTCAAAACGTAGAGAAACATGTGCATGTGGAAAATAATATTCGAAGGACCAGAAAATATATTCAAAGAGTAAGTCAGAAAGATATAAAACATGAGTATCGGGCCTTGAGAATAACCCTTAGAAGATGGAGAACATGTCCTGTGTGCATGTGGGCTTCTATTTCAGAGAGATGCCAAGATATGAACGGAACTGCTCAGTGCAAACAGGACCACAGCATTACTTTTTGCTTAGCATGTAGAGTGTGATGTTGGCCTCTATTGGCATTTCTCTGATTCTGCAGTGCAGCTCTGAGGAGCTGTTTTCTGGTGGCAGCAGGGAAATGTGGGTTTTAGGAATAGGGTAAATCATCACTATCTCCTGAGATGTCTTCCTGTATTTTTACCTAATCTATAACATCAAAAATAGGGTGATAGAATGGGTTGTGTGTGATGTAATGAAGTGAGGGTGGGAGCAGTCGGGGGCGGGGTGGGAGTGGGGGAGACAGTAATGAAAGCTCTCAGCAGGATGGTCTGAGATCTGCAGAGTTCTCCGAGCAGTAGTAACCTACAGCTATTATAGAAGGCTGCATTTTCTGTACTTCTGATTAAATGAAGCCAGACCACTATGGATACTACACAGGAATTGTTTCCATTTGTAAAACAAAGTGATCCAGGATCAAACTCAATTATCATAAAGTGATTGGAATTACCTTACCAGGTCCTGAAGCCTTCACTACTTTATAGACTAGGAGAGAGGGTTCTGTGTAGAAAAAGATACATCCTTCTTTTTGGGGGTTTTTTATTGGTGACTTTAGAATTCTCGTTCTTACAGTGTCAAGAGATTGTGTTTTTAATGAAAAATTAATAGACCCTCATGAAGGCATTTTTTGGCTTTATTTTTATTTTTTAAATTTATTTTTCAATTACAGTTGACATACAATATTATATTAGTTTCAGGTGTACAGCACAGTGATTAGACATTCATCTACCTTATGACCTGATTGCCCTGAATGAAGGTATTTAAAAGGAGTGTTTTATGGTATTAGTGAATCTGCCTTTGTGGTAAATGTCAAGGGAATGATAATTTAGTCAGACAGACAAATTTTACAAGGAAGAAACTGGATCTTTTTTTTTTCCCATGCAATATAGGTGGGTCCAATGGCTGAATGTTTACAGAATTGCAAGCAGGTCCAAGTTTTCAGAATCTAGGAAAGAAACAGAGATTTTATGGCTGCTGGCTAACTAGTGAAGGCAACAGTGTCATAAAAAGCAAAAAGTTAGGTGGGGGGTGAATTTTATAGCAATCACAAGACATGTGCAGACGGTCTCTTAGCAATGCCGGTTTTAGAGTTGATTCAAAGTGTTTTGAAAGTGTAATTGGCAGATTTACTACCTTTCAAATGGACATACTCTTGAATATAAGCCAAGCCACTTAAGACATTTTCTTATGTGTTTCCTTGCATTAAATGTTGACCGTTGAGCAGTGGGGAAAATGAAAAATTTTGTTGATACTACGGAAATGAAAATTCAACTGTTTTGTTTCCTATCCTAATTCCACTTCCTTAGAGCACATGGCCAGTGAGTGAGTTATGTGACTGGTTGGTTTTCCTGGCGGTGCTGAAACTCGCCCTTCGGTATGGGTGGGGTTTTTTGTGTTTTTGTTTTGTTTGGTATTGTTGGTAAGCTTCTCTTTTCTAACTCAGTCATGTATTGAAAGGGATATGTTTTAAGGTTCAGATTCTGATTAAATACTTTTTTTATTATTTGATAAAACAGTACAAACTGTTGGCAGGAAGTCATATTTCCAGTCAAGAGATATTACCAAATAGAAAGAAATATGTCATAAAGATATCTTTTTCTACTCTTTGAAAATTTACTTCAATTTCTAGGCTTGCCTTTATTGAACCAGACTTGTTTAGGAAAATCAGATAAATGAAAAGTAGCTAACTCTATGTGCTTCAGGATTTGATATTGCTGGTAATTCTGTGGGAACTTGATGAGTATTAATCTATGTTAAATCACATTGCTGAAAGATAAATGTTTTAAATTTAGGGGGTGATAAGAATTTAAAAGCCAGATGTACAGATAATTTTTAGAATATATTTCTAATGTTTTTGTTCCCTTTCTTTAGGTGAACTCTTAAAAAGCTAAGTGCTAGGGCCGGCCGAGTGGCTCAGTTGGTTAAGAGCTCACTCAAAAGTTTGAGCTCTGAGCAACAGCAGTTTGATGTCCGGCCTGAGCTGAGCTGCTGCTGAGCTGCCAAAAGGTGGCAGGATGGCTCAGCTAAAAAAAATTTTAAAAAGCTAAGTACTGTACTGTGACAGGTTATAAACAGCCTATCATGTGCCAAAATGGATCTGATTCAAAACCCAGAATCTTTCTCTAAAAGACCGCTTTTTTTTTTTAAGCCACAGGTGGTTTCTGAAGGTTTCATGGTATATGTCTAGAGTTGAGTATAGTACCTATAAGTACATTCCCCAAGAGTTCTATTGAAAGGCACTTAATGCAGATTACATTAACTAATAACTGGATTTTTGTTTGGGTTGTGTATGTTGTAAAATGCACAAATCAGTGGGTTTGTCTTTAGTCACCTTATTCTCATTTGGGGTTGATGGAAATGAAGTAAGGACCAAGTAAACGACTTTTTTTCAGGTGCAAATTCGACCATGGAACCTAAGTGACAGTGACTTTGTAATGGATGGTTCTCAGCCTTTGGACCCCAGAAAAACTATCTTTGTTGGGGGAGTTCCACGACCCCTTCGAGCTGGTGAGTGGAAATAGTAACACCACAACAACAAAACCAACAACAACAAAATTCCCTATGCGTTTAGTCTTCAATATTTTCTAGGTTTCCAGTCAATTATACACAATCTCCAAAAAGAAGGCTGTCATGTCAGTTTCACTGAGCTGACTCTTTAAAAATTAAATGGTTTCTCCCCAAATGCTCTATTTCCTTCTGGTGCAAGAGTGAATTTCATTAAATGTTATTTCGAAAGGATGAATTCTATTTAGTGCTTTTCTATTTAACCATATATTTAAACAATAGTAACAGTACATTTGGCAGCGTGCATTCTTATGCCAGGTAGCTTTGTTACATATGACAGAAAAAGAAGTCACCCCATCAGAAATCTGTCCAGTGCAGCTGTGTGCCCACTCCTCAGTGATGAGCCAAACCCCTGCTGGGAGCTCTGTCACTGGGAATCAAACTGAACTCTTTCCACGTGAAAACAGGTTCCTATTTTTTCTTACGCAGTTTGAAAAATGAGTTATGTATTCAAGCACCTTTATTATAACTTTTTTTAAAGCTTCCCTGTTTTTGTTTTTGTTTTTAAGTTCCTTTCTAATGACGAAATAATTGTGCCTGCTGAGATGAGGCAGAATCATAATTGACTGGAGCATTTGAAGTGATACTGAGCTGATGACTTCAGTGTTTAAATCCAAAGACAAATCGAATCAGTTGTAGATCAGTGTTATTGCCAGTGGAATATAATAAAATTATTTGCAGGAACTAAGTTTTTTAAGTGCTTAAAGTAATGGAGTTTATTTTTTAAAAATAAGATGAAAAAATAAGATTACTGTTGCCACTGTAGTTGTGAAAGCGCAACATTATCTCTGTGTTATTTATAAAGTAGACTTAACGGTAGTTCTACCTAAAAAATAAAACGCAGAGATCATTAAAATCAAGTTGTGAGAACAGAATTATAAAATGTAAAATGTACCTACAGCTATTTGGCTCTGTGACTTTGATGATTGTTTAATTATAAATATGCCTCAACATTTCTGACGTGTTTAAATCTCAACTCCAATCTACTCCTAAAAGATAACTTTAGGCCTATATAAAGATATATTCATTATTCCATTTTGAAGGACTTAAAAACATATTAATTGTGACTGTGGAGTTTGTAATTTTGTGGTATTTCAGGAAGTCAAATATCTTTGGGCCTTATACTCATTTTAATGGAAAACTGTGCTGAAAGAAAGCAAAGCAGCAGAGATTCTCCCCACCCTCCCCCATGATCTGCTGCCAGAAAATAAAGCCTAGGAACAGTTAACTCCAACATGAGCAGCATTATTAGATGAGGGCAAATGAAGCCCTTCGTTTCTAAACTACTGTGCTTTAAAAAAAAAAAAAATGTGGGTGGGGGCGTTGTGGAATATGCCTGACTTTTTCTAACTAGTATGTTTAAGAGTGGAGGGGGAGAAAAATCCTCTTTGTCTTTTAACTACATATGTAGTCTACAAAAATGGACGTTTATTACTAATAGTCTAGCTATTTTTTTGCAACTAACTGCAAGTATAAATTAGTTGTAATGTTCTAGCACCTTTCCTTTTTTCCTAGATAGGAATCTGAAAAAAAAAAATCTGAAAGAAAAAGTCCTACAGTTATAAAAATAACAGAACTGGCTTTATAGCCGCCTATGTCTATTTTTAAGTCATAGGCACACTAGTACATAAATTAAATTCCCTTTTTTATTATTTACCCTTTATTCTTCCTGTTTTAATGATTTGAAAGAATAGGTAAGGGCCTCTATGTCATTTTCCCTTTATAAGTCCTATGAAGATCTATTTTTCACACTTGTTCTAAGATCACACTGACAACACAGAACAGGAAACCCAAGATGCTAAATTATATTATTTCTTTAAAATTCTGTGCCTGCAAGATATTGCAAGGTCAGGATTAGACAAGAATTATATTTAGTTTTCTCATCAGAAGTAGGATTTTGTGTTCCCTACTATACACTTTTTTAAGTCTTAAAGTTCTCTCTTTTTTAAAAGCTAAGCTAAACAATTTTTTTTCTTTCAAAAGTTTTGTTTTTACAGTTATGTGAATAGTAACCTACAGTCATTTTTTCTAATGGAAATGTTCCCCCATGCCAACACCTCCCATAATTGTAGCTAGTTTCTAGATGGCTAAACAATCTCTATCAGCATCTTAGAATTTTACTCTCTATCCAAGACTTCCTGGTTGGATGCCATGTAATCTGAACAAAAAGAGTTAACATCTGCAGCTTTTACCCATGTGCACAGAATTGGGTTTCTTTGGAACGCACTGAGCTTTGTGGACTGGAATAGAAGGTTATTTTTAAAGGAATTCATTGTGACTTTGCTGGACCATCTTGAATTGAATGCTGTGCAGTTCACTTGAACAATAAACATTTATTGAGCATCCACTGTATTACTGGCCCTGAGCAAGTGCGCGTCATACCAACCGGAGTGAATATGTCACTATCGTGTCACCATCTCAGGAAAATGAGAAATGAATTAATAGAATGCTAACTCAATTGGATGCTAAATTATACTCTTTAACATAATATTCCTCAAATTTGGCTTTTAAATACATCAGGGCATTTTTTTATTATTCCCAGGGGATGTTGTGGTTATAGAATTCTGGGAAGTCTTAAAACTATTTCAGGCACTATATACGAGGTGATCCTGGACTAGATATGGGTGACCGCACTCACGGGTGAATTTTAGGTGTTCAAATTGCTTTCCACCTTGTCCTGGGCCAAAAATGATCCTTCAACATGGTGTAATGACCATAATGTTACCACTCTAGAGTTATTCCTTTGGATCTTATGAGGCTTTTTATCTTTGATGTTTCCCCTTGTAAGACAGGACTTTATTACTAATATTATTTATTACTAATAAATTATTATAAATATAGTCATTACCCCACCAAACAGAAATACACAAACACTTCTAAAGAAACAAGGCAACCTGTTTTAAGCAGTATTATCCTGAGTGTAGGTTGCTTCTTCTCGTACTTTGACAAGCCTTCCTTTTTAAAATTCAGATTGGAAAAAAATTACAGGCCTAAAAAATTAACATGAAAATGGGAAAATATCAATGGAAAAATCTAGATGAGTTTACCCAAAGCGATATTGCCTGATTGTTGGTTTCTGTAGGTCAAATGATACACATTCCTACTGTCTCCTGCTCCTTTCATCTCTCCCATTGGTGACATTGGCAATGACAAGCCAAGGACGGTTTTCCTGAAGTCCTGGTGTTTTTTAGGTCTTGTTCTCCTCCCATTCCCCACCTCTTCCCACCCCCGTGCTGGGAAAAGCTCTAGGTAGATGCACCATGCCACCATGTGGCTAAAATTTACATTATTCTGCAGAAAGTTGGTACAGGGAAAGGGACAGTCTGTATGATTCTCCACCTGGAAGTACAGCAGCCATGTTTTTACTCTTCATTCAAGTAATGCAAACAACATGTCTTCCTGAATCTCAGTACAGGAATAGTCCTGTTGCATATCCCTGTGGCATTAGGACCTCTCTAGAATACATCTCTTTGATCTGAGAGGAAATAAGTGCCAGGCTTGGGGATTATGAAGAGGCTACCAGGAAAAAGTGGAGAATAAAGCATTGTACTCTCCCCTGGTTTATAAACATGAGTATTCTCTGACTCTAGCTTCTGGGCTTAAACATCTAATTTGAGTACTATCTTTGGAACCTTTCCACTTCCAACTTTGTTCAGACTTGAAAAACCCTCAGTCGTCCTCTCTGATTAGAAGCATGTGAACTATTCTCCCACATCATGACTTCCTGTGACAGTTTATCTGCCTCGGTCCTGCAGAACAGATCAGTCTTGCAAGATTGCTCACTGAGTCCCCAGAGCCTACCTGCCATTTGCTTGTCATCTTTGTGGGTCTCCCGTCCTTCCTAACTATTGCTCTGCTTATTCTTTCCTGTCTTTTCTCCTCTACTAATATTCTGTGATGAATCCTGACATTTCCTTCTCTGCCTTTTTTTTTGCCCTCTGACTGTTGTGAAGATGGCTTTTCTGTGGAGAAAAAATAAAACTTTTGAGGTAAATATTCAATGATAGATGGCATACATCTAGAGAACATTCATCCTGAATTTTTCCAAACATTCTGGTAGCTCATGCATTAGGAATCACATCCTGATTTGTGATTTAGGAAATAGGAGTATTGTAACCATGTCCTTTTTTTGTTCTATGAAGTGGTAGCAGGCAGAAAGCATCTTATATCAAGTTTCTCTCAGCAATAGAAGCTGCTTCTTTCATCCAAGTCCCAAGTTCAGTATGAATTGTCCCAGATAAACTCCAGATTTGCCGTACTAACTTGATTATTAACTGCATTGTCCTTAGGGTTAAGGATATTCTAATGTTAGTATGTGTTTGTGTTCTCCCTTCCCCCAAAAACCAAACCCTCCCCTACAGCTGATGACAAACTTTGCCATATCAGTGTCAGGCTGGGTAGCATTAGCATAAAGCCAAAGTAATTCTGGGATGAATTGGTGCTTATGGAGCAGAAATCAAGCCAAGTTCATGTTAAGCAAAGATTTATGAGTAGAGGGAAGGACAAACCCCTGGACAAAACTAAACATTTGAGCACTGCTCTGTACTCAGCAGTGTGCTCAGAGTTCTCATGTATATTTAATTGTCAGGACAACCCTGTCGAGTTGTAAGTGATAGAATTCATTTTAGAGATAAGGAAGCAGAGTTCAAAGGGGGTGATCAGCCAAGGTCACCATAAGTAAGAAAGTCAAGATTCAAACTCAGATCTCCAGATGTCAAGTTTGGGGCTCTTTGCACATGAGGAAGCTGCTTTATCAAAGCGAGATCTGAGATGTTGTCTCTGTAACAGTAGTAACAGTCAAGTTGGTACCAGACTGATTTTAATCAAGTTAAATACACTATTTCTCAGACTTAATTGGTTGTTCATACCATTTATTTGAAAATATTCATAACCTTCCAACATCTGATGCAGAGTGGAAGCTTATGAGCACATTTCCTGCACTTACGATGTGTGAACTGCCCTTGTGAACCAACTTGGCAATTGTGGTAAACCTAGAAAGTCCACCTTCAACTCGAATCTTCCTTTCTTTTCAGAAGTCCAGATCTCTTCATCATCCTGAGGTGCCTTATGCCTCTGTCCTGTCTACTTTGTTCTTATTTCCAAAGAGAAGAAATGTGGCATCTAGATTCACAATTTAGAATCTGGAAAGAGGAATGTGTTGGTATTTCCCTCGGGAATCCTCGTTCCTGCTCTCCTCCCTTTGGTTTTCATAGTAGCTCAGACTTAAACATTGCCTTATGGCTGGCTTTGAAGTCTAATTGAATGTTAGGAACAGGACCCTGGGGTGGGGCAGGATAGGGGAGTCATCATGATTTCCTCTCTGGTAAACTAAAGTCCCTTTCAGGGCTCTGTGAAGAATCAAGAGCAAATCCAAGGAATCACAATTAGGGTTCAGATTCAACTTCAGAGGCACAGTCACCACACCCCAGAGCAGTTTATGAGAATGCTGTCTGCTACACACAGCTGCAGTATTCTTGCTTCCCTCCCCAGTATGTGGCACAGTGAAGCTCATCACAAGGGCAGTGTGTGGGTGTTGAGCTATTATTATGAAAGAGTGGTTCATGGGATGACTTGAGTTGTCTTAGGAGCACAGAGCATCTTCTCCAAAATGCATAATGCACTTGGATATAGGCTGGTTTCTTACCCCTGTGGTGACCAGACAGACCCTGTGAACACTCTAGATAGGAAGGAAAAAATAAAAAGTGGTTTGGAGACTCCTGACTTTCTTGTGGACTCTGTGCCTGGTGTCACCTCCATCTGTCTGAATTTCAGCCTCCACCTGTCTGCCCTGCTCCAGTAGCCTCATCTTCCTTGGGTTAAATGTTAAGACCCTGCTTCTGGAAGCTACACTGTCCTTGCCCTCTACAGAGAATGATTTAGAATGAGGATTCACTGTCATAGGCTTAGTATTTTCCAGATAAGATACATCCTTAATCAAGGGCTCACATTTCATGAGCAGAGATGAGATCACAAGATACAGATAAACCCATGAAGGTTTCAGTTGACTTTTGCCACATCCTTGCTGCCTCTCTCCTATTTTTCTCTCCTCCCAAGTGGTCAAAATGGTAGCCCTCTTCTTGGCTCAGCTTCTCCTTACCCCATCAGAGGATGGGACTTTATATGGAACTTTTCTATAGTAACTGATGATACTCATTCTAAAGAATCCTTTAAAACCTAGTCTCTAAAAGTAGTTGTACATTCTGACATCTGTAGGTAAATCTCTATTCTCTATGTAAGTTTTTTTTTTTCAGATTGAAAATTTATAGGATTTGAGGAAGGCTTGTTCTGTGTTTCTGTTAGTAATCTATGTAGTGTGTCAGTTAAGTTACTTTTTTCCCCTAAAGCTGTTTTTACCAAATGATCACTTTTCTCAATAGTTAGAAACTGTTTAGTACTTAAATGACATCCCTCTGGTGCGTGAGCTTAGCCTACAGGAAGTGTGTCTTTGGTGAGGACTTGCTGATTGAGTCAAGGACCAAATGCAAACAGCAGTTGTTTGACCATTATTTACTTTTCTTCAAGGGTGATTATATTATTAGATCTTTGGTAGTTAAAAATGCAGGTTAGGATAGAAAGCGAGAGAGGAAATCTTCACACTCTTCCCCCAAAAAAACGTTCTTTAGTCTCTTTGGTTGTTTCTAGGTTCTCAATGAATTGTCCTTCACTTAAGTGAGATTTCGTTGGTTCAAATGTCTGCAGACTTTTTGGTGGCCAAGAAAATGATTGTATATAAGCTTATAAGTGGAAATGATTTATTTATAATTAATTTTCATAAAAAGCATAAGCGAGAGAGGGTTTCTGTTTCCTATCAAAATAACTTAACTGCCAGCAACATCAGTCATGACCTAATCTTTGGCACATGAAGATGATTTTTTCAGCAGCTAGATTTACGAAGTAATGGACTTTTCGTGCTTATGGAAAGCACTTTCTCTAGCATCTGAGGATCCCTAAGATTCCTTTATGACCATTATGCTATAGAAGAACCTGTGGTTATATAAGTCTCCTCCTCAGCTAGAGTTTCAAGCTTACAGCTGGTATACCTTCTTTCTAAATCAGATACTTTCTTGAGTTCTTCCCAAGGGTGGAAGACAAGTGTCACTCAGTCCCTCTCTAGCATTCTTCCCCTGGCCATTCACCAGGCTAAGGGAATGTTTACTCTCTCATTCTATTCCGGAGGAAGACAGGTCTTTGGAAACTAGCATTTAATTTCCAGGCCCTGAGGTTACTTATTTTACTAAAAGGGGAAATTCATTAATGACTACAATCAATTCTACCTTCAGTTTCTTGGTCTCTGACTGGAATAACATTAGCCATGTGAGGAGGTAGGTCCTGAAGCCATCAGAGTTGGCTGTGATGAAGGACCCACTGCACTCTGATATTCAGGGTATGTGCACCATTCTTATTGCATTATTTGAATGAACGTGGTTCCTGGATCCTGCCTCAAGACTGCAGTCAGTAATGAGCGCTCATCAGTAATGGCCCCTTGGCTGGTATGACTCTGTAATTCTGATCATAATGGGATAACTGGAATAGCTTTCTGCTGTTCTATCTTTAATGGCACACATTCTTTGGCTTAGTGATTGATAGCTACTTTTCTCACCTTCTGAGAGCTACCTGTTGGTTGCAGGTCATTCTTCCTATTAAAAACAGGCACTTAGAAAATAGTCACCAATATTAGGCAGTCTGGTATGGGGAGAAATTTTGAAAAAGTTAGTAGAAAGGCAGCCTTTCTGTCATGGCAACAGAGCTTTCCATGCTGCCTCATGCTACAGGAAGCCAGTCGTACTTGGCTTTCCTTCTGCTCCTGAAAATCTGGCGCATGAATGAAAATATACCATTCCACCCCTTCAGCCCTCATATCTGCTACAGAGTTCTTCCTCTGCCCCGCCAGGTCATGCTGCTTTTCTTCTCCCCAGACACTGACTCCAGTGGGCTCTCCTGTGTGATGGTCTTTGCACACGGCTGGGGCCCAGGTCCTCACCTGCCTTTGCTACCTTCTCCTTTCCAAATACCATGTGTAGGTGTTTGATGGAAGTGGGTGCTTGGGTCATTCCCCAGGGATAGGGCTAAGTCTTTTGGATTTAAACCATGTGAATGGCCTAAAAGGAATGGTCATACCTGGAGGAGGTGCCATCCAGTATCAAGTAAACAATTACCTTCAGGCAATTTGGATCCAGGTGAGTAACTGCTACATTTCTCTCCATGGTACCTTTATGGTGAAGATAATTTTAGAATATCAGACCTTTGGAATGGCTTGATTTCCAAATGCTTTCTGTACAAATTTTGTAAATATACCAATATAAAGGTATATTTAGAAAAAATGTGGCAAGGACTGCAGACCAGACCTCTGGGTTTACGGCAGGATGCAGGATAGGTATGTTTTTACTGCCTCTGGAGCACCTTAGTGTTTCCTGGCACATTGTAAGTGCTCAATAAATGTTCGTTGCTGCTATTATCATTACTAATATTACCACTTAGAATTTAGTATGGGAGGTTAGTGTGGAGATTTCTCAGTTGGGATAGAATATACTCGAAAAGTCTTTCTTTTTAATTGTAGAGGTTTACTTTAAGGCTGTAAATGTATTGCTTCTAGCTAAAACGAGGAGTTAATTCTTTCTATAGCTTAATTTTAACTATAACAGTGTGACTCTAGTAATTAGTTTCAGCCTTAGAGGGCAGTAAGTAGGGCTGTTTCTTATTAACTTGTTAGGGCACTGTGAAATGCTTTGCCTACCCAAGGCCTTCCCCAATAGACTAAGCAGTTAGGAATTAGAAAAGAGGATTACCGATTGATCATTTCTTTTATACTGTTGCTGAAGTTCTGATTATATAAATTTGTGTGTGTGTATGTGTGTGTGTGTGTGTGTGTGTGTGTGCGCAAATTCTTAATTTTTTTTCATTTTATTTTACATATCTTACCTGAGTTGTAAGACTGATGTGGACATTATTCATGATGCTTAACATGGGTTTTCCTTTTTTCACATTATCCTGCATGATCCTTACATAGTTCTTTTCTCTCCTGGGCAAGAGTGCCTTCTGAAAATTTATATAGAGTTGTGTCTATTTTCTTGCAGTTGAACTGGCCATGATCATGGACCGTCTGTATGGTGGTGTCTGCTACGCTGGCATTGATACAGACCCGGAGCTGAAGTACCCGAAAGGCGCCGGCCGCGTGGCGTTCTCCAATCAGCAGAGCTACATCGCAGCCATCAGCGCTCGCTTTGTGCAGCTCCAACACAACGACATTGACAAACGGGTAAGCAGCTGAAAAGAGACGAAGTATGTTCTGTGGGTCCCTGAGAAGCAAAGCGCCTCGTGATCGTAAGTAAGCAGCTCTACTGTACATGGTGTTAGTACATGAGTCCCTCTGGCGGCCTGAAAATGAGAGCTCCCTTGGTATTGAAGGCGTTAATAAGCCTCCTGCCTCACTCATCCCCAGGGCAATGTTACACTTATGAAAATAACCCTGCAGAATTTAGCATACCAACCAGTGCTGTTCAAAAGATGATGCCAGCACTGTATTAATGAGGGTGGAGAGCTGGTGACCTATTTGACCCATCTGGTGTCTTTAAAACAAACAAACTTGGACTAGCATTTAATGTTAATGTTCAGGAGTCAACATAAAATTTTGAAGTTCTGAAGTCTCTTAAAATTGCCAAGGTCACACGTAGTAGCAACCATTGGAACCAAATAGCTGCTGTCCCCTCAGTCCCCTCTCCACCTCCCTGTAGTTCTGCTCATATCACACATCTGCATTACCTGCCTCTGCCCATTGGTGTTACTGCCTGGCCACTGGAGACATTCTGTTTTCCTACCTCTGATCTCAGAAGGGGACCCGAGGTAGAATTGTAGGGGTTGGTGTGCTCATTTTGTTTTGTGGACAGACACAGGTTTAAATCCCTCAAATCTCAGCCTTGCCACTGCTTGGAAGCTTGGGGGTGTGGCTAGAAGGTGGTAGGTGTTCCTCTGGGACCGATGTTAATAGATTAAAAGAGGAAGTAGGAGAATAGCATCAAGTCTGGACCGTTTCCTGATGCAGTTGTACAGGGGCCTTATCGTTTCCAGCAAAAAATGTTCTTGGGGGACACACTGGACTAGAATAAATAAAGTAGTAAATATGTTCTATGGCAAAACTTATACTCTGTGATCAACTTTGACTATTTTTGTATAGCAGGCTTAATTTCAGTTTCTTAGGAGGTGAAGTATCAATTAGTGATGGACTTTTTTATATTCAGCAAGATTATATTTTTATTAAGACATACATCTGATCAAATTATAAAAGCCAGGGCTTAAAATAAACAATCTATTTGCTACATCACTTAGCTTATTAAAAGTAAGTAGTGTTGGTTTGTTTTCTGATTAAGATGAGTAAAATAATTCTTTTTAAGAATTTCAAAACACTTTTTGAATTAATGGAAACTCAAAGGGATGATAAAGATTTGACTCCATTCCTCGATAAACCTTTGTCAAATTGACACATGGTGCTACTTGAAGGGTTCTCTTAACTACTGCTGCTTGTGTGGTGGACTTGGCTTCTGCCTGTTACATTTGTGAGTCTGAGACACCAGATTGCATTCCTTTAAGACTGCGACCACCCCCATCATCAGTGACCCCCAGCAGCACACTTAACCTTGAAGAGACTTACGCTCTCATCTGTATGGAAGTAGCTTTCTTTGTTCCCCTCTGAAGCCAGAACTTTGGATTGTACAGGAGGTAGGTCCTAGAAGTGATAAAAGAAGTTTCCATTTCCTCATGCTTCTATCTTCCTTTTGCTCCCACCCTAACAATCTCCTGGCCAATGCTTTAGCAGAGGGAAGTACCCCGGGAGTTATGGTAATTTTGAGCCTCTTTAAGAATCACAGTGAATTCAGATACTATTTGTTTTGTTGCCTACCCCTACTCTCACATCTGCTGTGCTCAGACCCTTAGTATTTCTTCCCACAAGCCTTAAAACTAAGTCAAAAGAGAGAGAAGTGCCTTTGCTTTTGTTAGCATAATCATAGGCCATGCTATGAAAGTGTATTTGGAACATTAACTCAGGAAAGCCACTGACTGACTGTTTTCTACCCACTATATTTGGGGTAACCATGCTTTCCATATGTTAGAGTAGTCCTTGATTAACATTTAGGGTAGCAGCCAGTTGTAATGGGAAGAGTATGGAGTTTGGAGTTCGAACAGATTGCAGTACATTTAAACCTCTGCCACACCAGCCACTGGTGAACCTAAGCAAATCAGTTAATGCCAGGAGCCTCCAGTCCTCATCTGCAACTCCCTCCAGGGGACGGTCTGAGGATTAAATGGGATTTGAGGATTGAACAGCCGGAGTTGTATGGCAGTTGGGTAGATGAATAACTATCACTTGCTGGTTAACAGTATTCATCTTGCTACAAATGCACTTAATACTGATGTCATTAATATTACGAATTTTTGTAGCGAAAAGGTACACTGGTTAGTGAAAAGAGCACTGGGCCAAGGTCAGATTGCTGGGTCTAGAGCTGGTTTTGTTCCCCATGGGCTATGTGACTGGGCAGGTCACTTAAATTCTGAGCTTCAGTGTATAATAAATGAGGGCAGTATGAATAGCCTTATGTATTCCACAATATTATTGAGAAGCCCAGAAGAGCCATTAAACAAGAAAGCAGTATATATAATGTAACACACTTACACATGCATAGTGGGACTGTTGTGGTCACAAGAATGCCACCTCCAGCCTCGTAGTGTCAAAAAGGGACCTGTCTGTTCCTTCAGTACCCTGGGATGAGTGTCATCAAAGTGGGAGAATTGGAAATCATTGAAAGTGGCAGAGTCCCTCCCCTCTCCTTTTCCATCTTCATACTCTTTGTTTGCTCTGACCAATATGGAGACAGTTTTGTTGTGGGGTTTTTTAGGGGGTTTTTTGGGGTTTTTTTTTTTTATGAAAGATGGAAGCCAGCTTCCATCTTGAGTTGGGCTCCATTTTCAATATTCTATGAACATTACACTTCCTTCCCCAAACTTTATTCTGTCCTCTTCTTAATTTCTTCTTGCTTGAACATAGCCAACAATACCTTATTTTGTCATCTCTGGCATTTTGAGCCTCTGTTAACTGTACCCTTCATAGGTGCTTTTTAAGGTTCATTCCTAGTTTCATTTTTACTTATCTTTCTCCTACAGCTTAAATTTGAGCTTTCCAGAGAGCTCCCAACATATATAAGCACATTAGTATTTCCTTAGGTAATGCCCTTTTTCTTTCTCAGGTGCTCTGTTCTTGATTGTCTACAGAGAGTTTCTGTCATTAAGCGCAACCTTCTGCCTGAATAATCCCTCCCGGATTTTAGTATTCATCTCTTAGCTAAGATTTTGAAACTTGCTGTCCTAAAAGCTAAGGGCAGGTGTTCACCTTTGCCCACAATCCTTTTTCCTTGCTATTGCAAATTCCAAGGTGCTACACTCTTTTTCTCCTTCCTTTGAGCGTTAGCCTAGAGTTGCCTTTAAATCAAGACTTTGACTCTTAAATAGCATCAGCCTTCATTACTTTTCTGGTCAGAGGAGCCTCCTTTGCTGTCTGCATCATTATAAATGCAGAGTCGGTGGAATCAGTGAATTAAAAAAAAAAAACTGTAGATGGAATTTTAAGGCCACTTGCTTCCTCTTTACAGCCCTTACACCTTTCACTGTTTGCCCTCTATGGAGAGTAGGAGAGGGCCATGCAGCACAGCAGTGCCTGGAACCGTGGAAGTTCTAGAACTGTCTGAGGCGTGTGCTCTCAGGTGAACTGTGGGAGTTACATGAAGAATTTGACTAGTATATTTCCTTTACCTCTTTGTATCCAACCAAGTTTTTTCCAAAAAAAACATCTCTTTAGAGAGTTTATATGTTTTTGTATTTTATTATCATTATTATTATTATTATTATTATTATTATTATTATTATTATCACTGCTCTTTAGCTAAGATTTAGATGGAGTGGTTTATGGGGAAAATGCAACCATTGTATATTTGATTTCTTCTTACCATTTTAGAGACATTTTGGCTTTATGAATATAAAATAAGATATGTCAATATGCAACATTTATAGGAACTGTCAACCCTGAAACTTTGGTACTTTCATCTCTGCTGTCATTTCACTCATCCATTATGTCATTGTCTTTAAGGAAGAGGTGGGGTGTTTTTGTTTTTGTTTTTTTATTTTGGTAACAGCTTTATTGAGATCTATAATTCCCATACCATACAAATCACCAATTTAAAGTGTATAATTCAGTAGTAACTTAGCATATTTACATAGTTCCACCACCATCACCACAGTCCATTTTAGAACATATGGAAAGGTATTTGAATGTACAGCCTTGAATTCTGTAATAAGATGATCAGTTGAACAATAACTCCAGGGGAAGTGAGGAGGCTGCATTTATTCTGCATAATTTTACTCAATTCACTATAGGGAGAGGATCCTACTTATTTTACCAATATTCTTTGAAGTCACAGGAGCAAGGTAGCCCAGGCTATTGGGGCAAACTTCTGACCCCTGCAATAGCTGTAATTAGGGTCCCCCACAAATATCTGACTTGTTGGAGTGAGCTGATCCACCTACATATCAACAAACTTTTTGCCATGGTCTGTCTAGCAATGGAAGGACTAACAGAGGTGGGAGGGGCTCTTAATGGTAGTTCCTTACAGAGCTGCGATGATCTTGATTGGACCACCTCTGCCCAGAGGTCTAAATGGGAGTGCTTGCCACATGGGTGACACTTGATAAATATGTAGAATAAATTAGGATGATAAATGGGAGAGCAAAGACTGGAAGCAACCATGGACGTTTATCGAGGATGCTGAAGTGAGTCACTCTCATCTCTCATCTGCCACCTAGACATCTAGAGTTGTTTCCCCAATGGTCTCCCCAATTCAACTTTAGCCTATCCCTAATTCATTCTTTATGTAAAAACCAGAGTAATCTTTTAAAACTCATAATGTCAATGTCTTCCTCCTTTTAATCGTTTTGATTATGTTTAAAGCTTTTAAACCTTTTTATCCTGCCCTTAGGATAAAGGTCAGAATTCTTAATTAACATTGCCTACATGACCCTTCATGTACGACATGCTTCTCCTGCATTAGCTCTCCCTTCCTCATCTTGAATCAGTTACAACTGGCCTTTTTCTCTGCTTTTCAGGGTCATTATACATACTGTTTCCGCTGTCTGCCTGCCTAGTACCCACGTTTCTTTCAGATCTCATCTTAATTGTGATGTTTTTAGGAATCTTCTTCAGTGGAGCTTATATCTCCCCCATAGATCATTTTCATATCATCTACCATTCCTTTGTCATTAAAGCAACTCTGTAATGAAATAATGCTTGGTTTAGTGTCCTTTACCCTGTTAGACTGTACAATCCATGAGGCCAATGATTATATGTCTTTCATTTTAGCTACTAAATACTTGACACATAGTAGGTACACATTAATGATTCATTTCTGGAGGGATGAATGAGTTCTTGAATGAATACTGATTATTTGAGAGGTGGCCCAGATGAAGCCCTTATATACCAACCTTTGGCGTATCCAACTGTTCACCAGAAGGCACTTTGCACAGCTTTCCTTTTCTTCCTGGTTAAGAACACTCAAGTAATAAAGAAATTTAGGTTTTGCTGTTTAGAATATCAGAAAGTGTTCTTTGACACTTATAGTACATTAAAGCTGGACTTATCCTGAGGCATGAGCTGGTCCAACACCCTTTATTTTGCAACACAGGAGAATCTAAGAGAGGTTTGGAGACTCCTAAGATATCTGTCAATTAAGGACAGAGCTGCCTCTGCTCGTGGAAATCCCTGAATTTTGCTCCCCATTCAGGGTCTAATGTTTCTACAGACCTGCTTCTTTCATGAAGTCCTTTGCCCACAGACCTAGGCTAGGAACCCCTGAGTGAGATTTTAGGTCCCTTAGTGAGTTTTATGTATGTTTCAATATTTCACGTAACTTTTCAGATGAACATATTCTGCACAGAACAGGTATACATCTGGAGTTTGTTATCAGCATTTTCTAATGTGTCTGTACATCGTTTTGAGCATTAACTAAATGAGCTGGAAATTTTCCTGTACTTTATTTCCAGTTTTGCTTTCGATTTTCACTTTTTTTATATTGGCTTCCTGTAAAACCTTTTTCAAATCAGTGTGAGCCAATGCAACTCTACTGGATTTACATAGATAAGTATAACATTTAGTGATACACACACACACACACACACACACACACACACACACACAGAGTACCCCAAAAAATGTATACACATTTTAAGAAAGGAAAAAACTGTATTAAAATTATAATACAATGAATGATGCTAGCATTCATTTGATTAATGCCATCTTTTTTTGTTTGTTTGTTTGGTTTTTGTTTTGTTTTGTTTTGTTTTTTAGCTGAGCCATCCTGCCACCTGTTGGCAGCTCAGCAGCTGCTCAGCTCGGGCTGGGACTTGAACTGCTGTTACTCAGAGCTCACACTCTTGAGCGAGCTCTTAACCAACTGAGCCACTTGGCCAGCCCAATGCCATCTTTTGAGCAAACATCATACTACACATTGCTAACCGTAATTCAACTTTGAAAAGTATAATAATACATAGATAAAATCTCTTAAAATGTGTACATTTTTAGGCACCCCCAGTGTGTGTGTGTGTGTAAATTTTTATATATAACATTACTGAAAATATTTGGCATTTTTAATGTCATAATGGCCCTTGTTACAGAACATTGTTATTATAAATGACCCGAGGAGTGGGGAAAATAAAAAAATAAATGACACAAATGCAATTCCTGCCTCAGTGTTTACTTCCAAGGAAAAATTGTTAACATCTTGAAATAAATCCTGTAAGGCTTGCATTATACATATCTTATGGCTAATATTCACCAGTTATCAGCCAATTGGTCATTTGTTCCCATGTTGACAATATCAAGGTTGTATTAACACCCAGCACAGTGGTTCTCAGCGTTTCTTCTGCCTTGACATACATGAGGCATGTGATACAATCTCACGGATAACAGAGGCCCCCTAGAGCACTAGTAGGGTGGGCATTTATGCATGCGGTGTGACCATAAGTATCTAAGGAGGGGTTACATCTCACACGCACTCCTCTCCTCTCCACAGAAAACCATGGCTACAGTGGAAAAAGTGTCCTGGCTTGGGAACTGGGAGAGCTGAGCTACACTCCTAGCTCTTCTCCCAGGCATGATATGACCTTGGGAAATTACTTAATCTCTTAGAGGCTTGATTTTCTTGTCGCGTAGTAGTAAGAACACCAGCCTAACTATCTTAGGGTTTACTGCACAGATAGACAATAATAGATGAAGAAGCACTTTAGAAAGTTATTAGGCTGTACAGATGTTGATTGCATTGCAGAGCCTGGCCCATTTAAATTGTGCTGTTCAACCATATGTCCAAGGCTAATTGTTGACTCTTTTTGTCCTCTGAAAGTGCCTACTCAGTTCCACTAGGAATCCTTAATATAAGGATAATGAAATCATTGAAGCTAACACTAAAAAAAAAAGAAAAGAAGGAAATTAATGTAGGTGCCAATCTACAAATGTGCTACTTGGATATTAGTCAAGACACATGTAGAGAGATTCTTAAGTTCTTTTTATAGATATAAACACCTGGATGCATTTTCCATTTAAAGAATGAAAGGAGTTTTTTTTTTTCCTTTAGTCTAGAAAAGGTGTTTTTACCAGTATTTTTTCTCTGATGAAAAGATTTTGAACCTGAAATTCAGTAGAAGGTTAGGATTAAATTTTGCTTATATTCCTTTGAACAGTGTTTCTGTAAAAAAACAAAAAAAAACAAACTGGAACAGCTTAAAGTATTTAAATACAAAGAGGGCAAAAGAGGGCACCTGTACTCATTCTGTCTGTTTTAATGGTATTTTTAGAAGTGATGCCAAATTAACACTTAAGATGTGAAAGCTCTGCTAAATCCAGTTTTCTTTATAACTCAAGTCTAGGTCACTTACATATGAGAGATTTTTGTAGTGTGAAAAATGAGATCATTAGAAAAATGCATAATCTTTTCATATGGCCATTTGTCTACCCTTTTGTCTGCTCTGCGTGGTTCTGAGAAGATGTGTAAGGGTAGAATCCGTTGAGTCTCCTTTAGTCTGACAAAAACATAGGACTTGACTGATACGAACAATTTCTTTATAAAAATTTGAGGGGCCTTCCACACACACACACAACTATTGTTTAGCACAACTTGGTCATGTTGTCCCCTAGAAATTTGTAAGTCAGATGTTTATAACTTGATATGCATCATATGGTAAACATTGGTTATAGTCTGACAACTCAGCCCATAGAGACCTTTTTACTAGTTAAAGAGTACTAAACTAGCATCTGCCAATCTAGAGTTTAGTCTTAACTATACCACCTATTATGTAGCTTGAAGAAAGGATGTGTGCGTACATGTGTTAATGAAAATGCTTTTGCAAGCCATAAAGTACTCTGTCAGTACACAGTGGCACTGATAGCATATTGATTTACGTGAAACCGTGAATGGCTAATATTTGAGCCCTTTTGGAAGATGCTTATGAGACAGTCTAATTGAAATTCCACATGATAAAAGGAGTTAAATATTTCAGGCAAGACAAGGATAAAGTTGGTTGGTTATTTCAGTTTTTTAACTAGGAGGAGGAGCTCTCAGTAGGCGGGGATCCATCCGTCTCTAAAATTAGGGCCCCTAAACCACCATTTCCTAAATCTTTCCTCATAAAGCATGAGTCTCTTGGAATTTTAATATCTATTCTATAAAAAAAATCTTTTTTCTAAGTCAAATCAGTTTGGAAAATGCTCAAGAAAGTTAAGTAGGTTGCTTTATTCTAGGGCTTCTTAGAATCTTTTGTACACTAATCTTCATTATGAAGATCCAAGAAGGAGACACTGCAATTTTTCACAAATTTTTTTGATCATGAACTTTTCTAAAATGCACCATCTCTTGGGAATAATGTTCTAAGGAGCCCAGTTGAGAAAAGACTGTTTCCAGCTTCTTTTCTTCTTTCATGCTCCAATTCAGAAGTTCAGTGAGCAGCTGACTGGTTTTCCCTTCCTCGGTTGCTTTTTTCCAAGTGTGCCCCACCCATCATACATTTTCTTTTCTTTTTCGTACTGTGGTGGAAAAAAACACATGAAATCCGCCCTCTTTACAAATGTTGAAGTGTACAGTATAGTATTATTAACTATAACTATAAGCACAATGATGTACAGACCCTGGAACTTGTTCATCTTGCATGACTGAAACTTTATAACCTTTCAACAGTAGCTCCCTGCTTCGCCCTGCCCCCCAACCCCTGGCAACCACCAGTCTACTTGCTGCTTTCTATGAGTTGGACTACTTTCTCATGTAAGTGGAATCATGCAGAATGTGTCCTTCTGTGACTGGCTTATTTCACTTAGCATAATGTCCTTGAAGTTCATCTGTGTTGTCGCATGTGACAGAATTTCCTTCTTTTTCAAGGCTGAATAATATTCTATCATTGTATGCATATACCACATTTTCTTTATCCCTTCATCTGTCAGTGGGTATTTAGGTTGTCTGAAAATCTTGGCTATTGTGAATAATACTGCAATGAACACAATAGTTAAAATATCTCTTCAAGATCCTGATTTCAATTCTTTTGAGTAAAAACCCAGAAGTGGAATTGCTGGGTGTGTATTTTCTATGTACAGAGGGTTGAGGTGAGGCAGGGCTATGCACCACTGTGCATATCCACAGTGGTGGGGGGGCATTAAAGATGTAATTGAAATTCTCTTCAGTATTTATAGAAAGATTATCTATTGTCTCTTTCTAACACATCAGTCTCTATATAAGAAGGGAAAAGAGTTTTGAAATCAATCTGCTATTGACAAATAATATTTCCTTGACTCAGTTTTAGTTTAATGCATAGGACCGGAGAGACTGACTTTCAGTTAGCTCATTTGGGGCTTTCTGATACTTCTATTTAAGGAACATTGTGACAGCGAAGCCATGGCACATAATATTTGCTTTAAATAGCATACTCTTTAGAATAACCCATTTTTTAATTTAATGAGATGTTATCCATTGCACCTTTCTTTGCAAGCACTTCGAGTACTTTAAATATTTAATCTTTTTTTCTCTCTTCACTGGAAACATATTAGGCCTGAATTTTAGCTAAAGACTACCACAGGCTTTATATTTTCAGCCTGCATGAAGATGAATGCGACCCAGTAACTTACGAACAGAAGTGCTGATAATTCTACCCTTTGTCCCTGGCTGCAGCTGGAATATATAAGATGATTCAATCACAAAAGAAGTGGGGGTTCTGATGACCTGTTCCCAGATTTTGTGCTGCTAGCCTGAGTCTTGGAACCTCCTACAACCCAGCCTTCATTTTGCCGCTGTCACTGGCACCTGCCTTGATCTGGCTTGAAAGCTTCCCAGCTGCAGCTGTGGCTGTGTTTGATTTGACCCTTTGAGAGGAAACATCCAGAAGTGAATTCAAATATTGTCGGAATTAATCCTACCTGAGCTGATTTTGAAGCACTGGGAGTCTTAGAACCTTTGACTAGAAATAGTTTTTGAAATGGAGTTTGGGTCATCGAAAGAGAGAGAGAAAGATTCCTTTTCTCTAAATGGCATGGAAACGTTTTGTCCTGTCTCCTTCCCCATCTTGACCTTTGACCTCTTCTGTCTGCCCTGTTCTCTCTCTTCATGTCTTCTCTCCTGGAATTGTGATAATTTTTAATATGAAAATTCCTTAGAGTGACTAAATGTTCTTTCCTGCTCATTAGAGTATAGAGGCTGCTTATGGGATTACTAATGAAAAAAAGACCATCACCCTCTTTTAAAGTAGCTGTCTCAGTAAGACATTCAAGTTCTTTAACCCCAGAAGGAGGGGGTATCAGTCAATTAGCAGTTTCTTAGTGAATGCTTATTCTTGTTTGGAAGAGCTGGTCCAAACCATTCAGGGTAGAGGAAACTGAGGCCTGCGAGGGTGTGACACAGCCATTTAATAGAACCAGGGCTCTGCCCTTCTACACTCTGGAGGTGGGGGCGGGAGCGTGTTGCCATGCAGTGATGCATGTCACAGATGTTTAATGATTTCTTAGCCTTCATTTTTCACGGGACTCGCTCATCTGCTATTAGAAACTATTTGGGGGCTGATTTACATCCCCACCTCCAGCCCCATTCCCGAGTATCATGGAAGGAAGCCAGACTAACGTTGACTCGAGGAATTGTGCAGGACACTGTCAGGGCCCCTTACATATGTTATCTTAAGACCTATCGGAGCACTCACAGACCTCTCTGTGCTCCATCAGCAGATGGCACAGGTGTCAACATCAGTGTACCAAGCAGGTTCTCAGCTGTGGGAGAGGCACAATGTGTTCTTTAAGCCTTTCTTCCCCTAGCACTTGAAAACAGGAAAAATGCTAAGTCCCATCCTTGGAAAGGTAAAAAGAAAATAAAATCCAAACCATTTCTCCTATGTGTTTTTTAATCTACCCCACGTTGCTTCTAAATTTAATAACTGAATTTTCTAAATCTGGAAGGTTGCAGATAACTTTGTTGCTAAGGAAAAGTTATTTTTCACGTTGCTGCTTTAGTTTCCTAGGCTTTGGTCGTCTGCTTTCTAAATAGCAGGATTCCAGCTCATAGTCAGTTGAAAAACTAAAAATTTTATATTTAAATATTTTTAGTATTGGCTGCCGGAAGGCAACCTATGTTAGCAACTATAAAACCACCATGTTTAGTGGGGATGGTAACAAGGTTGCTATGGTTTTTAGGATAGATGTACTCTGTGACACATGACAAGAAGATTAGAGGCGCATTGTTTAAAAGCTGTGAGCAGACCAAATAAAATTTTTCCAGGAAGTATGTTGCTCCAGATGAGAAGAAATGGCCTACCTGTCTTCTGGGCAAGTCTTTACATTTATTCCCACTAAACTACACCTCTTGACATGGCTTCTTTCTCCAGTTTGTCCACCCCGACTCCATTATCTGAAATCCTTGTTTCTATTCAATTTCCAGCTGCCTATAAACATACCTCACCTGCCCTGGGGTGGTTAGATATCTGACAGGCTTAATTTGTTTTTTTTCTGTCACCAACAGGCACACTGGAGCAGGGACCTGTCTTTAGTGTTCTTTATATAACCTTTTAGTACATAATTCATGAGCCTGACCTTGGCTTATGCCTCTCTTCTCATTACTACAACCTTTCAGGCCCAAGGAGAGGGAATTCTGGACCCGTGAAGACTTTATGGTGTCCCTGGGTATCTCCTGTCTCCACGGAGAGCTATTTAGTCATTGCTTTATTTACTTTGGGAGGTTATTTTGCTGACTGATGTCAACATGACTGCCGACAGAAATATTTTCTCTAGCTTGTTAGAAACGAAACAATGTCAGCATTGAGAACAGATTGTTAACGTATGGCTTTCTCTTTGTGTCATTGCAAATATATGATTCCCTTTATTCATCTTCTTACAACCACTTGTCTGGGATTCCTCATCAGCCTCCTATCCTTAGTGGTTACCAGCTTGTAACAGTTACACACAGTCCTCAGCATCCTTGGGCATGGCTGTCTCCATTAAGTGTGTGGTGGGAATCCAAGTGCCTCTGTAGGAAGTTTTCATCTTCTGGGCCTGCACATCCCTCTGAAGCAGAGGGTCCATGTGGTGAAGACTGGCTCTGTGTCGGGCTCTAGTATTTGGACTTTAATGGAAGTGTAGATCAGTAATGTGATCCTAATAGGCTGGTGTCTCCAAAATATCATAGCTTAATGACACTGCAGGTGATTTAGGTGGTTAACAGTTATTTATTTGTGTATTGGGAAAAAATGGAATTAATCTGGATAGTCAAGTAAAACATCACATACAGATGGCATTAGGATATGGAGAAAACAAGTGGTTTGGGAGTGCCTGTAAGACACTCTCAGATAGACCATAAATCATTTTAGGGTAGAACTACGTCTTGTTCTCCATTGTATTTCAGTTTTTATTATGGTGGCTTACTAGAAATAGGCACTCCATAAATATTAGTCAAACGAGTGAATCCATTTGACCACGTAACTAGCAATGTCCTTCATGAAGCTACTTCTCTTTGTTGATTTAAATTATCAAAAATACTGCCTGGCTGTTGCCCTCTGAGATGTGCGGTAGCCATTTTGGGTCGTGGTGTATGTCTTATCTTTCGGGCACCTCTACTCTTTGGATCAACATCCTGCATGGAGGTTGCTGGAAGCAGCTTTGCAGGAAAGAGTGCCCCTCATGCATCTGGAAGGAGCCAGGAAAAGCCTCTGAGAGCCCAGTAGCAATCCAAAAGCCCCATCCTTTACTTTTTTGTCTTTATTCAGAATCTTACTGACTCTGATTACTGGCATTTAATGTGCAAGTCTTAGCAAACTTGGTTATCTAGTTTTTCATTCCAATTTAAAATAATAGGTAGTTGCAGATTTATAAAGCATCGTTGAAAGGTATTATTAGAAGGCAGCAGACAGACAGATTTTGAAGGGGGTGACAGCAAAAAGTGAAAACTGTCCACTGCATTGTATTACCTGGCACAACTATAAAAGGCATTCATAACATCCCTTGCTTAAGAAAGGGCAGAGTAAATATTACATTTAAGGAAGATTTCCGTTTAAAACAATCAAAATTCAAGACGTTTTAGCACCAAAAAGTAAAAACATCTTCTCTCTGGCAAAGTAACTTATGAAGAATTCGTTATTCCCTAAGGAAGCTGCCTAAACAAGGCCTCACTGAGCACCTCTGGCCTAGAGGCGGCACAGGGTGCTTCATGACTTACCTGCTGATCTGTTGACCAGATTCCACAGAGTCCCTCAGCTGGTGAGGAACACTGTTGCCCAGCTCAGGGGAAAGCCTGAATAGACAGGGAGGGGCAGCTTTATTCCTATTACATTTCCAAGTATCAGAACAAATGTATTACTTGACATTACGTTTGTTTGTTCAGTGTTTTACAATTTGCAATAGGTATTTGTAGCCATCATTCCACTTGCTCTTAACATCCCCATGCTGTAGGAACTCTTTCCAATCCACTGGCGGAACACGAATTTCGCCTTTTTCTTGACTGCAAGGTACTCCATGGGGTTAGATGTACCACATTTTATTCAGCTATTTACCTATAGGTGGACATTCGCTTTGTTTCTAGTTTTTTGTCATTATGGGCAATTCTTTAATAAATTTACTTTACGTGTAAACTCACTTCTGGTGATTATATTTCCAAGCACTGGGATTACAGTATTAACAACCTACAGTAGGATTATTGGGTCAAAAAATATATGTATTTTTAATTTAAGAATTTGATTTTGTTTAATGTAGCAATTCACATTTCTATCAGCAAATGATAAGTAATCATCACCTCTTTTAAGTGTTTGCCAGTCTGTGAGACTAAGGCAATATTAATTTTCTTTTTCCTGACTACTAACAAATGTGAAAACCTTTTCATGTGGATTGCCTATGAATTCTTTTTTTTATTTTTTATTGGGGAATCAGGGAAAGGGGAACAGACAAGTTGTTGTCCTTTTGTTCTTCAGTCTAGTTGTGGAGGATGTTGCTTCACTGGCCCAAGTTGGCACCATTATTGTGCTCTTCCCGGGCGAGGCAGATCAGTCGCTGGCTTCTGGACGGCGCTCACGCTGGCTGCTGGCTACGCATGGTAACCCATGGCAATCCACTGCAGCAGGGGCTGCAGCCTACGACAGCGACTCAAGGCAGCCCAGCTCCAGGTTGGGCTGTTGTTCAGCGTCTTAGCTGTAAAGGGCAGTGTCACTGGCCCTCATATGTGGTCCGAACCGGGGCCATGCTGCTCAGAGCTGGCATCCCAAGCCAGCTCTTAACCACCGTGCCACTCAGCCGGCCCACCTATGAATTCTTATATGTCTTATATTCTTAGGTCTTTTTCTTGCTAGCTTTTAAGAGGTCTTTGTGTAGTATAAATACTAACCTGTAAATTTTTTCCAAATCCATCCATCACTGTCTACTGACTTTTTTCATGATGTCTTTTGTCATTTAAATGTATTTTATTTTTATGTAGTCTAAGATTTATTTCCTTCTGAAGCTTCTAGGACTCTAGTCCTTATAAAAAAGGTCTACTTTGCCTTTAATTTGTACATATAGACCTAGTTGGGTTTCTTTTAAGATTATTTTCTTTTTTTATTTTTACATTTAAATAGTTCTGCATGTAGGTCCTATGTCTTTATAATTTGGTTCATTCCGAGTAATTTATAATTTTTGCTACAATTGTAAATAGAATATTTTCTCGATTTTTATTGCTAGAGTAGCACAAAGCTACTAGTTTTCTTACAAGCCTTGACAGAGAAATGATGTCTTGAGTAGACACAGGATTTTTGGATCATGTCCTTTTCTCTCAGCCTAATAGGTAGTATTCTTTGGTGTTCTAGCTTCTAGTGTCCTATGTCAGTTCGTTTCTTTCTTCCCTTTGCAGGAGATAGTAACTAGCTCTTTTCACTTGGAAGCATGTAACAGTTTCTCTTTACCTTTGGAGTACAGAAATTTTGCCTAGCGATTTACCAGGATATGCCTGGTGGTATGTTTGTTTGTTTTTCTTTTTTTTCCTTATCAGTCTAGACTGGACCTGGTGGTATTTTTGTTATGCAGTTTCAGGACTTTTGTCCGCTTATTGCCTTTCCTCATTTCTTTTTTCTTCTTCCAGAACTTTAGTGATTTGTATATTAGGTTCTCCTGGATCTATTCTAAAATTTGTTATCTTTCCTCAGTTTACTTTTCAAAATTATTTTTTTCTAGAGCTGTGAAATATTTCTGCCACCTGATCTTCTAGGCCACAAAACTGGACCTCAACAGTGATATCCGTTCTTCAATTCACCTGATCGCTTCACTAGTCAAAAAGTCACAGTTTAGATATTTTAGCTTCTTGATAATACAAAAGTTTGAATATATACAAAAGTATAGAGATTAGTATAGTGAGCCTCATCATCCAATTACAATTATGGACATACGGTGTTCCTATCATCCAGTTTCAATAGTTACCTACTCACTCTCCCACCCTCACCCCAGATTATTTTGAAGCAGATCCTACACATCGTGTTATTTCATCCTGAAATAATTCAGTTAAATAATTCAGTAATATCTCTAAAAAAAGAGTTCTTTAAAAAACAAAATTGGGCCCCAATAAACTTTAATTTAAAAAAAAACAACAACTGGGAGTACAGGGTTTCCTTTTGTGGTGATGAAAATCTTATGGAACTAGATAGAGGTGGTGGTTACACAACATTGTGAGTGTATTAAACACCCCTGGATTGTTCACTTTAAAATGGTTAATTTTTTATGACTTTAACCTCAATTTAAAAAATAAAGCTCTTAAAAAAAACCTGAGGTAAATTTAAAAAAAAAAAACACCCACATAGCCACAATACTGTTTTTATACCTAAACAAAAGTAATTGTTTTTTTAAAAATGTTACCAGGAACTCCCCTTTGTACTAGACTTGAATCTCAAGTGCTCTTTTCATATTTGTAGATATTATAAATGGCTATTGTTTTTCTCCCCCAGCAGCTTTTTTTGCTGAGAGTGAGTTCTGTTTGTTCAGACCAATCCTCCTCTGACTGCTGGATCCCCCCATCCAGGCTTATTGGGGCTCAGCGTTGGTTGCTGGAGCACCCTGAGTATAGGCACCTGCCTGTTGATAGAAGCAAAGCAGCCCTCTCACAGGCTGAAGGTGGAAACGCAGGCTGCTGCCAGGCCCCTGCCCCTGCGAGCCCTGCTTCTGCCAGTAGCCCTGCAGCCTCAGGGCACGGGATTCAGTCCCCCATTTGGCTCCTCTTTGGCCTTCAGATGCACAAGATGAGGCCAGGTTAGATACACTCATTAACCAATAGCTCCCTTCCCCTAGTTGTCTATAATCTCTACAGACCACACTCTTCCCAGATGTACCTCTGTTCTGTCTTACTCTAGGACTCTGTCCTCAGGTTGCTTGAAGCTAAGGAGAGATGCTGACCAAGGCAGGACTGTAGTAGGAAATGCCACATGAGCAATACGGAGTGTTAAGTACAAAGGAGGAAGGAATAGATCCTTGTGGGACAGAAATAGTTAAGGAAGACTGGGCCTCTCACTGATTTCTGACAAGGTTGCCAAGACCTGCAGTAGGTAAAGAGGAGTCTCTCCCAGCAGTGGTGCTGGGGCAGCTGGTGTCCACACACACAAGAATGATGTGCCTCACACTCTGTACAAAACTGACTCAAAATTAACCTACCTACCTACGGGAGCTAAAACCATAAAATTCTTAGAAGAAACATAGGGATAAATCTTTATGACCTTGGATTTGGCAGTGGATTCTTAGACCTGACATCAAAAGGAGGAGCAACAGAAGAAAAGCATAGATAAACTGTACCTCATCAAAATTAAAAACGTTTGTGTGTCAGTGGGCATTAACAAGGAAGTGAAATATAACCTACAAAATACGAGAAAGTATTTGCAAATCTTATGTTGATAAAAATCTAGTATCTGGCATATATATATATATATATATATATATATATATATATATATATATATATATATAGAACTCATACAACTCAACAACAAAAAAACAAACAATCCAATTTAAAAAATGGTCAAAGGACCATTTCTCCAAAGAAGATACACAAATGGCCAACAAGCACATGAAAAGATGCTCAGTGTCATTAGTCAGTAGGCAAATGCAAACCAAAACCACAACGAGGTACCTCTTCACACCCACTACGATGGCTGTGATCACAAAAATGGGAAACAGCAAGTATTGCTGCATAGAGAGAGAAATTGGAACCCTGGTACATTGCTGGTGGGAATAAAGAATGGCACAGCCTCAGTGGAAAACAATTCGGCTGTTCTTCAAAATGCTAAACATAGAATTTCTGTACGCCCCAGCAATTCTACTCCTAGGACTATACTCAAAAGAATTGAAAACAGGCATCCAAACAAATGTATGTACACATATGTTCCTAGCAGAACCATTCACAGTAGCCAAATGTCCATTCACAAATGAAGGGATAAACAAATGTGGGATATACATACATACACATACACATACAATGGAATAGTATTCAGTCATAAAAAGGAAGAAAATACTGTAACACGGATGAACGTCAAGACATTTTGATACGTGAAAGAAGCCAGACATGAAAGGTCACACGTTCTAAGATTCCATTTACAGAAAATATTCAGAATAGGTAAATCCTTAGAGACAAAAAGCAGATTGGTGGTTGCCAGGGGCTCGGGAGGGAGAGGTGGGGTGAGTAACTGCTTAGTGGGTACAGGGTTTCCTTTTGGGGTGATGAAATGTTTGGGAACTAGATAGAGGTAAGGTAGGTGGTGGTTGTACAACATTGTGAATGTTTTAAATGTCATTGAATTGTTCACTTTAAAATTGTTAATTTTATGTTAAGAAAGATTGGGCCTCATTGGGTACATGAAATTGTTGAATGGGCTGAGTGTTAAAGGAGAGCATTAAGGTGGGAAGAACATGGAAGTAGAGTTTGAGCTGGGAATTAGTTGGGAGAGATTGGGGCAAATCATGAAGTGTCTGGCTTATAACTGAGCCATAGTGGACAGGAAGTACCCTATTATACATACGAAGGCAGCTGGGTTTCGTCCTGTAGGCAGTGGAGAATCTGAATGGCTTTGGCCAGGAGAGGAGCATAGTAATAGACAATTGGAGGCCTGGAGCCTGGCGGTCAGTGCAGAGGCCATCGACACTGAGCACATCTGGGCGCGCTGTGACGGCCTGGACTAGAGAGAAAGCAGTAGAATTAGAATTATGCTTAGTGCTCATGGGGTGCTTTCCCCAAGTCTCCTTTCGTCCAGTGTACAGATGAGGAATCAGAGGCTCAGGGTGGCTGAGAAACTTGCCTGAGGTTGCACAGCCACTAACATGGCCTAGATTTGAACCCAGGCAGATGACCCCAGAACCCCATCTGCAGTTTTAATTACAATGCCGAGATGAAGAAGAGTTTTTTGAAGCCCACTTACTAACTTGTCAGGTTGAGGATGAGGCACTAGGAGAAAGGGAACTAGAGCCAGAGTAAAGACCTTTTCCCCCTGGGCAGCCAGGCACTGGCACGAGTCTTCTCAGGTGGGTCTTCCAAGTAGAAACACCTGTCTGGCCAGCGGACCTGTGGACTAGAGCTCGTGGGGAGATGCAGGTCTGGAGGAGGATGGCAAAGGGGCCTTCGGAAGGGAAGGAGAACCAGGGGGGTGGAGTGTCCAACGCTAGGCAGGCCCCATCTTCCCCACTCACCTTGTGTCCCGCTAGAGCCTCCTGGCTGCATCCAGAGGCAGCCTGAGGGTTCAGGGAGTCAGCTCATGTCAAAAAACTGAGGGTCCTTGTCGCCACAGCCCCAGTGGCCACAGCGGTTGCTCTTCCCCAGAACAGCTGTGGCGGTAAGTGGGGGAGGGAGCCTGTCACAGACGTGCCCCCGTGTGCTGATTTCTAACACTCGAGATGAAAACATTAATGATGTTTCTTTTCTGAGGTTCTAGGAAGGAGACACGGGGGGGGGGGGGATGTGGTAACTTGTTCATCCTTGCTTTTGGTTCTCACATAACACAGCCTTGTTTCTTCAGAGTATAAAATGCCCCCAAAGGGCTGTGATTAATAGTTCTCTACTGAAGCTTCCAGTCTTGGAAGCTTACAAAAAAATGTGAAAGCCTCAGTTATTGGCTTCTTAACATCTCACTAGTCCCCCCTTTCCCCTCCCGCCTACTGTATACAGTCCTGGGATGTTAGTTCGTCTTTTCAAAGCCATGTCATTAAAACATCAAGCCCAGAGCCTCACAGTTCTATTGCCCTTGAGCCTTGCCAGCCTCGGTGTGGCCTGGCTCCTGTCACACATTTTCCTAGTCCCTGTGCGCCTTTGCCGGCTTCTGAGCTTCATCCTAGCTCGTTCCTGTCTCCGAAACACTCTTCCTTGTCCCGCATTGTTAGGTGCTGGCCTGCCTTCAGCTCATGTGTTACCCGTCATCCTCCTCCCCGGGTCCCTGTGAGGAAGACACTGTTAGACTCCGCTTAAAGAGATACAAATAAGTGTGTGCAGATGTGTGTAAGTGTACACCCACTTCCCAGATTCAGATAGGGTGAGCACCCAGAAGCCCTGAGCGAGGTTCAGAACTTGCCACAGTCACACAGCTAGTAAATGAAGGGAGTCTGAAGCCCATACTCTCAGCCACGTGCGATTTTGGCCTCTGGCTGAGACGTATTAGTAAACTATACTGTAAAAAACGGGGAAGAAAGAAACGCGAGGAAGCTTGGCTAAACCTTTTTTTCCTGTCTCTCCTTTTCGGGTCCAGGTGGAAGTGAAGCCATATGTGCTGGATGATCAGATGTGTGATGAGTGCCAGGGCACACGCTGTGGTGGGAAGTTTGCCCCGTTCTTCTGTGCCAACGTCACCTGTCTGCAGTATTACTGCGAATACTGCTGGGCGAGCATCCACTCCCGCGCCGGGCGGGAGTTCCACAAACCGCTGGTGAAGGAGGGAGGCGACCGCCCTCGTCACGTCCCATTCCGCTGGAGCTGAGCCGGGGGCAGACCCAGCCACAAGTACTGGAGTAGATAACAGGAGGGAAAAGAGAGGACACTGCCTCAGGGCTTACAGTGTTCTGGAAATCTGTGCATTCGTTCTCGATTTTTAAAGAAGAAATGGGTCTTTTTATTATTATTATTATTTACAGTCATATTACTGAACTCAATGTCCAGTATAATGCAAAATTGCAGAGTGTATAATGGTACTGATTTGCACTTTGATTCACACCTTTGTCGGCTTGGTACCTTAATTTCTTACACCTGATTTGTCACTCGTGACAGTACCTAGACTGCCATTCTCATCAGCGGCCATCAGGTTGACGTCTGTGATTTTTTTGTTTGTTGTTGTGTTGTTATTCTGATTGTTTTTGAACCGGAGCATGCACTTATTTTCAGAAACTTCGAGAGTTGCCCCTAGGAGAAGACGTACCAAAGGTGATACTCGTGAGTAGGTGGCAGATGTAGCAAACACTTCCCAACAATTCAGCAACCATTAGTTGGGGTCATTTAGAGTAAGGATTACCCTTAATGAAAATAAGCCTTTAGTTGCTCCCTATTTTGACATGTAAGGATACCTCATAAGCTGAATCTTTATTTTTACTTCATGTTTGATTTTTGTTTTGCTGAGGATTTTGGTTAGATCTTTTAGTGTTATGTAAATTTATGCTGCAATAGCTTTTGCTGCTATTAAAATGGTATTATTAATACCATAATACTCTATTCAGGCTAAGGTATCAATGAAAAAAAAAAAAAACCAACAACACACGTTTGTGATTTAGGGATAGAATCAGCTGCCGAACGGAGATCAGAATAGACTTCAGAAAGCTTCAACGGAAGGTCACTATTTCTGACTGCATGTTTACTTAATCAGGTTGCTGCATGCAATAAATTTTATATCCAATGTCTAGTATAAAACCTTCCCACACTGCACAAATTAAGAATCTATATAAGCTATAAAATACTGATTTTTTTTTAAAAAAAAAGAATTTTTTTTTCATTCAAAGAATTGGTAATTGACCGGAGGAAGGCATGCCTCAATAAATGGAATGCTTCTGAAATTAGGAAGAGCCCATAACAGAATGACCTATATTACAACCAATATAAAACCTAGGTGTAGGATATTCTTAAAGCAAATTTGTGGATGGTAGATGAAGTACTTTGCGGTGCTCTGTTATATATTGTGCAATTTATTTTATATAGTAAAGTGATTATGTCTAACTGTGATCAAACTTAACTGTTTAAAGCCTCTGTGTCAGACATTAATGAACTTGACAGTTCATAACTGGTATACTATTAACTAACACATGAGCTCTTAGTTACAATCTCCTAGTGCTTGCACCATTTTACATAGCTTCAGACCTTGTCCAGAAAACCAAAGAGCTCATCTTAGCTTACAAACACTAGGAATATATACAGTATATAGAGATAAGTTGTCAGATTGACAAACTAGGCACATTTTTTAAGAAAGTTGCGTGATGGTGATGCTAAAGAAATGTCTGTACCAAATCAGATGGCCTGGGCAGGGTTGGTTGTCTGGGTGAGAAATGAACTACTTAATTCCCTGGATTTATCCTGTAAAGCTTGAATAGAATTCAGACCTGCTAGTACTACCATGGACATTTTCTTAGCATTCACTCTTGGGCTGCAGATAGTAATATATAAACACACACAATGATTGTGAGACTATGTAAATCTTTTTTTTTTTAATCTTCCTATGTTTTGGAATTCTGGGGACAATCTGACTGGATATGACACTGCAGAATAGATTTAAATCGCTGTGTTTTATGTGCTGTGATGTCCTTGTCCTGTCTTAAGTTAATATTGCTTGTTTTTGTTCTGATTTGTTTTGTTTCTCCGTGTTTAGTTGCAATTATCAGCTCTCAAACTATAGTTTGTTTTCAAAGAGGAAAAACAAAATAGTTTTTTACTGGATTAAAAATGCTTATTAGAATTCTCCCCTTTTGAGGTTACCTCTGGGCTTTTTGGTAATAATTGCTTTTTTCCAGCCCAGCTGTGGTTTTCTGTTTGTTTGTTTTTTTCTATGTTTGTGGTTTTTTTTCATCTGTACAAGAAATTTTGTTATGCACTACTACTTTTTGTATTCTAGACAGTTTTCAAAAGTTGGCTGAAGATTTTTTGTTTGTTTGTTTTTAAGGAAAAAGGCATGCTTTCTGACTGACATGATCTTTTGCAATACCTCAATTTTGAAATATAGGAGAGAAAATGATATTTTCTAAGTAAGTTTATTCAGAAAAATATATATTAATTTAATTCTGCAAGAAAAATGATTTAACAGATGGGTAACTTTATTTTTTTCATGCTTATTTGTGTTTTTTGAAAATGAAGAAGTTAGAGCTTTATAACTATAATATTAAAGATCATATCTAACCTACAGAAATCTACCTAATTATGTGAAAGGAGCAAAACTTTTTGAAGAAGCACCCCTCTTTCATGTACTAAAATAACACTGAGATTTAAGGAAAAAAAAAAAGCTGGAAGATCGTACAGCATTAATGCTTAACGTGAAGGTGAAATAACATTGTCTAAGAACAGGTTACAAAAAATAAACTCCATTTGGTGCTGAACGTTGTGAATAGATGGTGGAAACTACTTTCCCTTAATTTGTATATTTATAATCAAGCGTTGATTGTGCACGACTGACCAGGATTGTGAAAGAGTTCTTCTGTTTGTATTTTTTTAAAGAGAACTTTTTTAGTTTATTAAATTATAACATGTTCCCTTTTGTTTTGTAAATAAATGTGCCCCCAAGTTGTTAATGTTATATTAAAAGAGAGGGTCCTTCAAAAAAAATTATTTTTTAAAACACAGAGGTGTTCTGACCTGCAACTTGACTGGGAAGCCCCTGGGTATCACAGGTCCTGTTGTGGCCTTTCCTTGACGTGACACTTGAACTAGTCGATTTTTTGAAGGCTATAACCTAACCTCGACTATTTGTTGTTATGTGCAATACTGTTTGTACTGTTTGTATAAAAAATAGAAAAAAAAAAGAAAAGAAAAAAGGCATAAATCTTTATTGCAGATTTATTTTCATTGCAAACTTTAGACATTGTGATTCACTGAAATCATTTTTCTACTGTCAAATATGTACCTTTTCTTCATGCTGGTATTTTTTCAATAGTAATGTAGCCTTTGTACTGAGACAAATTTTCATTGTTATTTTTAGAAAGATTTTTTGCTAAGAAAAAAATTAAACATATTTACATATTTTTCATTTTATTTCGTATTTTCTTTAAGGAGTGCTTTCTCAATCATTAATAGAGTTGTTTCTGGGAGGGACTTTCATATCTGGTCAATGTCATAATATTATTTTGTATTTTTACTTGGAATAAATTAATTTTATGATGCTAATTCTTTAAAAGTTTATTTTTTTCATTTTCAGTTATTTTTGAAGCTAAAACCTTTGTAATATTGTTACTAAAGTGTCTAGTTTTTTGAAATGCAAAGCTTTATGTATTAACTTGCTGATGTGGTTTACAATAGTGTGACAACAATGAAAATGGTTGGTTATGTAAAGTGATTGGAAAATGTAATGAACAATTGGGTAATAAAATGACAGAATGAGCAGAACATGTGAGATTTTGACAAGCCTTTTCCTTTATTACAGTGGTTTAGTGTAAGATTAGGGATGTCACAGTACAGTTGTCTAGGGATGTCACAGTGGATTTATACAACACCAGGTGCAGCCAAACCTGTGGCCTGATCCTGAAGTCACCCCTAGTGAAATACCACCAGGTGGAGCACCTGGCTAGGTCAACAGAATGACTCATTGCTTTTCCCCTCTAACTCTTCATTATGTCGTGTATGTGTGTGTGTGTGTGTGTGTGTGTGTGTGTGTGTGTGTGTGTGTGTGTGTGTGTGTGTGAATCTGCCACCAACTGCTGTCCTGTGAGGTCAACAGAATGACTCATTGCTTTTCCCCTCTAACTCTTCATTATGTCGTGTGTGTGTGTGTGTGTGTGTGTGTGAATCTGCCACCAACTGCTGTCCTGTGAGATGGTCTTCATTATGTCGTGTGTGTGTGTGTGTGTGTGTGTGTGTGTGTGTGAATCTGCCACCAACTGCTGTCCTGTGAGATGGTACCTTTCGCCCAGGCCAGATCTTTTCCATGCACTCCCAGCGGTGACGTCTGAGAGTGAAGGGAAGTTGCTGAGAGGACACCACCTCTGTGTCATTAGACTGACTGCATTGTCTCCCCTGAGTTAGCTCCCTGTACTTGGGTGTCCACCGAGGAAGCACTCTCAGACATCACCACTGTGTATGGACAGTCTCAGACTTCGTCTTCCTCCACCCCATCCCATCCCCACCTGCTCCCTGTTATGGTGCCCCTTGTTTGTCCCTTATTGTCCCTTATTGTGGCAATGCATCTGGCAACACCCCAGCATGATCTCTCTGCCCTCCTGCCTTTCCAACACCCACCTCACTCTCCTGGAAGCTGTGCTGTTAAGGCAGCGTGTCATTGTGATGGCACCTAAAATTAAAACGAAAAAACCCACATAACTGCAAAACTGGTGTTGCGTAAACAGAACATCCAATGACTTGCTCTAGATGGATGATGCGTTTCTACCAGTCCTTGATGGCCTCTTCCAGTTTTGTTGCCACGGAGGCGAGGTTGTCAATAACTCAGAGAAACGCGCGTCCAGAGGTATGCTCTATGTATTCAGTTTTGTAAATAATATATAGATTAGGTCAAGTTATGATGTAAAATTTTAACTCAAATTGGGTATTACTGGTTGGAATTTTACATTAACTACAAATAAGTGATTAGGAACAGAAGAAAAGAAATTGGAAAATTCTTGCTTAGTGGTATAAAGATTATGCTTAGATTTCTGCTTATATCTTGTGTTTTATAGCTTGTTAGTGAGGCATGGGCTAATGCAGAATGTATCGCATTTATGCAATTAGCAAATAACTGCTAGTTTTAATTTTATCTATTCTATTAGCAACAAAATGGTATTTAACTGGGTAAAGCTCCTATCTAAATATTTGAGTATTGTGACATCTCTACTTGCAAGGTTTGAGTGAAAGATTAGTCACAGAATAGTGGGGGGAAAAAGTATCTTTTTTGTTAAAACTGACTTATTTGTATGGATTGTTGCTTTTTCACCAGTTTGTATGGTATGTCAGCTAACATTCTGTTATTTTTTTAATAATAACCAAACTTCTCTATCTCAGCTGCAATAGTGTTCCATTTTACCACAGAGTATTTTATAATTAATGCTGTTGACTTTATACCCCAAAATGGGTCAAGAAGTGGATATGTGATGTGGGGATGTTTAAATTTGTATGACGATGAAGTTAATCGCAACAAGTAGAAAACTCGGGTGCTAATACAGGATAACTTCTGCTCTTTTTTCTCTTCTGGATATAGCTCTGTTGGGGTATAAAGTATTAGGTATTTGTATTTTTGCTGTCAAAATAATGGACATAACTTTTAGAGTGTTCACAGCTAAGATCTCTGTATTTGTTTTTCAACTAACAACTAATTTTAAATGTATTGTATCTTTTATTACCTGTTCTCTTAGATTGTTTTTGCTAGTAACCTTTACTCAGCTTCTGCCTTTGGGGCTTGGACTAATATTGCTTGTATGGAACTGCAGTACTGTGACTAAACATGGAGCTCAATGCAGCTATTGCTTACAACTGCTTAAACTTTGTAGTTTGGACTTCATTTTTTTTCTGTAATAACAACTTATTAAATCTAGTTGTATGAAGTACTGACACTTGTCATCCTTTGCATTCGCTAAGGAGTAGCTTGGCTAAGTGGATATCATCTGGGAATGTCGGCACGTTCCATTTGCTCCGTTAGCTTTTGGGGGAGGTGGGACCAAATCCTTTACAGCAGATCAAGCACAGCAACATTCACCTTTTCTGTCATAAACAACACTCGTTTGAAGAAAAAAAACACACGAGTATATATGAAACAGGAAGGTATTTGATTGTTGACACAATGTGAACGTGTTTTCAGTGCAAGATTTTTAGAGGTGCAGTTGGGTTTTACTTGCCACATGAAACCCATTTTCAAAACCATGGAAGTCGATGAAAAGGTAAGGACGCCCCTTTCGTTTTATTTTTTACACGAGACTCTCCAATCATTTCAGGAAACGGGTCTTTGTAAAATCCCATATGGACTTTGGACGTGCTAGAAGCTCTCTCGTACGCACTAACTTGAATCCTTTTAGAAAATGGATCACAACTGGCTGCAACTGATAGAAATCCCCCAGGAGCTTTTAGAACACGCAGGTGCCGACGTCCCAGCCCCGAGGCTGCTTTCATTGGTTTGGGGTGGGGTCTGGCGCAGGTGTTTTCAACTCCGGGGCTTCCAGCCCCAGACGAGCCGCGCGTGGGTTCCGCGGGTCCGCGCGGGACCTTTCGCTTCTGAGGGTCACCTGGGCGCCCGAGGAGGATGGGACTCGCGCCCGCGCAGCGCTCGGGGCCCTTCGGGAGCCCAGCTGCCGGGAGGGCGGTGGCCGCTGAGCCGGGAGCCCGGGCCCTGAGCCACCCGGCGGCTCCCCGCTGACAGAAGGGCTGAGTGTCAGCTCCGGGCGTCCACGGGCTCCCTCCGTCTCCAGCTCGGGCCGCGGTCTAGGTTGCTTGGTTTCGCACACGCTCCTTCGTCGCAGGCTTCCCACCCCAGTCCTGCATTGCACCCCTTCCTGCGGCGGGTACCCAAATCCGCGTCCCACGTCTGCTCCCTTCCAGATGGCCCCGGAGTGTCGTGGTGGCCCATCCACTCCTCGCTGCAGCCCCCTGCAGGTAAGCTACGTAACCCGGGGCGGATGCGTGGCGCCTGCGAGCCTGGAGCGGGCAGCTCGGGGCGGCCCGGGTTCCATCCGCGCGGCCGCCGCCTCGGTAGCACAGGCTCCCCGGGGACAGCACTGAACATTGGGAGCTCTGGATTCCTCTTGCGGCCCCCTCCAAAATGAGCAGAGGAATATTGTTTCAGGTCCCCTTTCCATTAGATTTTCCAAAAATATACACTAAGCAACAAATGGAATCCTGTTTTCAGAATGCCGGTCTGACTTGGGCCCCGCATGTGTCCCTGGAAAAAAGGTTCTGATGTCCAAACTCTTGGGGTGCCTTTGTAAGGAGCCGTCTGTTATTTCTAGGGGTAAAAATCTGGAGTCCTAGTGTTTCTGGTGCGTGAGGTTGGCAAGACATTAACCCCCCACGGGGCAGATGTGCGGGACAGGCCTGGCTCGCTGAGAAAGCTGGTGTTATGTCGAGGGTACCCTGCTTTACAGAAAAGAAAACTCACTACCCGCAGACATTAACGAACGCTCAGCTTTAAAATCGGGTGGGTTTTCACCAGGCCCTTGGCACATGGGTCAATTAGGCACTCTCAAATTGGAAGGCTTAAAAGTCTTATATTTTAACTGGAACAGCTGTACTAAAGAGGTTGATGGTTGTGTATTGTGATGAGGTGAGTCCAAATTGACGGGTCCTACTGCTATTCAACCGCAACAAGCGAAGATTAGCTTCCTTCCACCAAGTTGGCTTCAGTGATTGGTGTCTTTGAATTAACTGACAAAAGAGATGAACAGAAAAGACAAAGCTCATTCACATGCATAGGAAGCCCACAAAAGTGGCTCCTTAACGTACTTAAAGTTTATAACCTAACCTAATAGGGGAAACGGAGGGGGAGAAAAAGGCTTCTATGAAAGGCCAAATGGCTTCTTTTGACATTGGGTTTTTAGGGGGACAAATGGAAAACAGGAAAATCTGTGATAATGTTTACGCAGGTTTTAGCGTTTTCTCCACCTTGTTGCCAATGAAACTCCCCAGGAGGGGGAGAGCTTTGAGTATGGCCTCTCAGAAGTATCTGAGATAGTCAGATAAAGGAAGCTCTGAAAAAAACGGCTTTTTGCATCTTTTGAATCTGAAATGTCTTCAATTTAAAATCATCTTCATATCAACTCTGGGGGATCCCAGTGGGTTCCGAGAGAGAAATGGCTGGAATGAAGTGATCACTGGACAGATAACTGGGTAGTTATCTTGATTCTGTCCCATTAAGTAGTCATTCTCTTCTTTGCTGTTACTGGTAACCTTTGGTTAAGATGGTTTGAGCTGAACTATTAAGTCTAAGGGAAACATGCCAACCTGTCACCATCAGTGCAGGCCTGAACCAAAGGAGACTCTTGTTGTAAAGGGAAGAAAAACACCCTGGGCAAGTTTGGGTTCCTAGGCTGAGGAATTGCCTTGTGTGCCTGGCCCCTCAAAACTTGGGGGCCCTTGTGCTTCATTACTCTTCATTAAAACCAAAACACAATTCCAGTGCCTACCCACAGAATGACTACAATTTAAAAGCTTCAAATACCGAGTGTTAGGAAGGATCTAGCTAAGTCCTGGTGGAAGTGTAAAGTGGTACTACCCTTTTAGAAACTTGTTTTACGAGAGCCGAATGTGCCTATATGCTATGACTCAGCTTTGTCACGCGTAGGTATATGCCCAACAGAAATGCGTATGTTCCCAAAAGACATGTGCTAGAATGATCATAGCAGCACTATTCCCAGACGGGAAGCTATCCAAATGCCCTCCGTTAGAATCCATGAATCGTTAGAATCCATGAATCGTAGTGTATCTGCACGTGGAATTCTGTAGAACGAAGACCGACAAGTATAAGTAACGTCACAGCAGGATCTCACCAACTTAATGTTGAGTAAAATAAGCCAGACTCAAAAGAGCACCTACTATGATTCCACTTAGGTAAATGGGCAAAGGAGTAACTGAAAGGGGGCACGACAGCAACTCCTGGCGTGCTTGTGACGTTCTTGAGCTGGGTGTTGAATAACCGGGCGTGTTCCGTTTGTAAAAATTCATTGAGCTGTCCACTGCCGCCTGTGCACTTTTCTATGTTTCAGTGGGTCCGCGTAAGGCACGCCCACACTCCTGAAGCAGCAGCTCTCTTTCCCAGCTGGCCTGCTTTCCCACTCACCCCACCTCACGTCCCTGCCCCCATCTTCCCCACGCCCGTCTCCAGGCTCCCTCCTCTCTGCTCTTCCTTAAGCCTACCAACACCCGGGAGGATTTTCTTTAGGTCAGCTTGGAGGGAAAGGTGGAGAGAAATAAAATTGAAAAAAATCTCCATCCATTAACTTCAGCTGTTGGTGGTTGAGCATCAAACTGAAAGCCAGTTCCTCTCACAGCGCATGTGCTGACGGGCTTATATGAAGTCTTGTTCAAGATCCAAGGTCTGTGGGCCCCACTTTCACATTATAGTGCTTGATTTTCTTAATGTTTTCATTTTGAGATACTTGTAGATTTAGATACTGTTGCAAGAAATAAGACAGAGATCCCGTGTATTCTTTACCCAGAGTCCTCCTAACATCTTACAAAACTGTTAAAAATCACAACCAGAATGTTGACATTGATAAGACAAAATAAAGAACATTACGGCCTCCACAAGGGACACTCATGTTGCACCCACTTCCCGCCCTTGATCCCTGGCAGTGACTAATCTGTTCTCCAGTTCTGTAACTTTCTCATTTCCAGAATGATGTGTAAATGGAAACATACACTGTATAACCTTTTGGGACTTGCATTTTTCAATCAGCGTAATTCTCTAGAAATTCATCTTGGTGGTTGTATGGCTCAGTAATTCGTTCCTTTTGATTGCCAAGCACTATTCCACAGCATGGACACACCGTGGTTTCTTTAACCATTTCCTATGGAAGGACATTGGGGCCGTTACAAATGGAGCTGCTAGAAACATTCCTATCCAGGTTTTCCTGTGAACCTGTCTTCATTTTCTCTGGGATAAATGCCCAGGAGTGCAATTACAGGGTCACATGGTAGTTTCATGTTGAATTTTTAAAGAAGCTGCCAACCTGTGTTGTACAGTGGGTGTGTGTACCCTTTTACATGTCAAACAGAATGTATGAGTGACCCAGTTTCTTTGTTTCTTCTCCAGCATTTGGGTTTGTCACTAGTTTTTTGTTTAGCCATGCTGATAGGTGTGCAGTAATATCCCGTCATGCTTTTAATTTGCATTTCCTTAATGGCTAATAATGTTGAACACTTTTCATGTGCATATTTATAATCTCTAGATTCCCTTCAGTTAAATGTTACTTTCTATTTTGCCCATTTTCTATTTAGATTTTTAAAATCACGTGGCTATTTTAAAAATCGTTTTATAAAGCCAGTTAAACTTCACAGAAAACTGATCAAATAGTCCCCATAACCCCCCGCCCAAGTTTGTCTATTAACATCTTGCATTAATGTGGTACAGTTGTTACAACTCATCAATCACTACTGATAAGTTATTAACTAAACCTCATAGTTTACGTTAGGGGTCACTCTTTGTGTTGTACATTTCTATGGGTTTTTGACAAATGCATAATGTCATATCCACCATTATAGTATCATACAGATAAACTGCCCAGAAATCTTATGTGCTCCAGCTATCCATCCCTCCCCCCTCGCCCTGGCATCCACTGATCTTTTTATTATCTATAGTTTGAGCCTTTGCAAAATGTCATATAGTTGGAATCATACAATATGTAGCCTTTTCAGACTGGTTTTTGTTTTTTGGCTTTTTTTTTCCAGCTAAGCCATCCTGCCACCTGTTGGCAGCTCAGCAGCAGCTCAGCTCAGGCCGGGAATCAAACCAGCGAGTGACCCTGTTGCTCAGAGCTCACACTCTTAAGTGAGCTCTTAACCAACTGAGCCACTCCGCCGGCCCTAAGACTGGCTTCTTTCACTAAGCAATATGCAATTAACCCTCCATCGGGTGTGACTGATCTCACAGATTCATTGCACACAAAGATGCCGCTATGAAATACGTCTTTACTGTACTAAGTCACAAACACAGCTGGCGATAGGTTACGGTAGAGGGGGAAGATATGGAAGAGATGAGTCATGATACTTAACTGTTAGATATTTAAAAATTTGTGTGCAATGAATCTGTGAGATCAGTTGTGCCTGATGGAGGATTAAGGTTCATCTATGTCTTTTCATGTCTTTATAGCTTTTTTTGGTGTTGAATACTATTCCATTGTCTGAATGTACCACAGTTTGTTTACCTACTGAAGGACATCTTGGTTGCTTCCTGTTTTGGACAACTAATGATAAAGCTGCTATAAACCCCCATGTGCAGGTTTTTGTGTGGACATGTTTTCAGTTCATTTGTGTAAATACCTAGGAGCATGATTGCTGCTGGATCATATGGTAAGACTATGTTTAGCTTTGTAAGAAACAGCCAAACTGTCTTGAAAAGTGGCTGGCTGCACATTTTGCATTCCCACCAGCTGTGGGTTCCTGTTACTCTATATTCTTGTCAGAATTTGGTGTTTCGGCGTTTTGGATTTTAGCCATTTGATAGGTGTTCGGTGGTATCTCATCGTTTTAATTGGCAATTCCCTGGTGATGAATGATGATGAGCATCTTTTCATCTGCTTATTTGCCATTTCTATTATTTTGATGAGAAGTCTGTCCAGATCTTTTGCCCATTTTTTTTACATTGGGTTGTTTTCTTATTGTTGAGTTTTAAGAGTTCTTTGTATAATTTGGTTAAAAGTGCTTTACATGTTTTGCAGATATTTTCTCTGGCTTGTGTTTTTCATTCTCTTCACAGTCTTTCACAGAGCAGTTGATAATTTTAATCAAGTTCAACGTAAGTTTTTTCTTTCAAGGACCATGCTTTTCATGTGTTTAAAAATTCACCACCAAACCCAAGGTCATCGGGATTTTCTTCTATGTTCTCTTATAGAAGTTTCACAGTTTTGTGTTTAACATTTAGGTTTATGATCTCGGTTAATTTTTGTGAAAGGTGTAAGATCAGTGTCTAGAATTTTTTGCATGTGGATGTCCAGTTCCAGCACCATTTACTGAAAAAACTGTCTTTTCTCCATTGTACTTCCTTTGTTCCTATGTCAAAAATCAGTTGACTATATTTATGAGGGTCTATTTCTGGGCTCCCTATTGTGTTCCATTGAACTATTTGTCTATTCTGTCACCAGTACCACATTGTCTTGGTTGCTATAGCTGTATGTTGTCTTGAAATCTGGTAGTGTCTGTCCCTTGATTTTGTTTTTTTCAATATTGTGTTGGCTATTAGTAGGTTTTTAAAATTGTATATGCAAACTTTAGAATCTGTTTGTCAATATCTACAAAATAACTTACTGGGATTTGGACTGGGGTTGCATTGAATCTATAGCTCAAGCTGGAAAGAATTGACAGCTTAACAATATTAAGTATTCTTACCCATGAATATGAAGTATATCTCTCCATTTCTTTGCTTTCTTTTGTTAGAATTTTAGTTTTCCTCATATAAGACTTGCACATATTTTTTAGATTTATACCTAAGCATTTCATTTTTGGGTGCTAATGCTGATGTATTTCACTTTTTGTGTGCTAATGCTGATATATAGGCAAGTGGTGACCTTTTAGCCTTATATCCTGCAACCTTGCTATAATCACTTTAAGTTCCAGGAGTTTTTTGTTTATTTTGTCGATTCTTTGGGATTTTCTACATAGACAACCCTATGTCATCTGCAGCAAAAGGAAAGTTTAATGTCTTCCTTCCCAATCTGTATACCTTCTGTTCTTTTATTTCCTTTTTTAAAAAACATTGTATTAGCTAGGACATTCAGTACAATACTGAATAGGTGTGGTGAGTGGAGACACATCCTTGCTTCATTTCCAATCTTTTTCTGAAATTAACTGTACTAGTTGTTGGCTTCAGTATCCTTCCTCCACTGGTCTTTGAGCTTCTCCCATTGTGTTTGGCAGAGCAGGATGTGATCAATAAATGTTGTGCATATGACTGTCAATCTTCTATTTTTCAACCATGAAATAAACATATATGTGATTTGTCTGTATATCCCTAAACAGTGTTTCATTGTTGCCTGTTTTTAGTCTTTATATAAATGGGCTCAAACTATACATTTTATTTCTTTCACTTACACTTGTTTTTGAGATTTATCCATGTATTACTGATTTTTCACTGCTGTATAGTATTTAGCTCTGTAAATAACCCCCCAGAAGATCTTATTCAGTCCCATACCTTAAAATATTACCTTCCAAACTTGTGTCTCTAGTTGTGATCTTTCTTATAAGCTCTAGACTCCTATCTACTATCTAGAACCTGTCTACTCAACATATCTACTTTGATATATAATAGGAATCTCAAATTTAATGACCAAAAGATAATTTTTGATTTCCTACCTTTCCTCTACCACTCCCAAGTTCGCTCCCTTTTGTCTTCCATTATCTCCCCAAGACACCATTCACCCCGCTATGCCAGAAACAAAACCAAGATCACATTTGGTTTTATGTTGAGGTATAAGCAAGAGGACAGACTGACTTGACTGAGGTAAATATGGTGGGATATGACAAGGCAAAGTCAGGGAAACGGGCAGCGGGCAGAACCTGTAGGACGTGTAGGCCGTGGTAAGGAGTTCAGGATCAGCCTGAGTGTTATAGGAAGCCACTGGAGGATTCGGCAAGCAGGACGGCCAGTTAGAAGAGAGTAGTCCAGGACAGTTAAGATGATGGTGGGCACTATAGCCACAGCAGTGGAGATGGAGAAAAGTGAAGAGATTTGGAAAATATTTTGGAGATGCAGGATTTGCAGATGGATTGGATGAAGGGGTGTGCAAAAAATAGACATAATTCAAAGGTGACTTCTTGTCTCTTCTCCCATGATATCCCTGTCCTTCTGGACCGCCTATTAATTGCACTCATACATTAGATGCTCTCATTCCTTCTCCCGTGATTTTTGCCTACTTTCATACTTTCAATCAATTAATATTAGAATGCTATTGTAGGTGATTTGGTAAGATCAGTCTCCCAGTTCACAAATTCTCTTCAACTGTGTCTAAATATACATTGAGAACTATCAAATTTTGAATTCCAATAACTTTTTCATTTATAGAATCTACTTTAAATTTGCCTAATTTTTTTTCCTTATTTTTATATCTAATTATCTTAATTATTTTATGATCTTTCAAATTATTCTATATGCAGTTCTTAAAGAATTAATTCTCCTATTTGCATCTGCTGACTTTTCCTCCTGGTAGTTCATTGCCTCCTATAGATTTTGTGTGTGAGTGTGTGTGTGTAAACTTAATCTCAGAATCTTTCACCCTATGGAATTCTATGAGACACTATCTGAAACTGTCCCTACAGAGCAGTTTTGTATTCACTTCTGCTAGGGTGCCAGAACTGACTTTGTTATTTTCTTGATTTGTAGTTCCTACAGTATATACTTAGCACCAACCCAGACCTTAAACTTACCTGTGGTGCAGGCCGGGGATTCTGATTTCTCATAGATAACTTTGTGTTTCTGGGCTCTTGGACAGTTATGCTAGTCCTGTTTGAATACATGAGCTCTTTGTGGCTTTATGGAAGGGGTTAAGTTATTGTTTCCTTTTCTCCTGTAAGCCTGAAACCACGTCTTTTGTCCCAACATAGATATTAGGATCTGGGCCCCTGTATTCTTCAACAAAACTTCAGCGGTTTCAGGGAATTTACTAGAGAGTAGGAACCCTTTCTTGAAGTAGCAGGCAATTTTTGCCTCCTTAGAGATGATGGCTGATACTGATTTGTGTGACTAGTAAACATTTCCTATTAATTGGTTAAGTTTTTTATTTATAGATCCACATTGAGTACTCTGGCACTTGATAAAGAGATTTTCCTACAGTTTCCCTTTAGATCCCACTGATGCCAGCATGTATTCTGGGAAATTGAGGAGGTCTTGTCTTGAATCAGGGAGTGTAAGATTGTATTGGGATTATTTGGAATGGATGTGTGATGTAATTCTTATTACTTTTCTATAATTTCTATTATATTCTTAGAGGCAAAAGTGGGGGAACTATAAGCAGTCACATTCTCAAACAGCTTCATGGGAGTATTTACATTTGAATAAGCTTATTTAACCATCTAAAAGGAATAAGGATGTACTATACTGGTTCAGTTAATCCAAGATCAGAGACTTGCACCCTTGTAACCATTATAATAGCTCTTGCTGAGAGACTAGAATATTTTTTTGAGAAACATTTGTGGATATCTACATATAACAAAAATTATACTCAGAACCCCCAACTTTAATATTTCTTTAGTGCTAAAAACTTAAAATTTTCCTACAGGCAACAGTAATGATAACTGATACTCTGAATATATAATTATTTTTATATAATTTTTTATATAATAAATTTTCTATAATAAACCAAAAAGGGGAGGATAGTACAACATGGGTATCCATGAACCCCATTACCCAGCTTAAAATATTAACATTTTCATGTTTGTTTTGTTTCCCACATGCATACATTTAAAAAAACATTACCATATTATTATCACATCCACAAAATTAACAGCCATAAATTTAATAATATTCATTACTCAGTTCAATTTTCCCCATGTATCTATTATTATTAAGCTGCACTACAACTCTTAACTGGGTCACTTAATTGAGAATACTTAGTTTTTACTGTTTGTGTTTTACTCTTTGTGTTTTTCTTTGGAAAGCTGGAATGTGTGATTTAATTTTGTATAACTCAAAAGGTTATTTTTTTAATGTTATAGTCACACTAAGTCTTCCTTTTACCTCTGACCCTATTTCCCCACTCAGAGGCGATGGATGTGTGATGTAATGCCTATTACTTTTCTGTAATTTCTATTATATTCTTAGAGGCAAAAGTGTGGGAACTATAAGCGGGCAAGTAACATTTTCCTGTCTATGCTTCTAGAAATAGTCTACTTTTCTAAAATTCAAACTGTCTAAACATCTGACTTCCAGCTCTGTCCTTTCAATTTGGAAAAAACTTTAACTTGTTTCTTTAATATATTGCTCCCTACATATTCATAGAAAATATCAAGTCCTATGAGCTATGTTAAATAGTTTGGCTTGTGGAAATAGCAAATAATAAATAATTTTAAAAATTCAACTCAAGTATACTGGCTCAGCTACCCAGTGCTATGTACAGTGGATGGTCTATGTAAAGTCAAGAGTTTCCTTTTGGTCTTTTACAATTTGAATATAAATCCTAAAAAAATGAAAAAATTAACCATTTAATTAGTAAGAAAAGAGGCATTGAGCTTTTTTAGAACCTTTCTATCTGAACTAAAAACTTCAGTCTTTTGCTTTTTCTAGTGCTCATTTCCTACAAATAACACACAGTTGCATGTTTTACAGTTTCAATCTTATTTATTATTCTCTTGTGGAATGCTAGGTTTAATCTTACAGTATGGTTGTCAAAGCTACTGAAATGTGACAAATGTCTAAATGCTGCAGAACAGTGTAACTAATGATTTTAAACAGAAAAGTTATTTTACAGCTGAGGTCTGATGGTTTTTAAACCAATGCCTATGTGTATGGCCAGCCACAAACCTTGGGGATGTTTATTACCTATACATGTATATACAAATATCTCCCATACATATATATGCACATAGGCATGTATTAATTTATGTGCGAAATTTATAAAATTATATACATACACATACATGCACATCTATATACATATACCTACCCTCACCATTGAGCTCACTTTTCTAACACTAATCAGCGTCAGGCCCAATTACTATTGCTGCCCAGTATAACTACATGATTTTACTGCCAATACCAAGCACCTTTTCAGATGCAGAATAGGTATGTCTGTGCATACAGATATGTGTTATTTGTGTATGTTTGTATATATACATATAAGGAATTATTTCTCCCTTTTATGCTTCAGTCATGCATTGCTTCGATAAACAGTCTTTTCACCATAGGTTTTGAAGCTCTAAACGGTGTAAAATCTACTTCTGGAAAACTGTATATGTTCATAGTTACAAAAAATATATTATATATATATATATGTGTGTGTGTGTGTGTGTGTATATATATATATATATATATATATATATATATATATATATATATATGACCAAAACCTACTGCGTACATATGTTCTCTGAATCTGGCTATATCTTAGCCATTAGATAAATTAAAAAAAACAACAACACCCTCTTAATAGGATGTTATTATGATAGCTTTAAATAGACCATTACCTGTATTTAGAATACTTGATGTATTTTAAAAGTTGACAAAATGGTGTTAAAGATTTGAAAAACACTACGCATCTGCATTAAATATATAAAGGTTTCCACCAAGGGCCTGGTTCAATTCATTGTCAAGGATTTTCATGTTCTAAGAGTGACCAATGTCAGTCATTATTCTTAAAATTATGGCTCATTAAGGCTTTTATACAAAAAAAGCCCTATTTTTAATCATTTATAAAAACAAGTTCCATTTAAAAGAAAAAATGTACATGAACACTAAAGTACACATGGATGTTAATCCTGTACGAAGTGACTGTGTAAAGCTAGGAGGCTCGCTCCCAGAAGGAACACCTCATGGTAGCATGTGTAAACCTGGTTTGGTTCCTCTGCTCTGCAGCTATTCAGCATGTAAAATTTAAACCATTTCACATTAACATTTAAATTTAATACAGTGCAAATCTTTGAGAATAACTTGTTCCTCCCAGTGAAACAAGAACCAGCGTTATGCTGAATATTCTTCATATCTATTTACACATTGAGCTAAAAGTTCACCATAAACTTTGAAATTTGCTGAATATCAGCAGAAATGTAACCGAACTAGCAGCAATTGCATTTACAATATTTGATAGTTACTTGAGAGAATGCATAAAATTTTCCAGGCTGTACTCTGACTCATATTGCTCTTGATCCCAAAGATCACTCAGGTTTTCAAGAATTGATTTCATACTTGCTTTTCCAGAAGCAGAGGTGTCAGCTTTTTCTGCTTTGCCATCCTTAAGAAAAATTGGCAGAAAGATAAAATGAAATATTAACTTCAGAAATTATATTTCCCTTTAAAATATCACACTTGTTTCTAACATTGCACTTATTCAAGAGTTAAATACTTCAAGTGATGCAGAAGTTCATGATCTCATAAGATAGGTCTACGGAAAAATAGAATAAGCTAATAATTTTATTCATCATTTTAAGCCTTTTATTTGGGAAGAATTATAAGAACACTACAAAGAACTCATTGTTAATTGTGTCATATTGGCTCTGTGTTTTTCTCCCCTGTGTATGCATGTATAAATCAGATATATAGCCAAATAATCAGTTTTCCCCCAAAACCATTCAAGAGAAAGTTTGTAGATATTATGCCCCTTTATTCCTAGATAGAAATAAGCATGTATTCCTAAGGACATTCTTTTAACCAAAGTACAAAGATAAAATTAAGGAAATTTATATTAAAATAATCTTATATATATAGTCCATCGTCAAATTTTGCCGATTGTCCCAATAGACTCCTTTATGGCAACAGCTCTTGCTTCCCTGGGGAACACGCCCCTGAGCCCAGTTCTCGCTAGAAGTCACCCCTAAGAATATTCTTACAAACAGAATAAAAACATTTGAACACAGCAATCCATGTTTGAGTCTTCTTTTTTCTAGGTTACACATATCTTGTTCTTTCAAACTTATGTGACATGATTAAAGAACCTTCCTCCATTCTGGCCATCTCTTACTAATTTGTTACTGTTTAAAATGTAGCACGCAGAACCAGACACAACATTCTAAATGTGGCTTAACACACCTTGTACAGTGGAACTATTTTCTCTCAGATTTGGACATTACAATTCTGTTAATACAGCTAGTTTATCAAAGGCCAATCTCATCATAATTATGCCAAGTGTGCAGCTGATTTTCTGAACCTATATAGGATTTAAATCCAACCTTATTAGTTTTACATTATTAGGCTGACCAATATTTCCAGCTAGTGCATCTTTTCTTTATGGATTGTTATCTGATATATTAGTTCCATCCTCCACAATAACGGCTATTTATTGAGAATCTATACTAGATACCCTTTCTAAGTGCTTACATATATTATTTCATTTTACCTTCCTAACCATTTAGTAATATAGGCATTATCCTCCCAAGGGAACAGATGCTCAAAGATGTTAATTTGCCTAAAGTCACCAGTTAATAGGTGGCAGGGCAAGAAACACATACCCAGGTCTAACTGACTCCAGTGACAGCTGTCCTTTAGCAAGAAAGGACTAAGGAAAGAAACCTTGGGGCAAGACACTGGAGACATCAATCAGAAAGTCTAAACTTCAAAGATCCCCCAGTATCCTGGAGAGTTTTATCTGGACATCAAAAATTCCCTCAAAGAGTTGTCTAGTTGATACTGAAGTGAATACCTTTTGCTGCTCCCTTCAATACTTTCACCAAGCAGTTCCAGGAAATCTGTAAATGCATTAAAGATAGAGCAAATAGTGTAAAGTCTTTACCTTATCAAGAGTAAACAGATCGAGAAGTTGATCTGTCCCCATACTCTGCAAACTAGAGTTCTCTTGGCTGATAACTGTATTTGCTATGTTCATCTTGAATTTCTGCAAACCCATTATTTTCTCTTCCAATGTTCCTCTGGTTATCAATCGGTACACGTTAACCACACGTTTCTGAATGAGAAAAAGAAGTTAAGCAACTATAGCACAAATAAATTGATAAAATTAGAGGTTCACAGTCAGGGGGCTTGCATATTTGCACCAAGTACTTAATTAACTACTATCTAATTAGGGCTGGGTTTTATCTGGCCCCATGAGCTTAAAATGTTTGCAGAGAATCACAGAATATTAGGAATGGATAGTGTCCCAGTTTTCTTAAGTCCAAGTTACCTTATTTAATGCATGAGGAAGTGCTGCCACAGAATTAAGTGACTTGCTTAAGGTCAAACACTTAGGTTAACATCAGAGTAGGAACGTAAACCAAGGCTTCCTGTCTTTTTAGGGGAGTATTTTTCTCAGTTCACAGGTTAACACCTGTGAGTGGTGACTTTTTACCTGCCCAATGCGATGGGCCCGGTCCATGGCCTGTAGATCACGCATGGGATTCCAGTCATGCTCCACAAATACCACTGTGTCAGCGCCTGTTAAGTTAAGCCCCAGGCCACCAACGTGAGTTGTAAGTAAGAGAACGTCTATGGATGGATCATTGTTAAACCTAAAAGTGTAGATGTTAAAAAATAAAATTAGTACATTTCTTTCTAAGGTACCTATATAACAGACATTGGACTATTTAATAGAAATTAAAGAGCACAAATGAGAACATTTCTTTACAAATCCATAATATAGACATCTGTGACCACTTGAGATGAAACTACCGTCTTTTAATATACACAATATCTTTAGTCATAGAAAGAATGTATTCTGGAACATGTCTGATATCTCATAAACAGAAATAAGTCCAGCTGGGTTGTATTTTAGGATATCAGATAAAGACTAAGTTGCAAAAATGTAATAAACACTAATTATAATTAAACAAAACCCAACTATGGACAGTTAAAGTATGGAGACAGAAGAGGATAATGGGGGAAAAGGCTAGACCAGTCAGGGAAAGTAGAGAATGAGGGTGTCGAGGAATGCTGCTTTTGTATTAGTCCTAGAAGATAATGACAAAGGACATCTAGTAGCTTCTAGGAAAAAGAAAAACTAACATTATTACTAACAATACTACCAAGCTACCATTTATTACATTCTCACTATGAGTCAGGCAAGAGCTTTGTACTTTTCATGCATGCCATTTAATTGTTACAATATCTCTGTAAGGATATTATCATTGTCCTTAGAGACTCGGGCTCTGTGCATGATAAACAGGCCCAAGAGAACACTGCCTAAATAGCAGTCAGGCCTCAGACCTGAATCTGGCTGCCTCCAAAGCTTGTTCGTGGACTCTTAACTGTATTGTGCCTAACAGTCTCTTGGGGATGCTTGTTAAAAGTGGTATGGGACAGAACCTAGGAATCCACATTTAGAAATATGAGATTTCTAAAGCAGAGGGTGCAGGCCACACTTGAGAAACACTGTATTAACCAATTTTGCTTCCTAGCTGGGCCAGCTTCCAACTTGTTCTCAGCAGAGACAGAGATTAGGACGCAGATTTCAGCTAAGCCCCTTGTTTCCTGCCACCCCAGCTCCCTAAAAAAAGTGAGGTGGAAAGTAGTTATCTCTATTTTTTGTTGATGCCTTAAATTTCTTTCATACCCTTCGAAGTGCCTTTCCTATATAGTCACACTTTATTTTTTTAACTAAACAAACTATTTATCCAATTATATTTCTGCAGTTCTATATTTTTAAAAGGGTCTGACTGGGTTGAATTATACAATAATAAAACACAGTTGCAAATATTTAAACAAAGAAAATACTTCGTGAGGCAAACTTCGATGTGAGTACCGTATTTGCCGGCGTATAAGACGATTTTTTGGCCCTGAAAAATATGCCTCCAAGTGGGGGGTCGTCTTATACGCCAGGTACACTTCAGATA